>NW_027175820.1:3640000-3962500 GCF_023055335.1 Clinocottus analis
GGAGCCCCGTGGTGCTGAAACCCGTCTGCTTAGTCACGCACTATACCGTGGCTTTAAAATGCACGTAAAGAGGAGGACAAATGAGGGGGGAAAGCACTACGTTACATCAGATATAAATGGTTATATTCATATGGTTGCTCTTTTTTTTTCGTATTAGCTTCATATCGTTTCCTTATTATTATTATTTAACATTAATGAAATGAAGAAAAAAAAAAAGCCGGTTCTGCATTTTTTTTTTTTTTCCGTCTCCAGTGTGAGTTGGAGAATGTCACAGGAACTCGGATCACTCCACACTTTGTGATATTGCATGTTTGGCTTCAGCCGTGAATACGTTTCGCCGTGGTGTCCTTGAACATGCATCCGTGGATCCACCGCGGCGACGTACTGCGTGTGATCAAACTTAGCAGAACTAACAGCGGCACGGCGCACGTAGCATAGCATGTCCACCTGCAGCAGTTGTAGCCGAGGGACGAGCTCAAAGAGCAACCTTGTGCCTCCTTTCTTCTTCTTCTCCTTGTTCTTCTTCTCCTTCTTCTCTTCTGCTTTTACATTCTGGTGGACAATGCGCGCCAGTGTGTTCTACACTGAAGCGACTGAGCTGCTGAAATGGACGCTTTAAGCTAAAAAAAAAAAAAAAAAAAAGTACATTAAGTTATTGTCCTCATTGCATAGCTGTGTCACTCTGTTGTATTTTATTTGGCAATTAAAAAAAAAAATACAATCTTTCTGTGTTAAAAAAGTTAATGCTCGTATTGATTACCTTAAAAAAAAAGTCGGTTCCACTGTAATTGCACATATTTGATTCTACGATTTAAACTCCTCCTCTAAATACCCTCACAATGATCTCATCTGGATTACTATGATATCAGCGAGCTGCAGCGCTGTTGACATTGTAGCGCTCACCTGCAGCACCCACTGTATCTCTGGAAGCTTACACTATTGCGTGCATGCAGCGTGTTGGAGGAATCTGATTGCAGCCCATAACACTGCTCCAAACAAAACGCGCCATGAACACATTAATCATAAGGAACAATGTAATTGCTCAGAAATCTTTTCCAGGATAATCCCCAGAACAACAGATTAAAGCCAGGCAATCTGATGTTGTGGGCTGGATAGCCTCAGAGTACACGGCATACCCATGTGTTGTCCGCTTGTAGCGGCATAATAATAGGACATCATGATTGGAATAAAGGGTCGTGTCTGCAAGATGTCAAGTCATTATCACCAAGTGACATCTTGACTTCTTGTACAAAAAAATTGCATTTTCTAGTCTGTTTTTGAAATCCTTGTTTTTTAAAAAAAAACAACATATAAATTCAAATCGTTGCATTCGAAATAGTATTTTTTGCCTCGCTTCTTTGCTGTCTCATCTACTCTGTTCTTTACTTTCTGATAACTGCCTCCCCTTTTCGCACCCCTCCTCCTCCTCCTCCTCCTCCTCCTCACACGACTAAAAGACGGCTAACAATCGACTGTGGTTGCTTCCTTATAGGTCTCCCCCCCGGAATAACGCCAAAGGGATGCTGCGCCGCGCTCCTCAACCCCTCACCAACTGCTATGGAGGCATGCCAAGCCATGAGAGTGACCTTTATCACACCATGAATGCAAGCTCGGCCGTTCAAAGAGGACACAAGTAACCTTTTCCTTGTTATCTAAGAAGGAGCTGTTGATCTGAAGCGAGGGGCTGGAAACCAGAGGCCGAGCGAGAGAGAGACATAGAGAGAGAGAAGAGTCTCGAACCAACAAACAAACAAACAAACAAAACACACAACGACAGGATGCCAAAGCGGTCCGAGGAGATGCTGGTGGATCTGTGGATGTCCTTGCTGCTGGTGTGGATTACTTGTGTTCCTTGTGTGTCTATGACTCCCATCATAGGCCAGTCCAAAAGCACACAAACCGGTGGGTCCGCAGCGGAGGCGAGCGGTCCTGGCGAAGGACAAAGATTACTGAGCCGCGCCAAGAGAGGATGGGTTTGGAATCAAATGTTTGTGCTGGAGGAATTTTCTGGACCCGATCCAATTCTGGTTGGCAGGGTGAGTGCTGCGATTGTCAGCGTTATATTAAGCTCGCTTATCGTCTGGAAACATTAATTCGGCCATTTGAATGCTCCTTCCGTTTTTTTTTTCTGTTTTTTTTTCTTGACTTCCCACGGGCAGTGTGAGGGTTTTTGGTTGTCGAGGGATAAGCAGAGATATGGGGACACGAGAGAGAGAACGAGGGGACGGGGAGGTTGGAGGAGGGGGGGCTCTCCAAATGCTTTTGGAAATAATTAAACTCTCATCAAATAATGGCAACATGTTCTGCTGTGTTGGACGTCCTTGAAATGCAAGAAACTGTGGAGCAGTAACACAGAATGTCACTTTTGTTTTACCTCAGTTTGAATCTTCCACGCAAGACACAGATGCATGAGAAACACTCTTTTTCTTTCACTTTAATCCACAATTTCTGCCAGATCTTTAAAAAAAGGGATATATATGTGTGTATACATATATGGGCATGGCTTAATTTGAGTGGTGCATTACGTAGGAGAGGTTTATTTTAGGTATGGTTGGTTTTTAATTTCTGGTTCTCACCATCGCGGCTCTATAATGAACAGAACTGCGGGCTGATCCTGCGGCTAAAGGCCACCTGCTCCCTGGCCTGTGTGCAAGTGTCAGGCAGGTTTTCAGAGGAAGGGGACGGCTGCTGGCCAGCGCAGCCAAAGCAGCTTGTTCACAGCTCATTGCTGGGACTCACCTGGGGAGAGTCCGCCTGGCTGCCATGCTCGCTTCCCTCCCCCAGAATATACATCAAGCCAGCCTCTCTGGCACGGGGCAGGATGGAGGCCATCAAGCATATTTGATCTCGTTCAGTAATAGCTTTTGCAAACAGCGCTGTGGTGCCTAATTGGTGGGCCTTCCTTGTTTACGACATATTGTAGTGCATTGTACTATATATCTTTTTTTTTCAACCCCCACAGACGTGGCACCTGAAAGCACTGAAGCAAAAAGATGATGTTACACGGGAAACACAAGTCACTCGGCCCATTTAAAGACTTTCAATTTCACTTCCTCTTGTTGTTTTTCCTCTTTTCTTTTCTTTCTTTCTTCTTCTTCTATCCCCAGCATTGTCATATGGCGGCATCAATTAAACATTTGCCACCATGTGGGATTTGCACCTGCCTTCTCTAAATACCATACCAACACAGAAATGCTGTTAAGTGATGCATTAATTTTTCAGGCGAGTCAATTAGGCAGCCTCCGCTGGATTCGACGGGGGCTGCTCATCAGAACGCTGGAACAAACAAAGCACTCGCCCGAGGGCTCGCGGTGGCCGTACGACGTGAGCTTGCAATCCAAAGGTTAGCTCTCTTGCTGCCAGATAACGAGCATCAAAAGATTTGACAAGTCAACCCGATTAAATATTAATGGCTATTTTATCTGAAAGTGTGTCTCGGAAAAAGGAAAGCCACAGACGAACGAGGACGGATGAAGGAGTTGTGACTCATGATTCCGAGCTCACGCACTCTGAATATCGCGCCGTGCGCCCGTGGCCTGAGTGTGAAACGCTGCTCGGATTGTCGACGGAGGATTTGGTGGCACGAAATCAAGTGTGCATGAAGGATGCTTCCTCTCAAGGCCTCGGGGTGACGCTTCGCACCAAACTTGACTCTAGGACAGGTTAGTCACAGGTTTGAGCATCTTTCCCCGTCGAAGGACGTTCAAGGATCGGGCAGAGGGGGATGAAAAAGAGCTCGGCGTTGCCTTTTGTGAACCGACCGTGATGAGGATGATGAGGATGATGATGAGGTTGCGTTCACTGCAAGGTTAAGTGCTCATGACTACGCCTGGCAGAGCTGAGATAAGTCCTATGTTAAACCAAGATGGCAATGTATTGCTTTATGACTATAAATCTCCCTCCCGGTCCTTTTTCTTCCCCTTTTCTTACGCTTAATTAAAAAAATGAATTAAAGGTGGGATTCAAATTGGTCATACAGATCTTTGTGTATTTTACAGACTCCCACCCCCCCCCTTTCATCGCCTTTCCACTTCGTGTGTGGTTGTGGGCCCATTATCAAGGAAGTCCAGGCCAACGATTGGACTCTTTCCATCCCATAGTGCAACCTTAAAAGGCTTAATTATACGTGCGTCCCCCGATGGTCGGCGTGCGACCGCGGCTCCCCTTGACTACTCCGACGGCGGGAGAGATAGCGCGAGAGCGACAGAGAGAGCGATCGCGCCATCGATTTCTAACGGCGTGTCATTCTCGGCGTTCTCTCTGTCAGCGGAAGCTATTAGCATAAACGCAGGAAAGCAAGGGGGGAGGGGGAGGGTTGTTGGGGTGTTTAGAGGAGACGGAGGTCGTGGAAGAGCGAAGGAGGACGGCCACGAGGCGTGACAGCAGCCTTCCCCTTCGCTGTTTCTCCTCCGGCGCGTCGTCTTCTCTCGGCATTGCGACTCACTGAGCGGCGGACGCGCAGTACCTGTTAAAGTGAAGCGGCGGAGACAGCTGTGAAAAGCGCGTCGCTCGGCTGTAGCTTAAAGCGAACGCGGCGTCGGAAGGGATTTTAGGATTACCCGTCGTGAGCCAGGGTTCAGAAATATCCCGTCATTGAGGCTAGAAATAAGCAAATGGAGTGTTGGAGGTAGATAGGCGCCAGCGTACGCGGCGTCGGCCCATTGGTGGCGACGAGTGGGAGACGCCACTTCAGCAAGTAAAGACTCTCATGTAGGGCAAGCAGAGGGTACTTTAGGGGAAAGCAGCTCTTGATTTACAATTGCACGGCCATGATGGAAAAGTGTAGCCCGGGGTTTTGAAAATAGAATCAGCGTTCTTTCGCATACACGGTTGTTGTAGTGTTGTTGAAGCACTTCCTTTGTCTTCTTTTCCACGCGGCCCATCCGAACCCAATGCAACGTCGGCCATGTTTTCCCGCCATTTTCGCCTCTTCAAATCAAAGCCGTTTCAGTTCTTCCGACCTTCAAAGAAGCAGCTAATTTACACCGGGCCGTTAGAGGCAAAAACATTGTCAATCGAACAAAATGGCAAACAAAGCGAACAAGTTGTTTGTGTTTGCACCAAAGCCAAATCAGAATTCTTTGCTTTATAGTGCGAGGCAGATTGGTGGCAGTTAGCGCCGTGCGTATCTAACAGACTCAGACGCAACTTTTCAAGGCTCCCTTATTTCTCTCCGATCATTTAGCATACGACGTTTGAGCATTGACAACGATGGATTCCAGTCTTCCCCAATTGCGGTTCGGATGCGGTAAAATGACTGATCCCTCATCCCATTGTCCAATGCTGTTATTCACGTCATTGTATGTGGGTTGTTTTTTTTTTTTTGCACAAAGAGAATTGATAATCAATCATTAATATTCATTCATTCAGGCTATACTGCGATACTGACAGTGATACCGAAACGGTGGGGGGAAAAAACGGCTTTGATTATTGATTCAGCAAAGGAAATAGATATGTTCAGAAGAAAAGAAATGGCTTTGTCTTTGTGTGTGTGTGTGTGTGCTGGGGGAGAGAAACACAGGCTTCATTCTTCCAAACAAGCTGTTTGACAGGATTCCCAGCGAGGAGGGCCACAGTAGTATCGTACTGGTGCTGTAATGGAAGTCTGACGGGCGTTTTCCTGGAGGCTGAGGTCTTGTTCGCAGCGGTGCGCAACCTTTTTCTTCGTGCGTATTTGTGTATGAAAAAGAGATGTAATGCACAGCGCTGTGGCATCAGTGTCTGATTTAATACATTCATTCATACGAGAACCACTGCTCTTATTTTATTGTAGAAAATGTACTCAAAAGAGGTTGAAAAACACTGCTCTAACGCATGCGGGCAATACTCTCCTCCAATCACAAGCATGCATTAAGCATATAAGCATGAGCATTAGCGTAGCATAAGCAGGAGGCGGGCTGTGGCGACTAACCTCGAGCCGGTCGCGACCAGAGTGTTTGGTGTGATGTGATGTAGCGGCCCAGGGGCGCTTTTTTCGCCAGCCTGACACAAACACGCCCTGCCGCTTCTTCCAGCTTGAGTTGGAACACAGGTTACGCTTCTGTAACCCCAGTTCTATAAGCACAGGTGGCTCCGCAGCTCGTAGCTGAAGCTGAAGAGGGCGTGGGCCAACAGGCAGCTGGTGGTGATGCCCTGTGTGCACATGTTTGTGGAGGTGCATCCGGATCGGCTACGCGAAAGCAAATTCTCTCTGTGCGGATGCATGTCTGTGTGTGATTGGAAGATACTGTGACTCACAGTCCAGCAGAGGGCTTAATTTATGCGCATAGAACTAGGGTTACAACATTGTAACCGTTGTTTTCCCCCTTTAGAGGTACATCGAGCTCACCAGAGACCACACAGCATGGAGACGTTGGCTCGGAGTGGTTCTCGGAAAAAGCAGGTCCCCTTAATATGCATTTATTCATTTACTGAACGGTGTATCTGATGAAGTGGCGTTTCCGTGACTCACTCTGTGTTTACCACCTCGACTTGGGACCGAATTCAATTCAGAAGTTTTTGTTCCTTTTGTTGCTTTTTGCACCTTGGACTGCGAGAACAAGATGTGGGACATAAGTCTATAAATACTGGTGCGAGCTGCTTCTGCTCGGCCGGAATGCATCTCGGTCTCCGTCCCCCTCATCCCCCCCAAACCCCTCCACCTCCACCTTCCTCCACCCCAGCCCCATCTGTGTGACGTGGTGATTACGGAGAGATAAGGGAGTGACTCTTGAGCCCGGGTAAGCTGGCCTCCGGTCCCAATGGGGGTGCGCGGTACGATGATATTGCTAAAGTCTTCTCCAGCTGTCTGGCTCCAGCAACGCGGGGGCAGCGAGTCAAAGCTGAGGCGTCCTGAAACGCAGCCGCCGGCGAAGCCTGTGACTCCCCGGTGCCGCCAGAGGCCTCGCTGATGCCGGTTGCCAACCGACCCCCCTTCTCGACGGAGTCGCGGCGATGTACCCCCCCCCCCCTCCCCCCACCCGATTAGCGAAGATCCCGAACCTTTTAATCTGCATTCACTCCGGCTCCGTCAGTTGAGCGGATATCTGCCTCGGCCTTTTGATTGATGGATGGGGAGTGGGAGCTAACGAGAATATTAGCCGAATTATTGCAAGTGATTGATAGCCATTATGACACATAAATTATAAGCATTGGCTCGGCTATAATACACTCTGAAATATAGCCCAAATTAGACACAGGTTCCAGTGCCATAGTGGGAACGGGCTGAATGGAAGAAGGGAAAAAAAAAAAAGAAGCTGTCATTAAATCCAGGAATGGAAAGCCCCGTCGATGTTTGTTGGACTTCGTTTCATGCCATTCGGTTTCTCACACCCACAACAGCTCCTGGAATACAGCTCTGTAATCTCTCTTCAGGCAGCACCACAAAGATCCATATTGAGCTGCAGTGTAGCAGCGGCTCCTCTGTCTCTCAGCTCTTAGATCTCCATCCCCACCTCTTGTGTAATTTAGCAAAGAAAGGGAGGAAGAAAAAAAAAACACACACACACACATGCTTACATCCCTCGGCCCCTTGCCTCTACCTCCTTTCCCTCTCTGTTACCGCTCCCCCTCCCCCCCTTCTCTCTCTCTCTCTCTCTCCCAGAGGCTCACCTGTACAGTATATCACTAATGCCGGCAGGGCCATTATATCAATGGGTCCATGGTCACAGTCTCCCTCTTCCTTTCCAATCTCTCCCTCTGTCTGTCCCTCCCGGTCTGTAATAAAACACTGGGCCCGGCGGTGGCTCTGATAGAGCTGTGGGATCACATTAGCGCTGCCCTCCAAGAGCTTGACAGGTCGTCTATGGCTCCGTGTTGTCGTCCTGGTTCCCATTAACAAGCTGCGTACGTGCGCCCGTGTGCGCGCGCGCGCGCGTGTGTGTGTGTGTGTCGTACAGGAGTGGGTCCGGTTATTGGTGTTATGGACTTTGAATGAGATCGGCTTGGACGGAGTATATTTAGACTTGGGGGTTATGTGTGCACCAGTAAATACAGCGTGTCCGTGTAGCTTTGTGTCTTTGCAAACATTTGCTGGAGTGTCAGCCGAGTCATATCCATGAACGATTCCTCTCTGAACTGCTCTGTATGTGTTTTGAGCAGAAATTGCAGCGCGAGTCCGGTGGTATTTCCACTTCAGCGGTGACCTCGCCCTCACTGGCATTATTGCTTTTCTTTTTTTTTTTTTGTCTTCGTGTCGCCGCTGCTTGTCTCTTAAACGTTATTGTCAGGTCACATTACCGGCCTGTCAGTGGTCATTTTCGCACTGTGAAGTGCGTTGAAATATGGCAGACTTGTTATTTCCCCCCCCCCAAATATCACTCATTCTCTTTATGACTTTCTAAACACACACACCTCTCCTCTCACGCGCACCGAGCGGCCGCCGCGCGTTAAATCGCACGCGCTCCTCCACCGCCGATCTCCTTATGGGAGCTGAACTCGCGTTTCAGTGTATCGTGTACGTACGGAGGCGCGCGTCTCGCCTCGTCCGCGAATCCCCGGAAGCTCTCCTGTGTACATGCATCAGCTGCAATTATGATTTAACAGGAAAGCACATCCATCCGCGCGGCTTTTCAGAGTCCCTGAGCAAAATAACAAGCTCGCCGCTATCGCTCGCATCTGTGGCTCTGCTTGTGATTAAATCCATGTTGTACAGAGTGGAGATGAGGGAGGGTGAGGGTGAGGAGGAGGGGGGGTGGGTGGTGAATTGGCCTTTTATGGTTTCACCTTGGATCGCGCTGACGCGATTAGCCCTCTCCCGTGTCAGTGTTTTGCCAGTCAACCTCTTCCTGTGGAAATCCTGAAAAAAAAGCCCCCTCCTCTCATTAAGTCCAACCATGCCAGCCCCCGTTTTTAACTGCCTTCCCTCCCTTCCTCTCTCCTCTCCTCTCATCTCCTCCCTCACACTGCCCGGCTCACCGGGCCCCGGCCTGTGCGGAGGTGGAGCGCTTAGCAGGCTAAATCATTCTGGCTCTCTGCCTTGAACTTTGCTCTAACTAATTTATAGGAATTAAAGCACTTCACCTCAAAAGCTTGGCTCGTGCGTCGCTTTTGGCTGAATTAGCCTGGTGTCCCTTTCAGAAAAAAAAAAACGTGGCCTCGTTGTGGATTACGCCCTCCCCGCCCCCTTCCCCCGAGCATCATCGAGAGAGACGCGGTCGCAATCGGACGGCCTTCAGCCAGCGTCCGCGCCCGACGTCGAAGCGGTCGTCGGTTCGCGGGACGAAACGCCGGCCGAGCGTGGCGCCGGACATCCCGCTTACTCGTGAAGCTCGCGGCCGCGAATTCCCGGTCCAAAAACGCCGGCCGGGCGAGTTTGCAATTATTCAAATCTGATTATTCAAATCAAAAGATTAGGATTATCTGAAACCTGCTAATTGGCCGTTGCCTCTGACATGGTGGTTGCGTGCAGAGCGGCGGCGGCGGCGGCGGCGGCGGCGGCTAAAGACCCCTCCACCCTACCCCCCGTGCCGGTGTGCTCTTGTGGGGCTCAGTTTGCTTGGCTCGGCTCCCCTTGGGCTCCGCCCCCACCCCCCCTATGGATGGAGCACCGGCGCATGTGAGCATGTGAAATGCCGGCGGCGGCTTATCCCTCGCTCGCCTCCGCCGCCGTACACGTCCCATCAGCCAAACTTGGGACCGCGGGAGTAATCTCGTTAAGAACGGATGTTGTTATTGTGCGACTGGATGTGCATTTCGGCTTCACGGTTTTCACTGGGAGCACGTGGGCTGGAGGCCGTGGAGACAATGAGGGCGGAGGGGGGGAGGGGGAGATGAGTGCCTATTTCTGGCACTTAGAAGACGACAGTCCTCAAACCTCTTCCTCCGCCTCTTTACTCCCCCCCCCCAACCCGCCACTCACCCACCCACCCTCACTCCTCTTCCTCACCCGGCTCTCTCACCCGCCCCATGCGGCATAATAATAACAACAAAGCGACCGCGGTAAACAGTGGATGTGACATTTACTTGCAGATCGGTGTCTTCACCTATAACAGGTATTAAAGATGATGATTATCATTCCCGCTGAGTGGATGGCAGAAGGTTGCTCACCTCAATCATGGAGTTGACAATAAAATAAAACGCACACACACCCACACACACACACACACACACATGCGCGCACACAGAAGAATCAATGCTCTTTTTCTCCCCTTCAATGCAACCACTCCTGATTCTGGTATCTGGGTGCCAGCAGACTGTGGCTTTGACCTTTCTCACAAATGAATTATTTCGGTTTAATGATCTCTTCTTGCGGAGAGTACAACAAAATGAGCTGGAATAAAAGCCACGGGAACGTAAAAGGGCAGCGCTTTCAGCCCCCCCCCCCCCCCCCTCCCCAATCCCTCATCCCAACCCACTCCCCATACTTTATTCTCCAACCCAACTTACACTCTACCTGTGAAGACACCTGTATCCCTCTAATAATGCGTCTTCCTTGTGTTTGTGTCTCCAAGGTGCATGTGACACATCTAGCCTGAGCCCTTATAAATGAAATGACTTCAAGAAAAAGCAGGTGGTGATGATGGAAACACACACACACACACACACACACACACACACACACACACACACACACACGTCTTCGCCCGTGCGTGTGCGTGCGTGAAAGTGACACTTTTTCTTTATTCCTCCAATGTTTGATTAATTCGCCTTTTTTTTCTTCTTCTTCTTCTTCCTCCCCCGGATCAGAAAAGAGGGAGTGGAGGAGGAGGGGGGTGGGGGGTGTGAAGTGGAGGAGGAGGAAGAGGAGAGGGGACAGACGCATGAAAAATTCAGAACGTTATAATATAAAAAATCCAGATGAATCATGAATGCCTAATGGGACTCATGGCCGTGCGTCGCAGGATGTTCGAATTGTTCTCAAAGAATCCGGGTGTATGCGCGTCTGTCTGCCGGCGGCCGCCTGCACAAAGAGAGACGCGGCGCTGGATACGCCGGCCCTCTCGGCTGCTCCGTCTCTCTCTCTCTCTCTCTCTCTCTCTCTCTCGATGGCAACGAAATGAGGTGTTGAGGGACAGTGAATAGAGGATGCCAGAAATATGTGAAAAAGCTTTTAGGGGGTAGAGGCCGTCTGTTATGGAAGTCTGGCTAATTGCCTTCATCCGAGCTGCAACTGCCTGTTGTTGCGCTCGTGGATCGGACATCCAAACCGATCGTCTGCTCTGATGAAATATTAACGAAATCTTTGCTAACATCCGGTCTTCTTCTATTGTGTTTTAATGAAAGGCAGAGATCCAAGAAGAAGAAGGGGAGAAAAAAAAAAACAGTCTGCTATTATGAATAATAGAACATCCAATTAGTGTAACATCATCGCAGATGAATTTGATGAAAGACCAGACTGGTGTAATGTTGGAGGAGCGCGAGCATTTAGTTAAGTTATCACAGTGTTTGAATGCGGCGGCGGCGGCGGCGGCGGGGCCCTTTTGTGGGTTTTGATTTGCGTACGACTCGGCGACGCCGTCACACAAGATTAAATCGCTTTTTATGGAGAATTACCGACGAAAGGAAGTTGAGCTGAAGTTCGAATTATGAATTTCACTTTCGGTGTGTAAACTGTGTTGATGCCGCAGCTACTTTGCATATTGTTGTTGTGTTTTTTGAGAAGAGGATGAAATCTTTTTTTTTTTTTTTGGTACATATTTGCGGGAAAAAAAAAACAGCGCCTCAGCCTCGAGCTCCCTTGACAGCGGTGGACTGATATTTGAGAGGCAACATGGCTGGAAAACAAAACAACAACAAAAAAGGAGCAATATCAACTGACTGGCGAACGCCACACTTTCGTTCAAATGTTGAAACAAGAAATATTTTCCCTTTTGCTTTAAACACAGCAGCATATCCTCACACAACAGCTCTCATGGTTTTTAATTTTTTTCTTCCCACGTTTTAGTGATCGGCTTCAAGTCCCCGCGGCTCCGCTAGCCCCTGTCGACGTGTCCTTGAGCAAGACACTCGACCACTAAATTGCTCCGGTAGCTGTGCCAACGGTGTATGAATGTGTGTTTGAACCTTAGCCCCTCCCATCAGTGTATGAATGAATGTTAACGGGCGAATGAGAAGTGAGAAAGCACTTTGAGCGGTTTTGAAACACTGGAAAAGAACATTTAGGCTCCGAAACTACCTGATTAGGTTTCAGAAAAGATTGTGGTTTCGTTCCAATAACCACAGAAGTGACTTCTGGTTTCACACGAGACCAGGACAGCGATCTCCTGGGTGAATGTCTGGTGTTTTGAGCACCAACCAACCACCCACTTGTCACCAAGTCACTTGTCCTCGCTCACGATTACCTGGATTACATTTCTAGCGCATCACTTTTCGCCGGTACAACCACACACAAAATGTGAGAAAATCTGCTTGTGTTCAGCGTGAGAGGTTTTATTGTGCGGTTGTGCAACGGCTAACCATTTACGCCCACTGGCTGTTTAACTCTCTGTGTAGCCATTTGAATAGAGGTAATACAACACAGCATTCCCACTGCTGATGCACACAGAAATGGTACAAATTACAGTGCTGACATTGTCAGTCAATACCAAAGTTTCACACCAACAATACTTTGGTAAAATACGATTGTAATGGCTGCTGTCACAGCGGAAGAAGAATAAACAGCAGGAGAATAATCAGATATGTCCTGTTGGAAGTTAGAATAGTATAAAGATAGACTGCGTATAATAAGTGTATGTCCTCACCGGGACGTCGCCTAAAGGTTTGTTAGCTACAGTTTTAAAGCCTCGAGTTCAGTTTTTCCGCTCTAATTTACTAAATGAACATCATGCTTTATTGAAGAAGACTCGAGATTAAGACATAAACTCCTGTTTACAATTTTTACTGAGGGAATAAATCAAGAGAGAAGTAAAGTCGTTTATATAGACTTCTATACAACCAGAGGAGTCGCCCAGTGGTGGACACTCGGGAAAATTCAGCTTTAACACATGAAACATAGACTTCTATACAACCACCGCAGTCGCCCCCTGGTGGCCAATATAAATTAGGCACATTAATGTCACTTCCTTATTGGATTCCCTTTTCAGAACCAGATGTTGTAATATAAAGCATTTCAATAATTGTATGTACATGCTTGAATGGCTTTGTTAATATAACAGAGCTTTTCATCCCCTAAGCTTATCCTGCTCTGGGTCACAGGGGGCTGGCAGCAATCCCAGCATGCACTGGGCACGAAGCAGGGGTACACCCTCACAGGCTGCCAATCTATCACAGGGCTCAACACACATTGACACATTCACACTCACATTCACACGTACGGGCAATTCAGAATGTCCGGCTCACCAGTTAACCTGCGTGTAGCATCGATGTGCTGCCATTAATAATTAATGCGGTTTGTTATTGCCAATATACTTATAAAATAGTGCTGAGACAAAAGAAAGGCTCCATTTGCTAGTCACTTGTGCGATTAGGCATGCCATTTGAGTCCTGCGTTGAAGTGAATATCCCGAAACACAACATTGTCAACAATATTACCCTTTGAGGAAATTCTCTTGAAGCAGCGAAACAGTGAACACGAGAAGCGTAAAGATACTTTGAGATTTCACAAAACCTAGGAGCTGCCTCCCCCCCCACCCTCCCCCACCCCCATCCCCTACCTCCCGAGCCTCCCGAGATGACTCCTCGCCTCTGAGTGGAGAAACACTCTGCCAAATGGCACGCTGCCCTTTCATGTTACTTTCTGTGCTTCGTCTGCGTGGCGAAGGCCACCGCCGCCGCCGCCGCCGTTAGCTGATGAAGACGGGGGAGCAGCTGTGGTGCGGCGGCAATATTTTAATGGCTCCACGGATCTTTGAATGGTTTGTCATCGGGGGAGAACGACCGGGGCCAACCCCAAAACCATTGTAGCCTTCCATCTGGATGGGAGCAGTCACACAGCTCCTCCCCCCTCCCCCAGCCACCCTCTCCCTTTACCCCTTCCCCATCTCAATCTGTGCAGCACTCCCAGTGTTTACAGAAGCCGGGCGCCCGCTTGAATCACCACTTGCCAAGATGTGGCATGTTTATCAGCGCCCCTCCATGCACGCAGGCACATAAACACAGGCGCGCGTGCAAACACACACGGTGTGTATGCGTCTCACTGAGTGGCCAGATAAGAAAACATGACATTATCCTTTTGGTGTGTCTGTTGTACCTGTGAGTCTTTGTGTGCGTCTGTGTGTGTGTGTGTACCCGTGTGTCCGCGCCATGAGTGCGCAGTCGAAATGCAAAATGTCATATCTGCCTTGATGACCTTTTTCCTCTTTGTAGATGCCCGGTGTTTTTTCTTTCATAAACACCACGCTGATATCCCGGGATGTGTAATTACCGCACTGCAGCGACGCGGCGCCTCTTTATTAGTTTTCTGACAGCGGTCGTCCTCGTCGCCGCCGAGCGCCGTTCCCTGTGTGTGTGTTTGAACGCGTGCGAGGCGCTGCCGTGTTCCTGTTTGCACGGCTGAATCCCACAGTACACTTGTCCTCGTAGTACGGTACACGCTTGCCGCTCGCGCACGCTAAAGACAACAGAACACATTTATGAGTCAGTTTAGCTCAACGATAGACATAATATCCCATTTATTATCCTGTTATTCATCTGGGAGCTTCTCATCTCAGGGGATTTGTGAGTGGATCACATGCAGGTAACGCACACATGGAAATAGGGCGGAGGGGTTTTGACTGAGCGGCGCGCCGCGTGACTTCAGCAAATACCGCCGCCGCGTAAAGCAGGATTTTCAGAACGGGATCTTTTTGCACGCCCCCCCCCCCCACCCCCCCCAAAAAAAGGGTGCGTGAACATTTACCAGGAAAAAAAAGAAGCGGACGGAATTCCTGCCTTTGTTGCGTCACCGTCGCGGAAGAGAAAATGCATGTCGGGAAGGTCTCTGCGCATCCGTAATGAGTCTGTACTCGGCGCTCGCCGATAAGGATCACACTCTCCAGGTTGGACTCCGGGGGGAGGGTGTGTGGGGGTGGGAGGCGAGGGGGAGGATTAGGGCAGAGGCCTTTTGATCTCCGGCGGTTTTGCATAGAAATCACAAGACTCCCGAATCCTGCGAGCCAAAGGAGCTGAGTTGGCTAATTGGTAGGTGCATGCTGGGATGGACACACTGTAGCCCCGCGTAGTGTCCTCAAGATGCCTTTGACTGCGCCGCAATTACAGTGAAGTCAGAGTGCTGTGTTAATGGCGCTTTCAGAGCGGAGGAGAGTAGAAGGGGGCTGTTTGGAGTCGTGCGGCAATTGGCACGCTGTGAGCGTGCGTTCAAATTGAGCGCACAAATATTCAACGTATTCCAATCGCGGCGGGGTCGGGGTCGGGGTCGGGGGCGTGCGATCAGACAGGAAACGTGTCCGTCGTCTCTTCGCAGCCGCGGTCACTCTCAGCCCTTACGAGGAAAAAGTACCCTGAAAAGGCTCTGGAGCTGCGTTCAGGGTCCCCCGCTCTCTCATCAGCTCCACATGCGCTTAAGCGGCTAACGTAGCCAAAGCAGAGAGGGAGAGAGAGAGAGAGAGAGAGAGAGGGCAGCGGCGGGGTGGGTTGGGGTGCCAGTTACGGAACTTAATTGCTACTAATGACCATTAGGAGTTTGGTTTTCATCCTCCAGGGACCGTAGAAAAGGCCTTTCGTCTTATCAGTTGATTAGGAGCAAATAGACGGGGCCGGATCCTGCATATTAAGTAAACAGGGGGCTAAAATGGTGCTGCTCTGTCAGGGGGAAAGTCTAATGGAGTGGCGGGGAGCTCATCCTCTGCTAATGCCCGGGTTCTAACAAATGGACAACTGCTCACAAGCCAACCCGTACTCCACTTTAAATATTGGCTCTTATTTTTTTTTTTCACCCCCCGTTGAAATTGTATCTATTAAAACAGAAACAACAACAAAATGGTTCCATCAGTTCTGGCTTGGACTCAGGATACTTGTCCCTGCTGCTAACTGCAAAAAATGCTGCAGACCTTTGTGCTGCTCTGTAGCAAAAGCACTTATGCCTCTCCAGCGTCAGTGTTGGCATCCAACTGTCAGCCACGGCAGCTAAGTATTTGTATTATTTTAATTTTTTTAGGGGGGCCGAGGGGGGGTCGGGAGTTTTCTTTTTTTCCCATCCTCTCCATGGAATCATTTGCATTATGCAAATGACAATTGATATGGATCTTCTCCCCTCCGATGAACATTTTGCACAGCAATTTGCCAAGCAAGTAATTACTTATTGATAGAATGATATTACACAGGAAATTGTTGCGTAAAATGGCAAACCCATCTCATTCAAATGGCAGCAAAAATAATAAGAAGAGCAGCAATAATAAAATTAGAAAATCATCAGTTAAAATGGACAATGGAGTCGCGGAGGCTCGCGCTCGTCACAGTTCTCACGGCGCTCCTCTTCATCGCCACCTGTGGTTGCACTCTGGGCTCGCGGCTTTGCATTTGAATTAATTCCAAACATTATTAAGGATACAAATTCACTGTCTCACTCGACTGCTCCACGCAGGAATATCAGCAATTACCCATACCGTGATGGAATATTTATGCTGTGTGTGTGTGTGTGTGTGTGTGTGTAACCTGCATGTCACATTGTGTTGTGCAGCAATAAAGCTTTTCTCTTTTTTTTATGTTCTCGACATTGTAAAAGTGACGAGTTGGTGGAACAAAACAAAGGAATTTCTCAGAAGTTTTTAGAATAGTTTTTAATTTACAGTATTTGATAAATGCTACCAAAGCAATGTATCGCAAACTGGAAAAAAAATGTACTTTTCAACATTTTTTTATTGAGGTGGACATCAAATTTTCAGCTCTTTCTGTGTTTCAACACAAAGTTCACTGTGTTGAATTATAGATCAAAGGCTGAATTCAAAACCTGTGTACATATGTTGTTTTTTAAAGTATATATATATAGATGTGTGTGTTTTTTCAGGCCAGTTTTAACACGGTATTAAAGCAACATCAAAGCAACCAAAAACATGCAGCCCCGTGACCTCCGGTAACCTTGAGAGAACACGAGTCGCCCAAGTCGATAAAGCGTTATTAATATCACTCCAGCAGGATCAGTGGTCGGTCGCCGAAACATCAGACTCGTTTTTAATCATCTACTCCATAATGACCCATATCGCACTATTATCACGTTATATTTTCCTTTTGTCTGTTTGCAGAAATAAATTATTTCCCCAAACGCTTTGTGTGTTTGCTACGGCTCCGTTCCAGCTCTGATATTGAGCATCTCCAGAGATTGGCACCTGGAGGAAAATGGAGAAAGGCTAAAGAAGAAGAAGAAAGAAAAGAAAAGAAAGAAGAAGAAAAAAAAAGCGTGTGTGCAGCTGCATTTTCTTCCTCAGTAATCGAATCCCTCAAAAGGGGGTCCATTTTTCTTCATCTCCCCAGGTCCACAGGACCTTTAAACAGAGCAAGGCACCGGAATAAGGCGCCATAGAACACAATTATAATTCCAATATAGTCTTGTAAAGAAAATGTAAACAGATAGCCGGGCTGCAAAGCTGCCCCCATTTTCCCAGAAGACTGGTAATAAAGTAGAAAAGATGTAATACTGGAAGAGGCTTTTTACCCCCTGTCCTTTTCTCACTCCAGAAATTGAAAAGTGTGGCTCTCTGCGATGACACTGGAGGAAGAAGGGAGGCTCTGAGATTTATGAGAGGTTTAAAGGGCCTGGCCGAGGAGGGGCGGATTTTTTTTTTTTTTTTTTTGCTTTTACCAGGGGCCTTAATGTGGTTTTGCAAATGAACTCTAATGCACGAGTATTGATAAGAATTAATGGCGGTCCGCAGTGCTGCTCCAGCCCCTCGCTTCCAGGCCGCTGTGGCTGCGACTTCATTTCAGAACCCTCCGGACTCCGACAGAGGGCATCCAAACAAGCCGCCGACCCCTCCAGACGTCGGAACGGGAGCAAATTGGTGGCAATTTTGTATTTATTTGAAACAGCGTGCAGCTTTCTTATTGGCGAATCTTAGATTTTTGTGTTTCTTATTCCCATCCTTCTCCATCGTTCTTCTTCTTCTCTCTTTTGAATATTCTGTTTGCTGTGTGCTGTCTTGGGGGTTAGCATTTGTTTCATGACCAATTCTGTTTTATTAATTTTTCTTCCTCCCAAGTTTGTTCTCCAGTCAGTGGACGGCAGAGGGAAACAGCAGTAGGCTGCTTATGATAATTTCCTGGCAGCGGTTGCAACTGTCCCAATAATGATTACTGGTGGTGGGAGCTGCTTGGGCACACAGCTTAGGGGTGTGCGTGTCCGTGTGTGTGTGAGTGAGTGCACGCGTGTTCAGGCCGGAATGTTGCACTCAGACACAGCAGTCATCGCTCTTCAAATCATCTATCATTCATACTACAGAGAGAGAGAGAGAGAGTTGTAACAGTTATATAAGGTCAAGAGTGTCGTTTGTAAACCAGCGCTGATGGATTTTATGCCGTTTCATGTAAAGTATTCTGTTCTTGTTTAGCAATCCGGCGGTGACGACCGGCGCCTGCTGTGGGGTTTTTGAGATCTGGTAGCGTGACCTTTAGCGAAGCAGTGCGAATGCAATCTGGTACTTAGCCTGGAAAAAGAAGAAGAAGAGGCTCCCGGAGCCGGTTAGTGGGATGTATGTGACATGGCCGCGCGGCTTCCCGCGGGGTGTAAATCACAGCGAGAGCGAGGCGTGGACTAGCGGATGGATTTGCGCGACCCCGTCCGTCCTCCTTGTGGATACGTACGAGCGCGCGCGGGAGAATCGCAGTCCGGGCCAAGAAGCAGTAAGGCCCGGCAGGCCGGGAAAAGCGTGGACGAGGAGGAGGAGGAGGAGGAGGAGGAGGAGTGTGTGACAGTTTAGTGTGAGAAGGGGAAATGGCATGGTGCTGCTGAAGCTAGTCATCCGTCTGCTGTGACACCCAGCGTGCACGGAAGATGTCCCCGGGACTCGGCAAAGGCGGAGAGAGGAAGTGTGGTCGTGCAGAGGAGTGGGCGGCGGAGTGGAAGTGTCATCATACTCTGTAAGTGTCACTCTGTCGCTGGTTCCCGGTCTGTCCCCGCGCGCAACGTGCCGCAAATGTTCGACCTCGCGAATGCACACAGAAACATTTCTTTTTTCGTGTCTTTTCTTTTTCCTTACCCTGGGCTGCTTTTGAGAATCCTTTTTCTCGGGGTTTGTGAGAACTTTGACCTTCGAACACTGTCCACGGCTCGACCAGACACTCGTCCACGGCTTGGTACACACACACACACACACACACACACACACACGTTACGCTGCTCCTCGTAGCAACAAGGTTAAATGGAAATACTCGTGTTCCACGTGGTTTTAGGCCTTCTGTGTGTGCCGAGGGTCTCTGACAGGGTGCTTTTCTTCATCTTGAAAAAGGAGGGGGAGGGTTGTTTTTTTTTGTGTGATTCTATTTTATCACCCGATTTTCACCAAAGGCGCAGCTTTCATCATGCATAATAACAACCAAATAACATCAAAACACAAGTGACACAACTGTGTGTGGGTCCCGGCTGCTCACTACATTGAAAACAGCATCCCTGTAAGTACGCTGTACGGCGTCTTTGACACCAGTCGTTGAGAATGAAAAAAAACGAGCAAAATGAGAAGAAAGTATCGTGTTTGTCCCGCGTGGTGGTATCGAAGTACAAATGAAAGCAAACCTTGAGGAAAAAGAATCCAAGCCTGCACACTGAAAGTCCTTTTACGTCTTGTAGGATGCACATGTGCAGGTAAAGATACTCCACAGCTACTGCGGGGGGGAGGGGCGGGAGGGACGCGATAAATTGAGGGATGACAAAGACTGGATAGGGACCGCTGACAGCAGCCATGAATTGTGGATCATTTGTAACCGCTACCTGCCACGGCTCAAGGTCTGATTCACAAAGATATCGCTCTAATGTTATTACAGGGCAAACTGGGCCGCAAAGTTTTTTTGCATCTGATTGCAGTGATCTATGAGGCAAAGTGACAGCCGGGCCGGCTGGGTCCATTCCGGCTGCGTTCAGGTCCGTGTGGACTCGTGTAAACGCTCTTTGTGCCTTGACGTAGCTGAGATCTGCTTTATTAAATACCTGCAGCTATAGCAGCAAAGCAGAAAGCGCAGGAGCCCCTCTGGGCGACTGTGGCTCAGTGGTTAGCGTGCCCGTCTTTCAATCAGAGGGTTGGCGGTTCAAACCCCGCCTCTGCCCCTTCAAGTCAATGTGTCCTTGAGCGAGACACTTAACCCTGAGTTGCTCCCCGTTGCTGTGTCCACGGTGTATCGAGCAAAAATGTAGTCAGCTAAATAAAATGCAATGTTCTCATCAAGAGCTTTGCAGGTTCACACGGCAGAGTCACTTCACTGATTATTTAAATCTGTATTTAAAAAAGAAAGGAGACTCTAATTTGTGTGACTTTCACGACGCAACGTTCTCCGCATCCCAAAATGAGCGAGTTAGAGCGGACACCGCTTTACGAACACGCTTCAGCTGCTCCCGCCTCTCTGAAGACGCTCATAAAATGTCACTCCGTGAGGTAGCTTTTTGTACATTTTCACATTTTCCCCCCGCAGCTTTGAATATCACACGCTGTCTTTTTGGTCTGGTTTGGTCACAACTAGTTAGCCGTGGCAAAAGCCACGCCGTCATTTTGTGAATTAGCTTCTCAAACGCACGTCTTTCTTATCCAACGCTGTAATTGTGTTCTTCCATTCAAAGACTTGCAACACTGTTTTGCTTCACATTACATTTCACACATTAGGACCAGTAAAAGGTTTTGAGCCCAAATTAGCTTTTTCTCTGTGACAAAAAGGTGTCTGATTGTTCCACACATTGAGCCAAAGCAACAGCACTTGTGATGTAATGGCGTAGAAGGGAAGTGAAGAGAATAGTTGCGAGTCCCTGGGAGACAGAGAGACATAACAATTCCACGAAGGCCATCCCATCTATCGAAGGGATACGATGAAAGGTGACTCTTCTACAACGCTTTTACACATACGTTTTGTTTTTTTAGTGTGTTCATTCATTAGAACAGAGAAGGAGCGGGAGGACGTGCAACAAAGATTACAACAGGATTACAACTGGGGACATTGTGGTGGTGCTGTGCCATCTGATGTAAAAGACGAATTGGAAGTCACAGATGTAAAATGAGACTATTTCAATTTTATTGATTTTTTTGCTTGTATGTTCACAGGTTTTAGCAAATAACAAATGTACGATTATCCATATGAATGGATGCATAGGGCAGAGATTCCCCCAACCAGAGATATAACCAGGATTTGCTGTCAAATAAAGGCTGTGGGCTCCACCTGATCAACAACACGGACCGTGTGCTGCCATAGCAACTTGCCAATGCTTCTGAAACAGAAATACATTGCTTATGTTTCGGAGGAAGTAACCACATCCTTAAATTTCGTAACAGCAGTGGAAAAAAAAACAACAGCATGTACATGAACCCTTTCAGAGTGTTAGATTGTTATGAATATTACGCACTGCAGCTATGTTGTATGCTAGATATTTAACATGTTTCAACCTTAAATACACAGCTCAATGTGGCCAACTTTGTAACAATGGAAGGAGCCGGAAGCAACAGATCCAAAAGTCACTAAATCTAGTGGGAAAGTCACCGTGTCGGCAACACTGACAGCCCGTCCCTTCAGGCCTCCCACACAATTATCATATTAATGTAAACAACCAGCATGGCAACTTTCAACAAATGTAACACAGACAAATGGTTCGGAGAGAAGATTACCAACCCTCGCTTTATTATGTAAGTCGCATGTTCATTGGAGATTGACGTGGAACTTATTCTCATGGGTTCATATACTTGTCGGGTGCTTTAGCACATTTTGTGAACTCCAAAATTGGTTTTTGGTGTGAAATTAGAATCTGTAATGTACGTTGCTGCTGTGAAATAAGGAAATACAGTATTTCCATGTGAATTGTTGTGAAATACGTAATAAGTAAAGTGCACGTGTCTTAAATATGTACCTCCGTGTAGTACTTGAGTAAATGCACTTAGTTAGCAGTTTCCACCTGAGCAGTCAGGCTAAAGAGTAAGAGTATATGTGTATTAAAGGCTTCATTGTCTCCTCTCAGGAGGATTCTCACTTATTCCATCCTCCTCCACTGCTTTACAAGCACGAGTTATTAATGCTGTTACCTTTTGGTTATCAAGTCTCTCCCAGTGGGTGACCCAGTTGGGAGAGGGAGAAAGACAAAGAGAGACTGGTGGTGGTGGCGGTGGTGGTGGGGGGTTTGCTGGGATTTTAATGGCTCCAGCATGCCGAGTGCGGTCACGAGCCTCCGCTACACCGACGAGGCCTTAATCAAAAGCCCCACACCGTGTGAGTGACAGCATCAAAGCGCATCTGCATACTGCGGGGAATCCGCCGCGACTTTTCTCGTTTCGTCGCAATTAAAGCGAGCGGCGGAAAACGGGAACGCACGCCGCGATGATCTCCTCCGCACCTTATTTTTTTATGTCTCTCTCCCGCAAACAACATGAGCGCTTATCCCGTTCGCCTGTTATGTTTGTACACATTATTCCACGACCCTCAGGACGCCTCGAAGGAGGAGAGGAGGAGGGAGGGATGGAGGAGGGGGAAAAGGAGAAGAAAGAGCTGAGGAGTTAAAATGTGGGGAAAGTGAGAGAAACGCTGCAGAGAGAGAGAGAGAGAGGGTTTTATGTTCCCACCATTACTGCGTGTAGCATGTTAGCACCCTGTGTAGCTACGCCATGTGGTGCGCTGCTGCATGAAAACATCTCCCTGGAGAACGACGGCAGGAGAACCGCAGCACTTGCGGCTGACCGACAAACTCTCAACACAAGTTGAATGATGTTCCACGCTTGAAGACATCACAGTGGCTCGCTGAGTTCGCTCAGAGGGATTTGCTTTTTTCTATTTTTCATTCCGTCTTCCCGCTTTTACATATTTTGCCATCAATATTTCACAAACTACACACTCTATTTTTGTTTTTTTCAAAGAGGTAAGAAGCAAAACAAAAAAATAACCCCAGCGGGATGAGAGCGTGTACGTATGGGTTCACACTCCCTGCCCGCCCATTAGCCGATTGGCTACTCGGGGTGATGGAAAGGACTCCTCTGGTTTCTGTGTGGCGCCGCCATGGAGGCCAGAAGTGTGTGTGCGCTTGTTATGTGATTGGTTTTGTTTTGTACTCGCGTCCTTTAACCTTGCAGTACCCCCCTCCTGCTTCTTCTCAATGTGACTCCCAAGTACCTCCGCTTGGCGTGGTTGTTATTTACCCGAGAACACTAATCTTACAAATAGTCACACCGTCACTAGCGTCGGGTATATTTCACCCGATATAATGTACCTGATAAAATATACTCCTCATCAAAATATATTACAATACAACAATACAAGGCAAGTTGAAGTACTCTTCTTTTATTTTACACTATAGAACTTCTCATGAAACTAAAAACAGGAATCATTGAGGGACCCTGAAAAAAACAGGGTTTGGAGAAGAGAGACAGTTCTACCTTCAATAAGACACACCTACCTTCAATGAGACACGCCTACCTTTAATAAGACACGCCTGCCTTCAATAAGACACGCCTCCCTTCAATAAGACACGCCTGCCTTCAATGAGACATGCCTACCTTCAATAAGACACGCCTACCTTTAATAAGACACGCCTGCCTTCAATAAGACACGCCTACCTTCAATAAGACACGCCTACCTTCAATAAGACACACCTACCTTTAATAAGACACGCCTGCCTTCAATAAGACACGCCTGCCTTCAATAAGACACGCCTGCCTTTAATAAGACACGCCTACCTTCAATAAGACACGCCTACCTTTAATAAGACATGCCAGCCTATAATAAGACACGCCTCCCTTCAATAAGACACGCCTCCCTTCAATAAGACACGCCTGCCTTTAATAAGACATGCCAGCCTATAATAAGACACGCCTCCCTTCAATAAGACACGCCTGCCTTTAATAAGACATGCCAGCCTATAATAAGACATGCCTACCTTCAATAAGACACGCCCACCTTCAATAAGACACGCCTGCCTTTAATAAGACATGCCAGCCTATAATAAGACACGCCTACCTTCAATAAGACACGCCCACCTTCAATCACATCCGTGAGCAGCATGAAGCTACACAAAGACCCACGCGACTCAAAAAAGCGACAAAATTGAAAATAGCGTAATCATAGTCGCTCGGGTGAAAATCCCCCGACGTTAGTGTTCTAGGGTTAAATCTAAAGTCCTGGAGTACACAGGCCCGCGCCTCACTCCACCACACTTGGTAAACACATCTCAAATTGAATTAAACGTATTTCCCTGCCTAATGACAACGACAACCCGCAGAGGGAGACTCCGAGTGACACGTTAGTTTTTCCCACGAGCTCTGAAGAGATTATCTCCCATCCTGTGACCTCTCTTTTTGATTTCTTTTTTTGTTCTTCATCACCCCCCCTCCACCCCCCCCCCTCCCGTGCCGCCATTGCGGGTCAGTAGGTTTGGCCACCCCGTTTCTGTGTGTGTAAGCATTTTTGCCAGCATCTGGAGCGACTAAATGGATATTGGAAGCTGTTGCCGGAGCCGAAAGAATGTTGGACAATGGTTGAGATTGATGAGTGTTTGGGCGCTTTCCCTGTGACCCCACCGCATCTGGCAGGAACAAAGTCGGGCAGGTGTGACAGCCAGCATCCATCTACCAGTCAGCTGTAATAGGGAGGGGGCATTTGTACAGGGACACACACACACACACACACACATACAGGCACGCTAAAAGCCTGTGTTCTCCACACATTTTTGCAAGCAAGGATGCACACACATATCTGTCACACACACACACACACACACACACACACACACACGCCTGCAAGTGAAGTGTGCATGTACACACACATACACACATGAGTCAAGAGGGAGAAAAAAAAAAAAGTCTTCCTGGCAAGCTGCACTGTGTGTCTTTCCAGGAAGGAGACGCTTCGTGATGCTGACATGATTCAAATGTCTGCTAGCTCTCACGTCTTATTATGGGAGACAAAAGACATGTCGCGCAGATGCCGGGTCCCACCCACACCCCACCCACACCCCACCCACACCCCACCCACACCCCACCCGCCCGCTAGTTAGCTTCGGACATGACAACCGTCGGAAACATGTTTCACTTAACCGCGTTTCTCTGTTTGGCCGGACGCGTGACATCATCGGTGCATCAAGGTGATTAAAAAACGAAATAAATGGTGGTGGTGTGAGTGGGAGCAATGGTCCAGAACGCAGGTTTTTTCAAAACTAAATGCATTCAGATTAAGCAAAGACAGCAAGAACACATAAACCATCTCAGTGGGTTTACCATTTAAGCGTCTCCGCAGACAATTCATGAGAAGAAAAAGAAAAAAAACCAACAACCTTGCAGAGTGTTTGCCTGGAGAGAAAAACACACAGCGACCTGTTTGATGTCTTCCAAGACCTTTCATGTTCTGTCACCTGCTGTCTGCGGCCCATCGGGGAGGATCTCTGGAAGAAGAGACACTTTAGCCCAGCTGGCAGCAATCTCTCCTCACATGGAGCCAACTGGTAGTCAAATACACTTTGACTAAAGATATTAATCAAATGTAAAAACGTGTTGTTAGCAAAGTAGAGGAACAAGTGAATATTATCCTATTTAGCACTGACTCACATGACAGACGCAAAAGACATTTTAAAAAAAAACAGGAAGCACACTGAGGGAGGAACGTGCAGCTACCACTAAGGGGTAATTACATAAACCGTTTATATGTTCAATTGTAGAGCTCTTTTCTCGTCTTCTGACCACTCAAAGTGCTTTAACGCTACATGACATCATCCACCATTCACACACCGATGGGAGGAGCCACCTGCCCATCAGGAGAAACCAACGTTCACACACATTAGGAGCAATTTTTCACAATTTTCAACTAGCCGGGGATGGAAGTGCCACTGAGCCACAGTGCAGTGTATCAAGAGTGCTTGGAGGAAATAGCGGCATGGAAAGTCTGGAGAACAAAAAAAAAAAAGAAAAGTTTTTGTTCATCCAAATAACCAAACAAACAAACAGTCAAACAGAACAACGCAGGTTTTCAATCACCGCTAATGGTTTCCTGCAGATTAGAATTCATGCGCCTCAGATTCTTTTAGTGTAATGAAGATGAATTGACTTTCATTTGTGCTTTTTTGTTTTTTTTATACAGCATTGAGAAATTACATTAAACAAGAGCAACATCTCCATACAGATTTGTTTCTGGTTCGTACTAATGCCCAGAACGCCCTCTCAATGCTGGGGATTGTTCAAGGAGACTTTTGAAGAATGTCATTCAGCAGTCAGACTGCATCACTCCGGATACAGAAGCAGCTTTTCCTGTTAACCAATCTGACACACGGAAAACTCAGCAGGCGTGTAACACCTACACACTCTTTGTCAGAGTACATTTCCAAGAGTATATGCGCACGTATGTGACAATTCCCTTCTGACGTGTAATACAAGGAGCTGAGTTAAAGCCCCGACCTTCCCTTCAACGGCGGCTTACCATGGATCCCAGCGTCGTGTTGTAAAAGATCGACTTAAAACTCTTATTCCAGCTTGACCCCTTCCACATTCTCTATTTACAAAAAGGACTTCTGTTGAAACAAACAGCAGGAATAATAGATGCAATAAGAATACTATCAAGTGATTTTTTTTTTTACTTACACATAAAGTGGAGTGTTAATTTCCTCTTTAACATAAAATTGTTTGATTGTGTTGAATTAAAAACCTCAAAATACAGCGGGTCAAACAGACCCACAACACCTGCTGAGTAACAACAAAATGAACAGCATACAACAGTTAAGTTGCTTCTCTGTTAATAGTGAATGTGATCCAATATTATCTATCATTTTACATGTGTTTAACTCTCAATATTGGATGTTTTCGAAGGCTTCCATTGCTTTTATTTGATATTTTATTCAAATGTAGGTATGTGGTAAAAACAACAACTCTGAAACATCAGATCAAAAGGGATAAAAATGATAACACTTTGATGATTAAAGAAACATAGACATTAGATGTTCCATTTTGGTCACGCTGGTATTTTTACGATTTTTTTAACCTAATTAAAATAACAGCAATCTAAACGATATTGTCACATAAACACATGTTGCACATGCCGACAAACAGACTCGGCATGTGCTGCTGTTCCAAAAAAACAAGCTGGAAATAACTCGGTCCGACCAGTGTGCCGGAAAAAAGAGGACGGTGACATTTGGGAGGCCTGAAAGCAGTCATGCAGGTTTCTCTTTGCAGTAAAAGCATCTCTCAGATGGGTGGTCTATGCCACCATTGTTAGAGTGCCTTACTGCGTCAAGCCCCAGGGTGCCACCTCTCATGCGCCCCCCCACCCTCCCCCCACCCACCACCACCACACACCACCAGCGCCAGCACCGCTCCCCTCCTTCCGCTGGCATGGAAAATCCCCCATGAGCCTCTTCCTCTGATGTAAATCACAGGTAGGGGGAAATGTGAGCCCGGCTGATGCGCCGGCACTGTGCCGTGAAATCTCTGTTGACATTACCGACGGGCGATTCCAGAAAAAGACTCAGAGCGAGAGAGCGGGAGGGGGGAAAAGGAAAGGGAGGAGGGGGGTGGGGGGGGGACGAAGAGGGAGAGGAAGCGAGAGAGAGAGAGAGAGAGAGAGAGAGATGTGAGGAGACGTGAGCGTTTCAGGAGTCACTTTAGACTCTTTTTCGCTTCTTTTTTTTTTTTACCCGCCGTCTCGTCTTCGTCTCCAGGACGGCGGACCGAGCTCAGTGGGACGCTTTCATCCCCGGTCTATCGTTGAGATTCGGGCATGTTTTGTTTGTTTTTTTCTTTCATTGGCTGACAGAGAAACTACCTGTTTTTACTTTTAATTCAGCCGCTGGCTCTTACAGCTATAATACCCTTTAGGCCTAACCCTCTGTTCGCACTTCTTATCATCAGGTAACCTTTTAACAGACAACGATTGGTTTATTTTCCTCCCCCCAGCTCTGTAGCTTTGTAATGCGAAAGCAGGAAGTGGAAACATGAAGGTAACTAGGAAATTAAGTGAAGGTCACAAGGGAACCAGGAAAATCCGGCAATTCCTGTGACCGCTGCCCGTTTTCCTTTCCCCAAAGCAGAAGGAAGGACTGACGACTTCAACTTTGGAGTATGAACACATGCAATCATACTCCATCTCAAGTGTGTGGCGTTCCACAGGGCGCGTTGGTCGGATTCCTCCGGCTGCGTCTTGTGCTTTTTGGAGTGGCGCAGCGGGGTGTACAAGCTAACCGTTTAGCCGCAGGAAAGGATGATGACAGCGAGCGAGGCCTTGGATGTAGTTCTGATGTCGCTGCGTAACTCGCTCCATGGTCGCTCCACGTGGGGCGAGGGAACAGGGGGGGGGGGGGGGGGGGTGGAGGAAACATGTCCGCCGCGTCAAAACAACAGAGATGACTGATGCTGCGTTCACACCGAAAGAGTTGCAAATATTGGTGGCGCGTTTACCGCATCAGTTTTCTTGTCCGACAATAAAGTCGCCTCGAAGGACACTCGTGCCTGAAAGGAGGCGGGGTTTATATCTGGGGTTTATCTCCATGAAAACAGTTCCCGTTCCCGCTATTCACCACGGAACTAACCACTCGTTCTGCTTTATACTTGTTGTGTAAATTCCACGTACCGGCGCTACTCAAGCGGCAGTTTTGATTCAACAACGGCAGGACGGCGGTGACGATGGGCGGAGCTTCTCAACGCTGAGTGGCTGATGCAACTCGGCGCCACGTGATTCTTTTCACCCGAGTTAGACTATTTCAACTCAAACACGAATTCGCGCCGCGTCATTTCCGGAAAATTCGCTTTTTTTTCCCCGCCACCTTATCGCGTCTGTGCCTGGACTTTTGCATGTGAACTACCCGCGCATGAGTCTCCTCCTCTCTCGTTTATCGTTCCCTCGCTCGTTTGGTCTCCCTTCGCCGGCTGCCCTGCGTTCCCAGACTGAGTGTGAGACGCGTACAGCGGCGCCATGACACACATAAGGAGGGGGTGGGGGGGGGGGGGCTGTGCTTGTGGCTGCCGCCCACTCCGAGGTGATCTGACATCTTAAAGCGGTGCTCTGCGCAATTGCACATTCACTCAGACAAGCGTGTTGACGTCGCAGCCCAGCCAAAGGACCCCACCCCTCCCCCCCTACACACACACACACACACACACACACACACACACACACGCACACACACACACACACCCTTTACCATTCTGAAGCCGGCTGCCAAGTGCTTCCGCGAAGAGGACGGCTTAATTGTTTCTGCCACGGCCATGCTTCTTCTTCATTTTTCTCTCTTCCCTTTCTAATCCCAGGGACGGGGGTACAAATGGAGCCGTTATTTGCATGTCTGATGATACTCAATATCACAGGGCCTCTCGAAGGAGGAAGGCACAGATGATGGTTAATATGTAGCCCATGAAGCTCTCGTTTCCTCTGCCTTTTCTTCTCATAGGTAACACACGCTGCTTTCCAAGACCTGTATCAAAAGCTGTATCCCGTAGGGAGATGTGGTTTTTTTTGGGAGGTGGGAGGGGGGGGGGGGTGCACACAGACAATGGAAACATGCAGCGTCAGTCTGGACAAAGGATTGAGCTACAATAAAAGATCCGTCAAAATAATGCAGCGGCATATTGATCCTGCTGGAGAGGAGCTCAGAACTCCTACTCTCAGAAGTTTTCTACAAACAGGTCGCGACCCCTGTCTCTGTCTTTTGGCAGCGAGCGGGTCGGCTCGCCGTCCGTACATGACGGAGCGGCTCTTGGCATTCAATGTTACGAATGTTTGAGTGATCACAAGCAGTTTAGTGCCATTAACAATTGATGTAATACAGCTCCGGCCTGCACTGCAGTTCTCAGAAAAGGGCCCCACGGTGGAGGCTTGCCATAAGACAAACAAAAGTGCTTAGCAAAAGCTGTCAGAGCCCATTATTCAAGTCCCCCCTTCTCTCCTCTCCCCCCATACAGGAAACTTACTGGAAATTTTTCCGACGCCAGCAATGCACGCCTTCTCCAGCAGTGGCAGTTGGAATTGAAACTGGCTATAATTTGCAAGGCTTCTCAGGTTGAGAACAATGACTGTGACAGCTCGAACAGGCACTGTGGAGCACATCTGCATTTTTCCACAGGAATAAGCCCCAAAGAAGAGCTCCGGCACTTCATGTCTTCCAATTATGGAAATATGTGCACGTCTATATATACTATATATATATATATATATACGAAACACCTCTCGAAACATGCTAATTGCAATGCAAATCAGAATTAAGACTCTTGTTTCCCTGCAGGAGTCTCCACTAATTGTATTTATATATTATAATTTCTTGTCATTATGAAGTGTAATTCAGATTAACGCAATCTCACGGACGGTACAGTGCGGTTCAGCGTGTTCTCACAGTTTGCTCCGGCGTGTTTTCAATATTGTGAAGTAACTAAGTGTGTTGTACTCTTCGAGGAGAGGATAATAGAAATGTTACATAATAAAAACACCGATTGTCTTAAAACATGTGATTCATATGACTAAAACCACCGTAACACGGTAGAAAGTACTTCATATAACACCTATATTTAAAATATTATTGCCGCCTTTAGGGTGGTATTATAAAAACATATATGCTAAGCACATGTGTGAATTTCTTCAAGTCAATCGGACAATCCGGGCAGGGGCGTCGCCGGTCCCACTTCTAGGGGGCGCTAGAAAGACGTTTCTTTTGCCACAAATTTCCCGCCTATTTTATACGTCTGTTTTCACCAGGCCTGACCAGCGTGCAAAATTTGGTGAGTTTTGAGTTATGACAAGTCCCCCAAAAAGCAGTCCAAAGAGGAAAAATCTAAAAAAAATTATAATAACAGACCCTAATAATAGCTCCCTGCTTCGGTTTATTTAGTGAGGTGTTTACTGGGTTCAGGATGGGAATTATTACTTTATACTATGTGTATTAGTACAACTGGTTTAACCTTGTGGCTCAAATTAAACATTAATATGCACATATTAACAAAACATCTGACGCAATAGGTGTTGTCCTCTGCACGGTGCACCTTCATGAACCACGGCACATCTGAAAACATGTCTCATCGATGTCTTTATTTAGCCGTTAACTTTGCTGCAAGCGCTTCAGAAGTTTTCCTCGACTTCCCTTCGGTCAATTAAAACACTACAATTCCTCCCACTTGCCCAGACTCCGTTCCTGCAACACTTTTCTCCCCCCCCCCCCCCCCCCCCGTGAAACTCTCCCGTCTGCGTGCGTTGTTTGTGACATTTAACGAGATCACAGGATGGCATGTTTGACAGATGAGCTCGTGACGCTTTCAAATCCACGTCCACCCGCATTTACTCAGCGGTTAAACGATGAACAGCGAGAGGAAGACGAAGAAGACGCGGGGGGAAAAAAGAGAGAAAGAAAGCCCGCGAGAGAGTGAAAGAAAGAGGGCGGGAGGAAGGGGGGAGAAGGGGAGTGAGTCAAAACGTTGAAATATGAATTACAAACCCGAGCGGCGCCATCTGGACCGAGAAAAACACACATCATAGCGGAGAGCCGGCACATTGAATTAGACTTGCCACGGGATCCATCTGCACCTCGTGAAATCAATCTCATTCCTTGATTTGATTAGGTCGGCCACGCCGAAGAAAGAGAAGACTGTTGTGCTCCTTGATTAAGCTTGTTTGGCTTCGCACCCCTCCGCACCCACACACACACACACACACACACACACACACCCCGCCTCCAGCACGCCGTGTATACCGATGAGTTCTGGGCCCGCAGGTAGGGTAATGACAGTAGTCGGGGTTAATGCCGGAAAAAAAATCTACCTCTATTTAACACTCAGCGTGTGCGCCGCAGCCGAGCTCGTTTGTACCTTTTTCTTTCTTTTTTTTCCACGGTTCGTTGTTTGGATCATTTCTCTCTCGTATTGTGTTTCTCTTCCCGTGAGCAGGGTTTCAAAAAGGCTTCACCGGAAGTCGCCTCGTCTTGTTTTTTTCTGCCGTCGAGGGTCGCGTCGGCAACGCACCGAGTGTCTGAGGCGCTCTTGTCGTAACAACAACAAAACAAAAAAAAGACAGAAGATGGCTCGCATATGCGAGAGGTCACTCTAGGAAGTGAGAGCTGCTGGAGCCGAGAGCCTGGCTGCATTATGCAGAGTTGTTGTTATTTCCCTCCGTCCCATTCTGTCTCTCTCTCTTTCTCTCTCTCTCTTTGCGGTGAGGTGACACTGTACCCTGCCCTGATTAAAATGCATCCTCCCATGCATCCATACTCACAAACAAAAGGCTTTTCATGGGTGGCTAAATCTAATTGTGTTGCCCCCCCCCCCCCCCTCCCTCCTCTTCACCTCCTCCCTTGTACTAAAGGTAGCTGCTTTGACTTTGACTTATTCTCCGGAAGCAATAATACGCCGCCGGCGGTGAATGCAACACGTGTGCCATTGCTCAAAAGTGCAAGGATGGACACGGAACCCATTAGCCCTGATTGACCTCGCTGCAGATTGCACACAAATCGGGCACAAATTGTCACGTGTTTTTTTCTTAGTCTCATTAATTCGCGATTGTCCGGGGAGGAAAATAAAAACAGCATGAAAGTGGACGGCGGTCGCTTGCTGTTGATTCAGTCCTCTGTTCAATAAAAGGGGGAGAGAAGAAGAAAAAAAAGAGCCGTGTGAAGAAGGTGTAACACGAGCAGCGTCTCCACTGATTGTAATTACTGTAGCCGAGTGGACCGGGCTTCAATTACAAACCGTCACCTTTGCTCGCCTGTGGTTCATGACACCGTCTCTTTCCCATTGTCTCAGTAAGGAAAGAGCGTCGCCAGTGATAATAAATGAACAGGGGAAAAAGGAAAGGTACTCCTTGCCCTTTTTGGCCTCTATGAATATCATGTGTGACCTCTCAGAGGAGCAGCATTGATTATTGTTCCATTGCAACACATGACAAGAATCCCCACGGACCAACAATAGACGAAAATGTGTTTCTCGTGACTCAGCGAGAGTCACGTAGATATATGAATCATATAGGTGTTTCAGAATGGACGTCAGTTGAGGAGTCCACCGTATTTCATGTCGCCTTAATTCCCGAGGAACCTCTTTGATTTCCAATGTCCCAGAAACCACGTATGTTCTCGGTATGGTTGGCCTCCAGTGAAGTCTGCTGCGGTTCACACCAGAAGGGAACTTTTCTGTCCAATTTGATAAAACGCGACGTGCCACAAGACAGACTGGAGGGAAAATGTTCCCAAGAATAGCTAAGTGTATCATACATCATGCATTGCGCCATCTGTTCGGTACATTCAAAATGTTATTGCAATATTTAGAATTACAGATTATTCATGTAGGTGTAATTAACACAAGTCGAAAAATCCAACAAATGGGAGGAAGCCACAATTAATTTCCAGACATGTTTGAGCAGAATCCATCCGGAGCAACTATTAGGCTTCAGTTGCCCCGGGGCGTTCGGATAGAGATAAAATTCAAAAAAAGGTAGCTAATTTTACCACTTTTGGCAATGAATTACTCCCGTTGATCCCTCTGCGATACTGGGCCCTCTTGAATGAATTCTTTGGATTTGTTCTCTTCTGCTTGGGTCCCACCGACCAGATGAGGAGAAGTGGGTCACAGTAAGAGATCTGAATAGAAACAAAAGGTGCTTTCGTGAACTAGTCCACGCAGCCTTGGGGGTTCCCATACATTTTACATAACAACATGCAATCTCCTACATATTTAATGGGATACATGACATTTTTCCAGTGCCATCACCATGGTCTGGACATGCAACCTCGGTTAAACAAGTCTGCCGTCTTCACGCCGTCGGGGGGTTTCACCAAACATGACATTCTGAGTCAACACAGCGCTGCATTATACAGCACATTTTCATGCGTTCCACGCGCCTTTGTCGGTTTGCATCTTTTGTGACACGAAATCACATCAAGTGCTCCTAAAAAAGTGGTGGAAAGCAACTCAAGTACGGCACTGAAGTACAAATTTCATGCACTTGTACAATACTTTACCCGTTGAAAACTGTGGAAGCCATTCTGGCTCCAGACCTTCTTTTCCCCTGAGTTTCAGTCGTCGTAGGAACCCCAAATTAATTCCGATACTTGTGTTTATTGGATGTATTTTTTCCAGCAAAGTCTTGGGAAAAAAATGTATATCTGCAAAAAAAAAAAAAATAATTTTTTAAATGTAACTATGAACATCCAGCTTGATATGAGGCAGATTCCCCAAAAAAGTGTCCTCCAGCTGTCAATAAGACACTTTTTGGAAAGATTAGGACCTAAAGAATCAGAATCTGCAACAACAAACAAAGCCTTGGCCTGTTAGGAAGGAGTTTCAGTCATAAAAATGGAAAGATTACGTATTTTATGCCAAAAGATTGTCTAATTGGGGCATGCTGGGACGTAACGTGGGAGTGGGAGGATTGCCAAAAGGTTAGGTATTCCTAAGTTTTGTTTTTTTCCCTAGTACTCCATTACACTTGAGAGAAAAATATAGTATATTCAACTATAGCTATTATTTCAAGCTGTTCTCATATATTGTTTGTATCTACAACATAAAATGCGTTTCATACGAGCTCTTAAAAATGTGTATGTGTCTAACATAACTGTAAAACCAGGAAGTCTAAAAAGAGACTTTCACGCCGTTTGTGTCCCGTTTGAATCCCCTCGTCACAACAATTATGTAAATCCTTCCGAAGATATTTTAAACTAAATGTTGCCTTATTTGTCACCTAATTTCTGCACATGAAACGAATGAGCCACTGACAAATTTGTTTATTTATTTCGTATAAACCCAACCAAGTAGTAGGAAAGTAGCGCACATTCTTTCTTTTTTTTAAATGACTCAAAACGCAAAATAGGAAATATAATGTTTTCTAAGAAAGATGAAATCAGTCGTCCCTGTTGTCCCTTTGGGTTTGTGGCAGCAGCGTGTCACATGTTTCAGATGTGTATCAGTCGTTTCACTTCACCAAAGACAATTTCTCAGCCTTCAGTAACAGTTTGAAGCTCAAAATAAACCCTTAAATTGTCCAAAACCTTTGTTTCTTTTCTTCCTTTGCGTCCCAAAACATGATCTCATGATGCTTCAGAGTCATCCGGAGACCCTTTGCAGGACTCGTCTGACGGAAACCACTGGACTCAAACTGTATCTTTAACATAGTCACAACCAAGAAGCTACAACTTACCCAGCTAACAGGACAATGCTACATTGCTGCGTCTTCCTTTGTCATCTAACGATGCCATATAAAACAATATATTCGTCGCAGGGGCTTTTTTTCTTCTTGGACTAGTACTTTTCCTTTCGATGCGTTAAGTACATTCCACTGATAACGCTTCTGTTCTTTGTTTTTTCATTGTGTAAGGATCTGATTTCCACTAATGATAAATAATGTATCGTATATATGTGTGTCACTACGTTTTCACCAATTAAAATGAGCAATAATAGTAAGTAACCATTACCGAGGAGGCATTTGGATCAGGCAGTCCTGCGTACGAGTGCAGTCTGTTCCAGTACACGGGAGCTGACAGGCGGCATCACAGTGACAGCATCTCCTCCCCCTCACTCCCCGATCCAGTCCCCCTCGCCTCCTGCAGTCCCAGTTGCTCCGTACATAAGAAGGGAACACTTGTCCTATCTACAATTTGCCTTGACAAGGAGCAAAATCATTAGTTCCCTCTGTAGGCTACACTTAAGTATGTAAAACTCAGGCCTGAGGCCGCGCGGGTTGTAGGCTCTTACTCATTAGGACACAGTGATTATTCAAGTGATTGCCTTAAAAAGCTCATCCTCAGCGGGGACGGGCATATTTCCTTCTCCGACTGAGAGGATAAGCAGTCCCATGCAGCCCCTTATACTGGGAGCTGTGGTTGGCAAATGGAGGTGTGCATGTGTGTGTGTGTGCATGTGTGTGTGTGTGTGTGTACCAATCAGAGAGTACTTTAAAGTACTGCCACAAGATCATTTCTTCAGTCAACCAAGGCTTTCTTCATCATGCCGGGTTGCAGCTTCAATCTATACGCACCGATGTCTCTCTTTTCATCACAGCAACAGCGGCTAAAGGAGAGAGAGCCATAATAACTTCCCCAGTCCGTAAACACACACACATACACACACACCCACACAAACACACACTAATGACACATCCCCCCCCCCACTTTATGATAGATTCTGTTTACATTCAGACAGTGAAGCAATCACACTGTGTCCTTTGGTTACAAGCAGAAAGAAACTCGACGCATGACAGCTGGAGTGCATTGCTTTATTTTTCAAAGAATCTAAAGGCTTTTTTGTGTCGACTTTCCCGCCGTCCTGCTAACGGCTCCATCGCCTCTGTTACCGCTCAGATGCAGAGTAAACACAGACAGGCACGATGATCTATGTGTCCAACCAACCTGTGTATGCTGTGTTGGTGCAGACTGCATTATAGCACACACACACACACACACTCATCAGTTTGCTGCTTGTTTCCTAAATGCCACAGTCGATGTCACTGATTCTTGGTGCTGTTTTTAGTTGCCCAGGCAACTCAGTTAATGACAGGGACCTGTGACAGACCCCCACCCCGCTTTCAGTAATTGTACTGTTTGATGACCGCTTGTGCACTCCAGTGCGAAGGCTGTCTACAAAGTGGGCGACCGAGGCATTTTAAAGGAGCCATCAGCGCCGAGAACTGCAGCCGGTTCCAGCCGGCTCGGTTCAACTTTCTGGGAACGCGGCGTCAAAGTGGCAGTTTTTGGCGAAAGCGAGAGTCGATTGATTTTTAGATTCTTCTCACAAGAATGCACACGGTGTGCCATTTTTGTTGTCGGGTTGTCGACTGAGTCACCCATCCGTGGTTTGCGTCTACTTGGCTTGTGCCGCCTGGGTCAGCTGTACAAAGCGGTAACGCGGTATAAATGTTACCTGTTGAGGAATCAATCCATTTAAAATGGAGAAAATCCAGCAATAAGCCTGTGGTGTGGTTGATATGTATCGGTGCTGTTTAATCTCGTATAGCCTCAGTGCTTGGGCTGGTACTGGGCCAGAGGTGACTGGCCGTCGGGGAGTTGGGGGAAGACTCCTGAAAGGTCGATTCATTCCAGGCCCAAACCGGCTGCTGTTCATAAAGTGGTTTTTTTTCATTTTTGAAGTTTGCGATGCCAGGAGTTCCTCTATGGTCCCCGGCCTCGGCGTGGGCCAGCATGGCCCTCACCGCCACAGACAGCACAGAGTGGAACGCTGCCTTGCCAGACTGGGCCAATCTCATACTTTGAATATTCAAAAGGGACTCCAGTAGGCCCTCTCAATTTGGACTGGTGTTTCTTTTGTGTTGTTTTGATTCAGTGCACTTCAGCAGTGGTGCCATGCTTACACAAACTGAGGAGGCAGGTGTCAGAGTCCCTTACACTAGAACACCAACGTTAAAAAAAGTCACACCGTCACTAGCGTCGGTTATATTTCACCCGATATAATGTAACTGATAAAATATACTTCCCATCAGAATATATTAAAATACAACAATACAAAAACATTGAAGAACTCTTCTTTTATCCTGTAGAACTTCTCATGAAACCAAAATCATGGGAGGAGGACCCAGAAAAAAGGCTTAAAATCTGGTGAAAAATTAGGGAATCGTCAAAAAAAAAAGTATTTAAAATATATACATAATGGAGCTAGGAACTTGTTCATTGGTCCACATGTTCAAGACACGCCCACCTTCAATAAGATACGCCCACCTTCAATAAGACATGCCTACCTTTAATAAGACACGCTTAACTTTAATAAGGTACGCCTACCTTTAATAAGACACGCCAACCTTCAAAAAGACACATCCACCTTCAATAAGACACATCCATCTTCCATAAGACACGCCTACCTTCAATAAGACACGCCCACCTTCAATAAAACATGCCTACCTTTAATAAGACACGCTTAACTTTAATAAGGTACGCCTACCTTTAATAAGACACGCCAACCTTCAAAAAGACACATCCACCTTCAATAAGACACATCCATCTTCCATAAGACACCCCTACCTTGCATAAGACACGCCTACCTTCCATAAGACACGCCTACCTTCCATAATACACGCCTACCTTCAATAAGACATGCCTACCTTCCATAAGACACGCCTACCTTCCATAAGACACGCCTACCTTCCATAAGACATGCCTACCTTTCATAAGACACGCCTACCTTGCATAAGACATGCCTACCTTCCATAAGACACACCTACCTTCCATAAGACACGCCTACCTTCAATAAGACACGCCCACCTTCAATAAAACATGCCTACCTTTAATAAGACACGCTTAACTTTAATAAGGTAAGCCTACCTTTAATAAGACACGCCAACCTTCAAAAAGACACATCCACCTTCAATAAGACACATCCATCTTCCATAAGACACCCCTACCTTGCATAAGACACGCCTACCTTCCATAAGACACGCCTACCTTCCATAAGACACGCCTACCTTCCATAATACACGCCTACCTTCAATAAGACATGCCTACCTTCCATAAGACACACCTACCTTCCATAAGACACGCCTACCTTCAATAAGACATGCCTACCTTCCATAAGACACACCTACCTTCAATGAGACACACCTACCTTCCATAAGACACGCCTACCTTCCATAAGACACGCCTACCTTCAGTAACATCAGTGAGCAGCATGAAGTTACACAAAGACCAATGAAAATAACACAATCACTATCGCTTAGGTTAAATTATCTCTTAATATGCTTTGTTTATCTGTGGAAGCACTTTGTAAACCCTGTTTCTAAAAGTGCTATATAAATAAAGTTATTATTATTATACTAGAAGAAAACTGACAATAACAGACAAATGTCTTTCGGTTCGCTTCCTTCAAGCACTCGCATGAAGGGCCTCGTCATCTCAAAGTCGCAGACTGAATTTCGGCCCCACGGGCCTCCGCACGTTGCCCTCCACCTCGGTGTTGAACAAGTCAATGACCCAAACCGTGGTCTGTGGATACCTGTGGATACCTGTAAGAGCATTCAATTCATCTGGAACGTCATGTGGTCGTTTCAAATTGAAATCTTTGTGAGAACGGTCTGCTAGCAGATCTAAAAGCAGCTGGAACTGTTGATATCTCAACATATAACTGTTTCTTATAGTCCGCTATCTGTTTTATTGGCTGAATTACTTTTTTTTAAGGATTCTTACTTCATCCACAATATAATAATGCAATTAAGTCACACGTCACTATATTTTCCTTCACTGTTGTGTTTGTCAAGTACTCAATAATAATATCTTACGTTACATTTTTCTGAGCTTTTCACACTGTAAATCAACGCATGAAGCTCCAAATGTGAACCATGACAAACTTTATTGTTCCTTATCAAACGTGACAAAGCAGATCACACCAGATCCTCTGCTTCCACAATACACATTGACATATGCACTGCATAACTGTCTGCCAGAGGGATCGCAAATTCACTCACAGCATTTTGCGAAAAAGGAAACCCAATAAAATATCTTACAGTAGCTTAGACTCCAGAACAATGACTTCAGACAAGACAAAAAGACGCTGCACCCACTAGTTGATCCTCTGATTGTGTACATTTAGTAAAACCTTTTACGGGAAAATACATTGTATATTTGCATTGCTGCCCGTGTGAAAGGTTTCCATTCAAAATATTCGCAGCGTGTTTTGAGCCTTTCTGTATTGTCTGTTTGTAAAGGCCTTCATCTGGTTAAAATGCAACCAAATGAACTTGATAATTGGTACAAAAAATACACAGTGTATGTATATTTAACTGTTTGATGACCAATCAAAAGTTTGAATCTTCTGCCTAGTCTGTCACATTATCCAAAAGCGCACATCAATTCACTTCATGTGTGCGGATTCTTGATTATGAAATCCCTTAAATTCACATAACGATGTGCACTTACCCTCCTGTTATGTCCCTCATCAGCGGACGGTGCTCGCACGGCAGCCATGGAAGTGGAGGTGTTCCAGCTTCACCTGGTGGACCTGACAGTTCATCTTGACCTTGAATTTGCTTCGCAATTCTGTTTTAATGTCAAGTGAACAAAGCGAGTCTTAAGCGTCAAGGACACAAGGAATTAACTGTTGATGGGTTGCAAAAAACATGATCGCAACCAAAGACGATACGCAAGCTGAAATAGTCAATTTTCTTCCCATTGAGGGAAAGTCACACATAGGGTGGGGAAAAAAAAACAAAAAACGATGACAGACCATCATTAATTTGAGCTCATTTAAAGAGTTTCTCAGTGTGCAGGATGTTGCGAGGCATTTGTGTTAATGAGCTACATCATTCATGTGAAATGATGGCACAATTAGGAAAACAAAAGTGCAAGGTGTGACAATTTAAGTGAATGTGCTTTGTCAGTGTCTGCAAACAACACCTCCGAGACAGTATATGCATGAAAGCCGGCTTATAAAAACATTGCGGGGGGTGGTGGTGGTGAGGGATGGAGGGGTGTAGGAGTGGAGGAGAGCGGGTGGGGTGGTGGGGGGGGGGTTTAGAGGTCGGTGTTTTTTTAACCGACAGATTTCCACCTTGCCATCGCGCACGCTCACCACCGCGCTCCCACAGGATCCTCTATTGAAAACGCCGCGGCAGGAAATGGAATTAATGCTGCTGAATACAGATGTTTTGATGCGCGCCTGAGCGTGCTCAGTTGTGTGTGCGAGGCGGCGGAGGCGACTGTGTGTTTTTTTGTGCGGCATGCATATTAACGAATAACTACAAACTGAAAAAGAAGAAGGCTGCCAGCCGTGTTCCAGCACCACTGCAACATTGCTGGATTCGCTGCTCCCCCCCCCCCCCCCCCCCCCCCTCCTCCTTTCTGAAAGTCACTCACCTTGGGGATCAAGAGGCTTATTTGAAAGGTGACTTACAGAAAAAAAAAGAAGTGCGCTTTCTGTTTATGTGAATTAAAGAAAAGTTCCTCGCCTCCCTCATGGCGAATCCCCGCACGCCGTCTCTCTTTTTTATTCTCTGACCTCTTTTGTGCCGCACCATTATATCTCCTGCACTTCAGTTTTACCTTTTTAACCCGCGCTCATTTTTCGCTTTTTCATCGTCCACAGATGTTTTAACCGCCTTATGCGCCATTGTCAGACTCATTAGTTATACTCAGCCCGCGCGGCGAGTGGGAGCCAACCACTCAGCCTTGCACGTAATGCAGCTTTAGTCAACTAATGAAACTGTAATTACAAAAGTAATGAGCAGCAGGCAGTATTGTCCAGTAACTTCGGGGCAAGCTATTGGTGAGCATGAATCACCGCGTGCAGAGTTTCCCTCTTTAATCTTTTATGGATTCTGATACTTTTCTGCCCTTGCTGTGTTATGGAATCCACATTCAAAGCACTTCTTGCTTCTTCGTTCCGTGGATTCTCCGACTGCGGGGAGCAATATCCCCCCACAATGTGTGTTTGTATGATGTATTTGCGATGTATAATGAGGAACAATGTAGGCTAAGGTCCATTTCCCGTGCTACTTATAAAGTTATGGCCCCCAGCGGGCCTCATTTAGCAAAGTGTAGGCTATGTTGAGCCACGTTTAGTATCCCTGCTACACTAGTTGCCGCAAAAGCGCAGCAGCAAAAGAACAACACATTACAGCCCATACTGTTCACTTATCTGCATTTACACGGGGAGAACTTCTAGAATGTGCTGAGCGCATCAACCTGCATTTATTACACCCCCCTCTCACCTCCACCCACACGTCTCTGTTTCCACGGTGGGGACTAAAACCCAGAACCCTGCTCCACCTTTTAAACCGCTCTTTTCTTCTTCTTCTTCTTCTTCTTCTTAATTGCAGCTACACACAGACTTGGATGTGGGCGGCAAGAACATCAAGTACGTCCTGGCGGGCGAGGGTGCCGGCACCATCTTCGCCATCAACGAGCTGACGGGCGACATCCACGCCATGAAGAGGCTGGACCGCGAGGAGAAGGCCGAGTACACGCTGACGGCCCAGGTGGTCAACGCCGACACGGACGAGCCCTTGGAGCCGCCGTCCGAGTTCATCATCAAAGTCCAGGACATAAACGACAATCCGCCGCAGTTCAACGAGGGCCCTTACCGCGCCTCCGTTCCAGAGATGTCTGCTGTTGGTGAGTCAACAACGGCCGGGCGGCCTTTCCCGTGCGCGCCGCACACAGCAGCCTAATAGCTGCGAGAGATTTCCGAGACGGCTGATCTCTAATGGGCTATTGCGTAAAAAATAATGAGTGGATGGGAACAAGAGGGAAATGAGTATGCCTATTTACATGCATGCTTGCTATGAGTATCCCGGCAAATGGAAATATGATAAATCACTCCAACTTCCCCCCATAGCTCACTGCTAGGCGGCCTGATGCTAATGTCACACAGTGTGCAGAACAGCCCACTCACAAACAAGTCCAACTAATACGATGCAAAAAAACAAGAAATCAAATTGTTGAGTTCTACAGAAGTAAAAGGGGGGGGGGGGGGGGGAAGCACATTTCAGACGCTATGGAAACATCAGCATATGAGGAAATAGCAGTTTCATTTATGGTAGGCATTTTAAAAAAAAAAGAAAAGGCTATTCTCCACTTTGCATAGGTCGGGAGCCATCCGTTCTATATGATGTGGTGCATTCAGGAAAATGTATTGCATTTCTTTAACATTCTCATGTGGCAGCCAGTGATGTGGTATAGCTGGTGATCACTGCGATCAAATATTTATGGGAAGTTTCGAGAGTTTAGAATTCAATGTGTGGAAAAAAAAACAGTTGGAGAGGAACTGGGAGCAGAAAGCACTGCAGAAGAACACTTTATTCCATATCAAAGACCCCCACAGCCATTCTTGACACAGTAAAGCAGTAAGGCTTAACACACCTCGCCGTGGAAAAGTCCGTGCACGGATGCTTTTTAATTCAGGATTCAAGCGTTTTAGTATAATCAGCCAAATAAAAGCATAAAGGCTTCGCGTTTACACCGTCTCTTAGCTTGTCAACAGCAACTGATGCTAATTGCCATGAGCTACCTTCCCTCAGTGCCCCGCAAACTGGCACTCATCCCGCCGCAAACACTTTCCATTTCGCCGTATGCTAATATATTCATGTATTCGTGTTCTTATTCCACCCATGCATTTAAATGACCACTGCATGATGATCACATAATTCAGATGTATGGCCCATCTAGGATTGGCAGAAGCTTGTAAGTGGATCAGTACGCTGTGTTTTTTTTTTTTTCTCCTTTCCCTTCAGGGGAGCCTCGCCACTGACCCCAGAGCAGCAGGAGTCTTGTTGAAAATGTTTCCATCAGTAGCAAAAAAAGGAGATCAGAGTGTGTCTTCATGCCGTTTTTGACATTGGAGGAGTTCAGCGCAGGGGTGCCGAGGTCTGTTGTTGGGCGGTATGCGCTTGTTATTGTGTGTGTTTTTTTTTCCTTAAGAGCATCCTCTTGTTACCTGTCACAAAGCTGACATAACACGCTAGGGCAGATGGTGCTAGGTATGTAGCGGCATCTCTTTGGTAAATCCCATCTGTGGGTTGCATCCTTTTTTTACGTCGGTTCTTGGAGGCGACGGCGAGTTCGCTCTCGGCTCCGCGTGATCGTGACTTTTATCAGACGCCGTTGAGGCTGACGCCGCCGCCACCGCCACCGCCGCTACAAAAAGGAACAAAACACAGTGCAAAAGAATCCGTGTAAACACAGAAAAACAGTGAACTGTTGTTGTCTGAACTCTGTTCCTTGATCCCCGCTGCTCATTGTTTTGGATCTCGGCTGTTGTAGCTCTCTAAGGGTTTCGCCGGTGCGGTGCAGGGACGGCCACGGGGACGGCGTACGGAGGGAAGTGGTAGTTGACAGCGCTCTGTGATTCGCCGCTGGGAATAATGCATAAGAAATGGAAATCGGCATCTCTTTGTTGATTGTTGTTCCCTTTTGTCACTACTGATTAATTAAACATTCGCAAAAAAAAGCTCAGTTGTTAGCATGAAAGGCTTCCCCCACCCCCCACCGCCCCTTCTTCCTGCAACTAGTTTCCCTCTTGTTAAGTTTTCAGGCGGCATTGTGGGAAGAATGTGACGCTCCGGACAGACAAACAATAAGCCGCTCGTTTCTCTCTCGCCTCGTATCCATAAATAAAACGGTTTCTTTACAGTGGTGTTCCATCTCTTATCACGTGGAAATGGGGATTTGCGCAGGCCCCAGTGGATTACTGGAAGTGTGCTCTGGAGTGGATAACTAACAAAGTCCACAGGAAAAATAAACGGATGTTGGTGAGGTCCGCTGCGTATGCCCACCGCCACCACGAGAAGCTGGGAAGCGCTACCGTGTAATTATGGCACGTGCTCAGCGATGCCGCATTACGTCTGGTGTTGAGTTTTGCTGAGTGCGCTGATGCCCACCTGTGTCGAATAATCAGAAATCTAATCCGGACCATAACGGGCTGGTTCTCGTGACGGTGTTATCCACTTACAGGGCTTGTCAGTTCCACTCCAGACTTCATCACTGTCTTCCCAGCCAGCTCCTGGCTTATCAGGAGCGTGTCCTCAGCGTATCAGTGAGACCGGGGACAAATATCAACACCCACCTTTTATCTGCCAAGGACTACAGCGAGATAGAAAACCCCCCTCATTGAATGTCACCATCCCCCATAGGAAGCGGTCCCCGCAGCCGGATGAGATATGTGACATGGGCCGCCGGGGTCGCCATGTTTCCTGTGTGCGGAGGAGCATAGAGGTTAATGGGAAATGAAGGAGAAAGACCTTTTGTTCTTCCTTTAAAAGGGCCAGTCGGATAAGACGTGTGGCTTTCCGTGACTTTTCTCTGACTTTCATTTTCCTGAATGGCTGAGAACGGAGGTGACTACCGTTCTAATTGTTCGGCGTATCGTCGCTTGGAGTGCCGGTGGAAGCGGAGAGCAGAACGCGGCGGATGTGCCGGAGAAGAGGCGGCCAGTCAGAATCCAGTTTGATCTGATTAGTGTAAAGAGCCAGGAGAAGTGTGATGTCAGGAGAGATTCTGTGACCGACATGCTTGACTGGCTGTTGCTATGTGGTGCTGTTTGACAAGGCGGGGCGGGGGGGGAGGAAAAAAACTTGCTTTTCCAAAATGTCAACCGTTTAGTAGCGAGGGAAAACCGCCGTGTTTTTAAAGCTGCATTCATTGATTCTTTTGTGCACTTTCATGGGGGTAGTGGAACAAGCTGACAACATTCAGAGTCTTGTTACTGGCCACCTGACAAATAGAAGCCCAATGCTCACTCCTCTTTTAGATCTCTTTTCTCCATGCACCATTTGTGTTCGCTAGCTAATTGCTACTGTTGTAGGCCATGTCATTTCGAGAACAGCTGCCTGCCATGGCTGGAAACAAGGTTGTGGGCAAGAAAACAAAGACAGTGAATGAACAGATGAACAGACGATAAAGTGCAGGGGCCTGGAGAGCTCGGCACACTGTAATGTTACAAAACCTAAACGGCTGCAAAGAGAGAAAGCACGAGCAAATACAGAAACAAGTCCAACACAACACAAGGGAAATGTCGGCTGGGTACTGTTAAAAAATACCGGCCCCATTAAATAGATACCGGTATCAGTAGAGTACTTCATTTAACAGCCATCGTGTGAATGAAAGCTGTGTGTTTGTGCCTCGAACCGCCAAACCTTTTCGTTGTCCTCGCCGGTTAAAAAAAAACGTTAGCACAGCGCTCTCGCCGTTTTTAGCGTTGTTGGCACCGTTAGCTGCCTATTCCGATAGCGGTAGTGGGTCAACTGTGATATTTCAGTCAGTGAGTACTGGAAAAAATTCTAAATACACTTTCGATATTGTTAAAAAATATACTGTTATTTTAAAATCAAAGCTATTAGCTATGTATTTGTATGAGCGTAACACTTCCTCGGGTACCTTTGTTCTCTTGTAACACCTGTGTTTGAATGATTCAGAGCAATTTTTTTCTCAATGCTATATGCAAATGTCTTTTCTCTACTTAGTAGTAGTTGTAAAGGCCCTGTACAGTAGTGCAACCCCATCTCGGATAAATAACGCAAACTAATTTGCGTCCCAATTATGTTTTGATGAGAAACGTAATCACCGCCTATTAATTCCTCAGAGAAAGTTTGTCTTTGAGAGAATGTGTGGGAAGGATTAGGTGAAAAATAAAAAGCTCTTTGGTTCAGGTTGGGAAAAGATTGTGGTTTCAGTTAAATGTTAATAAAGACATAATGTCCCTAGCTTCAAGTCACTGCAGACATTTATTTTTGTATTAAACCAAGACCACAATCTCTCCTTTCCCTCGACCGAGCGCCTAAACGTGACCATAACAAGTCTCATAAGGGTTCAGTCGTTACAAGCAGATGTTGTCTTCACAGATCTCAGATTCACTTGCTAAATATGTGAATCATCAATTTGATTAAAAAAAATGTGTTCCCTCCAACACACATTTCCTGCTGCCGCTTATTAGTAGGATATCAATGTATATCTTGGGAGGTGGTTGTGAACTGCAGATTAGATCTCTGTAGGTTCATCACTATTACAACCCTTTTCATAATGCACATAATCATTTGATCTATTGTTAATATAAAGATATTAATTAGTGCAGCTTTAACCATTTTTTCTTTGGGGGGGTGGGGTATTATCTAATTGATTTAGTTTTATGTGCTTTACAAATCCATGGCTTGTTTAATTTCCTCTGCTTCTACTCATCAGGCAAGTAAATGATGTGGTCTTTTCTTTTTTAATTGAAAGATAAAAAATCAAATCAAATTAATATTTACTCTACCTCTCCACATCCCCCCCCCCCCCCTATATTCTCAGTTTCATACGTATAATCTTTAGATAATTATGCTTCACTGCGACTTCCATTAAAAGAGAGTTTGTAGCTTGTTTGGGAAAAGCCTGGCCGTGATTACAATTCTAATTCATTTGCACGGATTGCACGGATCTCTCAGGATTAGTAGACCCAGTTTCCCTGTTAATGGGGGTCTTCGACTTTAAGGCCAGTACAAGCTGACAAATCCTCCCCCTCCCTCGTATGTCTGTCGACCATATGCTGGAATTACGCGGCACTGCTACCCTTCTGCAGCTAACAAGGGGGTTGTGATGTAGCTGGAAATTACAAAGTCTGCTTGAAGTGACGCTTCAGGTAATTAGGAGGAGGTCGCTAGACCATCCTCCCCGAGCGAAGGGAGAGCGAGGGAGGGGGGTTTGGGGTGTGTGCGAATGACAATAATTGCTACACCGCCAAACAAACTTGCCGAAAGTTGTTGCGCCGGATGGGACCCGGTACGAGAGCGGCCCCCGGGAGTGTCGGGCCGCGAGCGTGCTTCATTATCAAGGCGATTAATGAACGGACGCGTGGGCAGATGGCCCGCCGCCTCTCTCGGCGCGGGCCGCGCTCCCTGAAACCCCGGCAAAATGAGTACCTGCGCGGAAGCGCGGATCCCCGCCAAATGTGTCAAGATCTGCTAAATTGGAGCGCTGACGTAAAATTGAAGTGACATTAATAGATTACCTGGGGTTGATTTGCATTTTCAGAGTTATTATGGGTGCGAGGTAACAGGACTAACGGGCACAGCCGACTACGTGGGGCCTTAATGATGTTTCTGATTACGCTCTCATCACCGCCGGCAGCTGGGAAAATAAGTAAAGGCTTGTCATTGCAGATTTGGACGTTAAATGAGCAGACTTGATCAAAGGGAGACGTATGGAAATGAGCACGAGGCAGACCTTTATCAGAGCCGATCGTCTCGCGCTTCCAACGTACAGCAGAAGACGATCACAGATGATTTAATACGCACCGTTATGGACGTGATAGACTGATACATAATCCTACATGAAGGATAACGTTGTTAAATACTGCTGTATGTTCCATCAAAGAACGTGTCTCTGTGCTTATATATATCCATCTATATAACAATCTATCTATCTATCTATCTATCTATCTATCTATCTATCTATCTATCTATCTATCGCTTATCTAGGACTGATTCCTTCTGCTCCTCGCTTATTTTTTCCAGATCAATAAAGGGAAAGCTGAGCTATTTTCAGAGCATTTCACGCTCCACTTGAGCCAGATGTTTTTTTTTTTTTTATAAAAATCCCCTTCGTTGATACACCTAAAAATAGTGCTATAAATTGTGCTTTGCTGATCTCACAGTAAATCTTGCACACATCTTGGTCCTGGAAAGTCTCAGTCTGAATGCATTAAATGCAGTTTAACTTGAATAAACCCGAGCAGTATTTCAGGGTCACAGCAACCCACATAAGTAAAAGGAAGCGCATTTATAGTGCATCTTTTATCTGGCATTTCTCTGTCGAGCTTTGAGCAGAGAGTTAAGAGCGCGGGTGTCTGGTGTTTGTGTCTCTCTCCTCTCTGATCCTAGACTCGGCTCTGCAGCTTGGCAGATGGACTGAGTGGCAGGGAGCCTCTGGCCCTTTAACATAGTGGGCAGCTGGGCCAGACCTGGGCCAGAGCTGGACCAGTGCTGGGCCAGAGCTGGGGCCCGGGGCACATCTGACGAGCGGGCTCCGGGGCTGGGTGGGGACGCGGCAGACCGGGGACTGGCGGAGGGGGGGTTTCGGTAAGCTGTGGTGGTGATGGTGATAGTGATGGTGGTGGCGGGCGGCTCACAGGCAGAGCTGGGGTGACAGCGGGTCGGAGCGGTGAACCCCGGCCAAGGCCGCGACTCTCTCCCGGGCCCCTCTGTCTGCCAGGCGGCGTGCGTGCCAGCCTGCCCGTTACTGTGGACGTGCTAAATAGGGATAGGGCAGGACCTCGGAGGCACACAGGATTTAACTGACACGCTGGAGTTTCTCTGTAAATAACCCGCGACTCCGATCCATCTCACCTCGTTTGGCAACTGCTCTTGCGCAGCCGTGCAAGTGGCTTCCTCTGAAGGCGTGTTCTTCATCCACATCTGTTTCTGTCACCTGTCAATAACCCGGAGACTCCTTCTCTTTTTCCCCATTCCTCTGCACATCCGGTCTGCTTCGTGGCCGCGACACCGAGCAGCATTGCTAATTCGGCATCTCTCTGTTTCACACTTTGCCGTGCCACGGCCTCATGTACATGAGAGGGGGCCGGGGGAGAAGGGGGAAAATTCCCTAGCTTACAGATATACGTTCTTCAGGAGTAACAACACAACAAAGCGTACGCACGCACAGTCACAGCTGCTCAATATCACATGCAAATGTGTATTACTAATTCAGCAACTGTTATTCATGATCCAATGTCAAATTATGTATGTAGCATCATCAGTCACCGGTCCAGATACAGTAATGTAAGCCCCTTAAAGCCTCCTGGGGCGGTACTCTCTTTCTAGAGCGTGCAGACACAAACAGCACGCGCGCTTGTGTCTCGCGCACACGCCCAAGTCACACTTGCACAAGTGCCTATAAGTGCACATACCCCCTCTGCTTCAGCGTAACGCCGCGGCGCTCTTAAAGACGCCGTTGTGCAGGTGTAATTTGTCCTCGCTCCCTCGGGGACTCTCTCTCTCTCACGCACACACTTTTATTTATTTTTCTCTGTGCGTCTGCCTCCCTCGCTCATGCTCCCTTCTCGCTCATCTCTTTCGCTCCCTCTCGGGCTTCCCTTGTGTAGGTGGTGTGGGGGGGGGGGAGGACAAAAAAAGTAGCTGGCTTCTTGGTAATGAAGCCCTCCAATGTGATCTGTATGAGATTGCCTCCCCTCGCTGGCCCCGGCCGCCTTGCCCCGATGAATAGCAAAAGACTCTCAATTAGACGAAGGACAAAAAGCCGCTCTCTCCTCAGCCACAGCGTCGTTTCTCAAACAAAGTCGCCTCTTTTTTTATTTTTTATTTTGCTAAAGCCGTGTGGACGAAGAAGCGAGAGACGAGAAAATGCAAAAAAGGGAACGAGGTAATAACAAACAAAGCTCATGAAAGGGAAGGTAAATGAGGCAGTGTGTCGTGGGCCTGTTTTCCCTTCGTAATGATGAGGCGGAGGATGCGGAGAGACCGACACAAATGCCACCATCTGTTTTGTCGCAGCGGCTGTGATTATAAATGGATTTCATGCAACAGGGTCAACGGTGGTACGCTCTGGAACAGGAGGGAAGCAAAGGTTAAGAATGAAATTCAATTTTTTTCTTCTTCTTCTTCTTCTTTCACAAACCCCAAACCTGTCACGTCCCAGGTCACTGGACCCGTTTAATTAAAGTGTTTGTAGTGAAAGTTCTTTGCAGCCTTGGAGTGAATGTAAGACTCATCTTTCGCTGTCACACTGTCACACGCTGCTGATCATTGTATCAAGGTCAGTTAATCAATCTGAGAGGGAAAACAAGGACACGGCATCCTCCCTAGCAGCGGTACCGCAGGGCAGCAGGTGGGACTCATCCTGGTTTCGGCGCCTCATCGCCGGAGACACTGCTATGCCCCCTAATGGCCACTAGTGGGCAGATCCCCGCCGAGTTTGAGTCACTTTTAGAAGAACAAAACGTCCAAATGTGAGCAGCCTCGCATAACATTACATTAGATTGCATTTAGCTGACGCTTTCATCCGAAGCGACTTACAATAAGTGCGTTCAACCGTGAGAACAAACTCAGAACAACAAGCATCAGGAAAGTACAATTTCTTCAATAAAGTCATACTACAAAGTGCTGTCAGTAAGTGCCATCTGAGTGCTACTAAAGTGCTACTACTGCGCTACCTTCTTAATTCAAGGTGTAGTCGGAAAGGATGTGTTTTTAGTTTGCGACGGAAGATGTAGACATTTCCTGCTGTCCTGACGTCAATGGGGAGCTCATTCCACCGTTGAGGAGCCGGGACAGCAAACAGTCGTGACTTAGTTGAGTGTTTAAGGTGACATTTTGGTGATAGAATCTGAAACTTGATCAATTGATGAGGCGATGGACAGCAAACGAACAGCAGCTGGTTTTTCATTCCCTATAGTTCTAGCCTTCTCAGTTGTCGTGACGAATCGTTACCGGCATGTTTTTTCTTCGACGAAAACACATTTCTAAATTGGGTTTAGGAAAATTGTACTGGGCATTTGTCACTATTTTCAGAGCAATTATTGACACAATGATTGATTGATGAATGGATTATTTGTGAGGATAAACAGCAGATGAGTCTATGACGAAACTATTGTATCCACCCTTTGGTTTTCTGCTGGGCGACAAGTGGGTGGCTGAGCCAATGTTATCTGTTGGCTCTGATTGGAATCTGTGTGCTGCTCAACAGCCGTCGATGCGAGGCAGTAACAGAGACGGCTCGGCACAATGGAAACATAACTTCACGTGGAGAAAGCGACATTGTACCACGACCAGTACCTTTCATTTTAGCATTCAGCATTGGGCCTCCATGAGGTTGGGGACTTGCAAAGAAAGGTGTAAAAAAAAAAAGAGAGAAAGAATCTTGCAAATCGATACAATGGAAACAGAGCTGTTTCCAAAAAGGTTACCCTAATTTGGCATGTAATGTAATATTTGTTTAAAGCTTACAAAGCAGCATGGTTTGAACTGTCCTGTTCATCCCAGCATGAAAAGACAGTTTGTTTGAAATGTGCGCACCGCTTTAAATTTACACTGTAATAAAGGACATTTTCATTTTATTTCATTTGAATGAGTACTGCTGATGCTCCCAGTTAAAATCTGGTAAGACTAATGTGCCAAATGATTGGATGAGTCCGTGGATGATGGCAGCATTTTCACAGCTGGAAGAGAGAACTCGCACAGAACTCCGATAGTTTTCTCTTTTCCTGCTTTACATGCCGAATAACGGTGAAAAGTCAGCGTATATGTATTTTCTCCTGTCTTCATTTGCATGTTATGTATAGAAGTTATGGAAAGTAATCAAGGTACTTCATTTGCATGTTATGCTTGGGCAAGGTTATTGACTTTATTTTTTGATGTGGGTTACTTTAAAAATGTATTTCATAGCAATTACGACCGTAAAAGTTGTGTTATAAGCCGCTACTACCTTCGGCGGTTGTCCCCGCTAGCTCCACGCTGGAGTCAGCTAGCGCTGCGGCTAGTTTTCCACTAGCTCCCTGACAACCATCAAAGGTGGTGGGGCCGACGCCAGACACGTGCAACAGGGACACGGGCAGTAGCACGCACTAGCAGAGGGGAGCTAGCAGCAGCGCTAGCTGGCTACAGCGGGGAGCTAGCAGGGACAACCACCGAAGGTAGTAGCGACTTTTACGGTAGTAATTGCGGTAGAATATATTTTTAAAGTAACCCCCGCGACCTCAATTCCTGTAATGCAACTTCTTATCTTCTGTTAACCAAACTTAAACTACATCGTTTGAACCTCACACATCTCATGATGCAGGCTTTCTGTAAAAAATAAATAAATAAAAAAAAACTGTAGTCCCCAAACATATTTTTCTTAGGCTTGACAAATTTCACAAATAACCACAGAGTGAATTACACAATAATTGTCTTTTTTAATTTGTGTAGTTCTCACCATGTCTTGGACCGTGTACAACTTCAGCCCGACAGACGTCGGAGTGCTAATCGATGTTAACTGCTGTTCATATTCATAATCCCATCATAACAAGTGTCCATACCGCATCGTGAACCACAGATCTATTTAGAAGCCGTCTTCATTTTGTTCCTCCCGACAGGAAAAAGGGCTGTCAAGAGAAGCACCGGCCACACCGCAGCTCGTGCTGTCCTCTCTTCAGAGCCCCTCTGATGCCGCATCAGGCGAGAGTGGGAGTGACTGTGTATGGAAATAGAAACAGAAAGCAGGAACAACAAGGAGTTTGCTGCTCCGCACTTTGGTTTCGCAGCCTCGACAGTGAACACGGATGTGGCATAACAGCAGCGTTCCACACAAGCTGGGCCCCCTGACCTCTGACCCCCGAGCACACCAGTAACACACTGTTTCCAGCTCAGTCTGCGTTATAGCTGGATATAGTTACGCAACATTGTGACAATCCAACACTATTTTCGTTCCAAATAAAAACGCTGGGAATGACGACGATGTCATTTTGCGACGTACGGATGACGACCCCACCTGAATGGATGGATATATATATATATATATATATATACCTTATTCATTCCCAAAGGGAAATATAAATATCAAGGATGTATAAAGAAAAAACTGAATATGTACAACGACACAGGAGAGTATTAAATTAGGAAATTCAATTTCAACAATAAAGTAAGTGCAAAAATGCAAAGTGTATGTGTAGTGTAGTGTATATGAAGTGTATATAAACATGAGAAATTGCTGTAGATTGCTGTGAATTGCTGCGGTCATTAGGCAGTCGTACTCGAACAGTCGGTTCCTCACACACTCAGTCATACACACACTCAGTCATACACTCACTCACTAATTGCCCGCGCTTATTCTACAGATGACACACGGAGCTGGGCAGCATTTTCTCTCTCCTACACCGCTGAACTGTGTTAGGACTTTGTATTTAGTGCACACAACACAGCTGGAATTGAGCTATTATCAGTTATCTTCAAGAGGAATATATATATATATATATATATATTTTCTGATGAGTAAGACCGAACATATTAAAGCGAACATATTGTTTTTCCACAACTTAATTCCTCTGCGACACAAACGTTCCACTTCAAAGGACGCTGGAGGTGGGGCTTACTTCTCCCGCGGCCGAGTAGCGTCCTCAACACAGCACGGTGGCGCGCTAGTTAGCCGCTTCTCCGGTTCGCACCTCCGACTTGGCGAATGCTAACGCACATGTGCGAAGAAGTCGGGGTGCTTTCTCACACACGCATCCTCTCGTACACGGCCGGGACTCGCCATATTCATTATTGAAGAAGGAGGCTTGTATATATTTAATGTTGTGTTGTCGGGACTTGTCTTTTTTTTTCTTCTTCTTCTCTGTGCACTTTTCTGCTCTGCATTCATCCCTCTTTGCTCCTCCGCGTCTCCCTCCTGCTGCATCTGGCTTCGTGCGGTGCGTCATCCGCACTTATTCTTTGCTTTGTTTTTTTTGTTCAACACACACAAAAAAAAAGAGCTTTTACTCTGTGGCTTTGCAGCCAAAAGTCAACATGAATATGTGTGTGTGTGTGTGTGTGCGATGGAGGCTGTGCTCCCTTTTCATGCTTCAGGTGATTTTACAGTGTTGAACTGCGAGAACAGGATCCCCTGTACTCTCATCCCCTCTACGTATGCATTATTAATTGTCTGAGGTACCAACCATAGCGATTTGGACCCGGAAGGCACCCGGCACTCAGCGCCTAAAATTAAAAGCAGCGATTGCGTCCCATTGAAATACATAATTACTCTCTTTAAAGCTGCATTTGGCTCCCACAAAAGGACAGTGTAAACCTATTTTAACTGCGACAAAAAAAAGTAACACAATTACATAAAGAGTCAAACTAATGTCTTCATTAGCTGTTCTTTGTATGTGATTGTGATCGTGTGTGTGTGTGTGTGTGTACCTCTTCAATTGGCTACATCCCAGATTCCTACTGTCGCTGGACTGGAGGGGAGGAGGGATTGGTCAATGCAACATAAATGGGGGTGGAACACATTCATCAAGGTGGCAGAGATTTGAGACGAGGCTGGAGAGGCCCATCCAATCACCGGCGGAGAATAAAAGGCAGAGGCATAAAAGTCCGCGCAGCCAAGGTCATTTGAAAAAGAAGCCGATAAGACGAAAGGATCAAATCTCCCAGTGCGGGCGAGGCCCTCCTCTTGATGTCTGTCCCCATTAACTAAAGCCCTCGCCTGGCTCCGCACAGCCACAGCCACGCCTCAGCTGTCTGACACAATGAAGGGAAATATAGAAGAACAGACTCGTCTGCCACGCCGCGCTTTCATACCGCCATCAAAATTCATGGCTCCTGCTAGTCGTTTTGTCTTTTAACCTTTTTTTTTTTTTTTTTACGTTTTTGTTTCTTGTCCCAGGTGTTACTTTGAACGTTCATATTTCACACGAGAGACACCAGATTCAGGCTGTTTGTCGTAGCCCCCCTCCCCCCTCGCCTCTCCATCCCCTCTTCTCGTCCGTCTCGTCCGTCGTGCGGGCGGCTGACTCGCGGCATCACGCAGCCTTCCTCCGCCCTGGCCGCCTCCGTGTCGGAGCATTGGCAGCTGCATTGCTCCCCAACGCCGCAGTATGGATTTAGTCAGTTTGTGGTTTTACCACGGTCACAGTCTGGTGTCCAACCACACACACACACACGCGCACACACACACACACAGTCAATCTTACAGCAGGTTTACTATGTCACACTGGGGGCTGCTGTGTAATTGGGTGAATCTGCTCTCCAGCACGCTACAGAGATAGCCCTTTAAAATTTCACTTCACTTCTGGGAGTGTAAACAAACCTTGGGATTACTAGGGGTGTAAATCCACATTCCACCATTTCTGTCGCCCTCTTTTCCTCTCATCCCCCCCCCTTTCCATTCCCTCCACACACACACACACACACACACACACACACACACAATGTTTTGTCCGTCTGCCACCCACTTTGAGAGTTTAGGGAGCAGGCTCGGTGTTTGCTCAGTATTTGGAGTGTGTTTGTGCATCCGTCTGTCTCCCTGTGTTCCATGACTGTCGGCACGTTAGCTAGCGCGAGTGCCGGGTCTGTCTGCGGGGCGCGCCCGCGCGCACGTGTTTTTTAGCATGTCCGTCTCTACGTGGCGGCATGCAGCTCTCCGTCGTCTGCGCGTGTGATGGATTGCTTGTCAGACGGCGGCGTACAGCGGCGCTCTCACCGGCTGACGAAGACATTAAGTCGCCGGTCACGTAGACGTGGTTGCGTTTCAGCATTCCTCCGGGGAAAACGCTTTAACCCCTTTCTGGCATCCGGGACGGCTGTCAGATGACAGAGTGCATTACTTAGAAGGTGCTCGGGCGCTCACGCCCGCAGTACGGCGGGATTTCAGAGGAGTTCAGCGGCTTAATGCAGTCGTGTGGGAGGTGGAGGACCTCTGTCACGCAGTTGCTTTGAGACGGGCCAATCGCTGGGGTCGTGCTGTGGGCTGGAGCGCCGTGCGCCACCGCCGCGCTTAATGAAAATGAAAATGATTTTCACCTTGGCGGGATGTAAGAATAGACAATATGTAATAGACGGAGCACATCTCGCACTGCAGCAGCTTGGGGGAGTCGTTGCTGAGAGAGGGATGACAACGCTACACCCCCCCCTCTCCTTTGTTTTTAATGCAACGTCATCCTCAGCGCTGCTGCTGCCCCCAGAATATGAAAATAGCAGTCAGAGAGAGAATGTGAATGTTGGAGCTAGTGCTGAAATCCATTGTGCTCTCCCTGTTTCAGATAGCTGGGGAAAAAACACAACTGAGTAATATACCTAGACTGTGGATCCTCATAGTCCTCACTATAGCATGAGATATTCTTATATATTATACATTTTAAATGAGCAAAACTAGTTTTTAAACGCATAAACAACAGAGGAACGTGAAATACTCGCCTGTGCATATTCACACATCACAACTATCGACACACGGTTGTGTTCAACGACAGTGCCCTCCGATAACCAATCACGGCGGTTCAAAGTCTCAAAGACTTTCGACAACACGTTTAACCCGATAGAGATTTTTCGTTCGCCGACATTTTAATTAGTACAAGTATGCGTCATGGGCCATGATGTGCCATAACAGTGACCTTTACCTTTGACCACCAAAGTCTAATCATTCCAAATTTGATGAGATGATGCGTTTTACAATCCAATCAGTACGGCACGATGCACACCATGAGTGGTTGACTATACAATTAGCATCATATATGTAAATATATATATATATGATGCTAATTGTGTAGTCACAAGTCAGCAACAACTTCCTCATTGTGACAAAAAAAAATACCCCTTTGTGGATTACCTATAATTAGGTATTACGAGCCCTCCCCTCGTCGTGGATCGAACGGGCCTCCTCCCTGGCTGCACAGCGCTGTCTGTCAAGTGAAGTTCACTGAGATCTATTTTATACTCTATTTTATTCCCCACGCTGATGTGTCCTAATGGCTTGCTGGAGGATTGGCTACTGATGACATTTGCCGCTAACTTGCTGTGAGAATCTCGACGGAGCGGCAGACCCGCACCGCAGCGTCTCCACCGAACCAAAGAGACCCTCGTAGACGGATTAAGACGGCAGCGCGTGCGTCTCCCCTCCCTGTGTGTGTGTGTGTATAAATCCGTTATGTTACTATAGTCGAGTTGTGTCGTCAGTTGCTCTTTGTCCACACACACACACACACAGACACACACACACACTGGGAGTTGTGTACCGTTGGCGACCGAGCAGCTCGGCTGGAACGGTGTTGGGCTTCACGCCTCGTTAAGGGCATTTTGGCAACAGTGTGTACATAAGTAATTCGTTTCTGGTTTTAAGTAATAACTTTGATCTCTGGTTTGCCACTCTCAGGGGCTGGGGCTGGTGTAGTGTGGCAAAAAATACATATTAACCGCAAGTTCATTTCCCACCACGTTTTTTTCCATTATGCTGAAACTGTGTTTTTTGTGTGTGTGTTTTTTTTCCATTGAGGAAGCATAATTCACATTAAACACTCTCGCCCCCGTGGCAGAGTTCTCAAATTAAGCAACATTTTGTTCATTTACCCGTGATAAAGTTGTTCATTAGAAAATATACTTTGCCTTATTCTTTGTTATTACCACGCCGACGTGAACGCCTTGGGAGCAATTAAACATGTGAAGTGGCCAATTTTCCGTCCTCCACTTCCAGTCCCGAACTCTATCTGCGCGTTGCACACATTTCCCGTGGACTAATTAAAGTGACTCAATGACACAACCTTTTTTAAAATGGCGGCGTATGTCATGGCCATCGGTGGGGAACAAAGGACCCTCTTAATTATTTTGTTCCTGCTGCTCCGGTAAACGGCTTGTCAAGGCAGCAGTCTCTGTAGCCGTCTTCTTCATGTCATGTACACACACGCGCATAGACAATGACACACACACCTACACTGTCCCCAGTTCCTCTCTGACGGCTCCCTCTCTGTCTTATGAAAGACTAGTAATTGTACACAACAATGACAATGTAAGTGCTTAAGTGTGATGATCCCCTTACTCCTCAAAAGTGCAGCGTCCCTTATCCATCACCGGCTCCTGGGACCAGCGTCGCGGATGCTGACAACCATATCTTATCTCCAAGATGTGTTTTTCTTTTTTTTGTTGTTGTGTGTGTTCCCGCTGCAAGCCTTCCTTTCAGGCCCAAGTTGCATTCGGTCGAGACTAATTTAGAAAAGTGTGTTGCGGCCCGATAGAAGCACATATATCCTAATCTTTTTCAGCATCCGCAGGGTGTTCCCTCATTCATTTGCCCCGGTTCCTCAGCTGCTGAAACACGCACTTTAGCATGAGTATGCATTAGTCCCGTTATGAAGACTAATGGTTCTGAGAGAGGCCGTGTTTGCTCCCGCCTCGCAATTATTTACGGTGCCTCCCTGTGTAATCCGAACTGCTTACGTCTTTTTGGGATATAAATATAAAACACGGTGGCAGAGGAGAGCGGCCACTTTTAGTCAGGCTGTAGATCATGCGAGCGCTGGTGGGAAATCGTGACAAATGAAGGGGTGGAGGGGTTCGACGCCACGTTGGAAAATACAACAACAAAAAAAAGAAAAGTGTCAGTATTTTTGTGAGCGTGTTTATTTGTTTAAGGGTTTCCCTCAATGCCCATCTGCGGTGTTACCGTAAATGTCCATCTGCAGGGCCGGGGAAAATCCAAAACTGGCTCCGACTTCTGTCGGAAAAAAAAATCAACTGGCGGCTCTCCAAGTATGTCATCTTCTCCTTTGAGAGAGAATAGACGGACGGGGATGGATGGATGGATGAAAGGACGCCTCAACACGCTTGTTTTCTCCACCTCGTTACAACCGTTTCTGTGTTGTCGAGAGCTCTGGCCCGCCACGCTACATACAGCACGCCGCCGCACACTTTTTGTATTCGACAATAAACTCCGCCTCGCAGAGTTAATCGCCTCTTAATTCTCGCGGCGTCCCCGTCCGTCTGTGCACACGCACGTTCCAATCGAATAGGCTGCCACTGTCCAAAAATAGTGCTGGCGGCACCGGCCCGGAGAGATGGGCTGTCAGTCCCTCCTCCGTCTGATCATGAGCTATTATCCTCTCTGCCCACAGACAGGGGAGAGAGCAACACCGGTGTCTATGTGATCGTGATCAATACATAATCACTTTCCTGTCACCGCAATGGCGCTGTCAGGGGAAAGAGTGGACCCACACACCAGCCATTTTAGAAAGAAAAAAAAGAGTTTCGTGAGACGTAATTCTGACCTAAAAAAAGCTGAAGGGATTGGGGGGGCAGTTGATAAGTGAAGGCCGGACTCATTTAAACAGTCATTGCCACAGGATGCATTATTACATTTTCACTATGCTCGGGTTCATTACGTTTGTCTGCGATGCCGCTGTGAGAGAAGCGACTGTTATGAGAGCAGAGACGTATTTACCGACCGACAGACGGGACCGACTCTATGGCCAGGGAGCGGCTGCAGGAAGCGTACCGTTAACACTCCAACAACTGGCTAATGCACATAAGTTCTCAATTTCTAAATAATCTTTTTTTTCTTCACATTTAATCATTTCACTTCACAGTCAAGAAATCAGTTTTTATTCATGATTAAATCATTTCCTGGCAGCAAGCGAGAAAAAATAAATATATAACCTGACTGAGATTTTTTTATTTTTTTTTTCACAATACAATGTCACATTTACCTGAGTGCACTATAATGTCAGTTTGAGGCTCAGCAGTCTTTCTGCTTTTCAGACTGCTTACATAAACCAGATTTTTTGAAATGTTGGGTTCAGGGCCAAGATGGCATCTGTGCTGTGCCCATTTGTGGAATAAAACAGATCACTTTGTAAACCGTGTGTACGGAATATGTGTACATTACCAGTAATGCTGCACTTTTAACCTCACGTTGAACACTGGACTGTGTTGTGGTTGTGTTGTTTCGTATCAAGGTAGTCATAGTTTTTCTATTACCATGGCAATGGTAAATGGACTTGTCCGCATATAGTGCTCTGCTAGTCTTCCGACTACATCTCATCATTCACACATTCATACACTGATGGCAGGGGCTGCCACCTACCCATCAAATTAATCATTTATGCCCAATGACAGCAAAGAACCTTATAAATCCAACGCTCCTTTTTTCTCTTCTCCCAAAAATGAGAAGTAGAGTTTTTTCAAAAATAAAACTCTGCTATCTCCTCATCCACAGTTCCGATTTAATTGATTTCAATTGCTGAAGTACCGTAAACCTTTTGGGAAGAGACGTGTGGATTTACTTTTTTTTTTTATAGATCGTTAAGTTTAAATCATTTCGTAAACTCTGTAAAATGACGATTATAACGTTTTGCTAAAACATTCATAGGTCCCCTTGTTCAAAGACACATCCCTACAACCGTATGGGACTGCGAGAGTCTACTAACCCAATCCGTGCAAATATGGTCACTTTCCTTGACTGGTTGCAAAAAAAACCAAGATGGTCGACCTTAAGGCTGTTAAAACAGATGACTACGTCACTGGAGCATCAACCGTGTGTTAGATGTGGTTCCTATATGCAGTCTATGCTCGTGACGTGAGCTATTGTGACTTTGAGTCGTACGCCACTCACTTTTAACTACTGCTAAAGGATTCTGTTGCCAAAACCAAACTTCCTGTGAAGACAGTAGTTTATTTTGAAAGGAATGTAAGCACGTAATGAGTCTCCGGTACCTTTATTAAGGCGATACAGGGATACCTAATTCATTCTCTGGCCTCTCTGATGCCATGTGGCACTCACCAAGAGGCCGTATTTGACAAGTTGGGAGTGAGAATGTGCTGACTTGAAAGCGCTTTCAAGAAAAATGTTTTAATATCGAATATTTGCTTTGTGCATACCTTATACATAACCAATATACCGCCAAGAATGATGTGCTGCCATGCACGCCACTGCCCCTCTCGCCATTTCACCCAGCGATTCTCCCTCCCTCTGCCGTCCCCCGCAGTGTAAAGCCAGTCAGACATAAACAGTATTGTTTTACCCGGGTAGGGCTCACAGCGGGGCAGCGCTAGCCTCACGCAGCCCACAGCTCTCCCCATGCCTCAGTGATATCCCTCCTCCATGGCTCAGTGCCCGCATACATATGAATGCACCCTGTCTTCTACCCTTCACGCCTCTGAGCTGGTCCGAGCCGAGATGTTACACGGCTGCAACGCTCGTGGGCCCCGGAGGGACACGGAGGAGAAGTCGAGCAATCCAGCAATAGTAAATTAACTTTAATGAGACATTCTCTTGAGTGATTATAGGTATGATGGTACTTGAGCTGAAAGTGCTTCCCCGCGGTGCGCTTCGCTGAGTTGTGCTAAGCACGCTGGGGGTGAATTTGGGGCGATGGGTCGGAAAAGCAGCTCAAGTTAGATCACCTGGAAAATACAAGTTCTGTGTGTATAAACACTATAATGAGAACTTAGACATAGTTTAGTGCTATGCCGTGCTCTGCACTTTGCAAAAATAGTTTGAGCTGTAATCCTTGCAAATGTATATTTTTTTGAACTGTTGAAGAGGAAGGGGTGCGTCTGGTGTGCGCCTCCTTTGTCGAGACTGAAAGGAGCTATATAAAGTGCGTCGTCTTGGTTTGACCTACGGAGCCTCTGTGATATTGTTTAGATATACTCGGCCCGTCGGTTGATGTATTTCACTCGTGGTGCCAAAGCTCGGAGATATTATTGCTTTTTTCACAAAGTAATATTTGTGTTTTATGTGACAGCACTCAAGGAAAAATATTTTGACAGACAAGTGTAAAAAAAAAAACACACATTGCTTTTAGTTGTAGAAGAGTCCATGATAGGAAAGGTAACACAAATGGGTTGCACAAACAAATGCAGATTAAAGACGCTTTTTGAAAAATGAAAACACAATAACTGACGAACCAAACAATGGTATTATTTGACAAAATAAAGAAGAAAAAAAAACACAATATTCCTCGATTTCCTTGCATCATCCAGCAGGTTTTATATATATATACTTTGTAACTAGGCGCCCGCTGTGGGCCTGGGGGGGTTTTCCGACGCGACTGTCACAAATAGTTTCATGATAAAAGCACGATTAACACATCTGACAGGCCTTTTTAAAAGCTTGAGGTCTTCAAAATTTACAATTAAGTCCATGATTTGCCATCCAAATCAAATTGTTTACAGAATATTATTAACCTTGTAGTCATTATAATGCATTTATCACTTGACTCATTTCTTTACAGGGCTTGTATGGAGGCGACAAAGTGTGTCAATGGGTGTTTGATGATGTTTACAGGTAATTGGTTGGTTTACGACTTTGCGAAGGTGAAACATGTCGTTTATAATTCCTCCAGTTTTTAGCGAATAATGCGACAAACAGCTCGCTGAGCTATTTTGCGTGTTCATTGCTCGCTTTAGCGGTGCTCATTCAAATGTGTGAATGAAGCTGAGGATGAAGTGCAGCGCTTGACTTCCAAACGCGGAGGTCCCTTTTCCAGCAGCCCGGCAGTGTACGTGAGCGCCGGCGAAGGAAAAACCCGGCGAGGCTCGCTGCTCCATCTTTACGACCTTCCACTGTTTGATTATGCTTGCGATACTTCTAAAGTAAATAAGCAGGCTACACAGATGAAGCTGTGCTGTGGGATAATATGTTACAGCAATAAGCTGCAACGGCCTTCCGTAGCCATTGTGTGTCACATCGGGCTGCATCCCCCAATTTATCCCCTCTGTGGTTCAAGGAAGATTCCTATTGATTTCCTATCACCGAGCCAGTGCACAGAGTAAATAGGAAGTGGGTGCCCTATTATTTCTGTCGGATGATAAAACAGGAGGCTTAGACCACCACCCCTCCTCCCTCCCGTGTCTTTATTTCGGGGCCCCTTCAGAAACCGCCGGCCCCTTCAATCAAAGCAAAGCAGCTGTACGTTTGATGGGAACGGCTCATATACGGTAATGGCCCTTTGAAAATGATCTGCGATCTGCCCGAATGACGCAAAAAAAAAAAAAAGCGTTGTGATTATTTCAACGGTGAATGGCAGCGCTGGAAGCGGCCGCCATCCAGACTCAGTTCCTGGAGGAGTCGGTGAAATTCACCGAGCCGTGCGCGGCTACGGATGACGTCATGAACCCAAACTCGAGGGCGTTTAATGTTCCGAAGTTTTTGGTATTTCCACAACAAGTATAACGCAGAAATAGTTGTTAATTTTCCATGGTCGATGGCAGGATTTAAAACTGTTTTACAGGAACGTGACCGGGTCAGTTTAGGTTAGCTAGTGAGGCTATGTGCTGGTAACTTGCATGTCACTGCCCCAACCGACAGAGGGAGATCTGCCTTCCCCAGAAACATGCATAATGTAATCTCTCAGTGTCCACCATTTGCTCGACAACAAGGGTGCAGACAAATTCATTCAAGTGCACCTACTGCCACTAACAGGGTTGACCAAGAACGGCGCGTAGGTAACACTTTTTAGGCGAAAAGAAAGATGCGAGAGCAGCAGAGCGTACAGGACATCGGTTACATTCGGAGTGAACGTTCGTTTTTAGTTTTTTTTTTACATACCTTCATTCTGCCTGCACTGTATTTTTTGGGGGGGGGGTTCAGCAGCCTGTTTTTTTTTCATCCCTAGAAGTTCTGATGTGTTGTGTTGCTATTTTTGTAATCGCTGCAACGCTACAGGCTTCAAATAAAAGCCAGAGACAATACTCCTCCTACAATCGAGTTTCCTCGCCCGTTGCCTGGCCCTACAGCTGCAAACATTTCTGCAGTGTCCCTGAAATTTCTGAGCATTATCAAGGGGAAGGACGAGCTAATCTGCACTGATTTGAAACAGGACCAAAACACTGGCTTTCCTAATCCCTCATTTTTTTATTTTTTTTTTATCGGGGCTGGTAAGGAGCGTTTTACCCCTGTGGGAGGGAAAGAAAGAGGGAGCTATTTCATGCTCCACCGGTTCCACTGTTTTTATGAAGATTTTTTTTTTCCCCCCCTTACCCTCTACCTTCCCCACTTCAATACGCAGTGTAACTGAATTTATAAAGCCTTGTTTGCAATAGTCACACACCTTTGAGAAGTACGAAGGTGCTTTTCATAATTAGCGGTGTGTAGATGGCTGCCTTCTCCCTCTGTAGTAGTAGTCATTTAACTTGAAGGCAGATAAGGCTCTGCAAAAAAAAAAAAAAAAAGGAGGAGCAATTTTTTGAGCTGTCGCTCAATTCCCTTCGTTTGACAATTGGCAAACACCTATGGCACACAGGATATAATTTGCTCCTGCATGAGCACACCTATTTGGATTATTGTACACATTTACGGGACGCAATGGGGATGTTTCCCTCACATTCTGTCAACCCATTCATTTGAAATATTATTGACTTGTCTAACGCGTTTGTTGAAACTCCCACATAGCGGCAGTTTGTATAATATCTGTAGATAGCAGACATGGATAACCTCGTACCGAGGCGGCGGTTTTAAAGGGAATTGACAGTAAGCGGTTTAGGAGATTCATGGGGAGAAAAATTCCAAGTCTATCAGCGGCTGACATCAAGTTATAGCAAGCAGGGTATTTTTTTTCTTCTGCTGGCGCTATCTCAGCAAGCAGAAACACGGGGAAGAAAGAGAGCTCATTGATCTGCCGTGATCTCGACGCTGCAAAAGACATGGGGTGTAACAAGTGGTGTGGAATTTACAAGGTAAGCTTTGGCAACACAACAGCATAGGTCATCATAAGAATATGAATTACTGGAACGCCTCGGTCCCGGAGGACCACTTGAGGCTCGCTCACTGTGAAATAATTGGGCTGCAACGGCGAAACTGCTACTCCAGTCACAGTGCAAAGGTGGCTTTTGCTTTGTGATGCCGTTGCAAGACCACAGGCGGCGGTGACTGTTCATCAATGGCTGACGTCACAAACGGGGAGGAAACGACGCGGGGCTGAGAAACATCTTGGGTGTAGTGCGATATGTGAAAGGCCCTTGCACTAGAATGGTTAGCTTTGGGGATGAACAAATGTATTCCCACGAGTATGTTTTGAACTCTTTTGTAGATTAACCGTTTCTTACGGAAGTATTTCATGGGATTCATGGTCTTTTCATTATTAGTGAGCTGTCTCTGCTGTAAAAAGGGGCACATATATTTGGAAGTGGCGCTCCACAACCAGAGTAAACAGAGACAAGGGGCTGCGTTTTCCCCTTTGGTAGGTAGAAAAACTACAACAACCAAAATGCATTGTACTTGTTGCTCCATCAGTTATAAGAGCTACAACCTTCTGTGACTGTTTTACGGTGACATTTTAGAAAAGAACACGCTGCTGTTTTTGCACTTACTCCCTCACCCTCAGAGATATGTTTTTCCCCACTCGCTTTTTTTTGTGGGATCCTGAAAAACATCTTCCAGTCCTCCAATGTCCACATGTGGACCACAGCTTGGATGTGACATTGCACGTGCTTCTGCCCCTTCTTCTTTAAAGTTGAATGTCAGATTTAATTTTGGAGCTTTCTGAAGTACAATCTCCAACCAGCTGCCCTCGAGCCGGCAAACTTTAGCTTTTAAATGGACGAGGGGCCTTTGGGTGCTGGCAACATGGATTGAAGTTCAACATTAATCACACGCATATACTACTTAACAAGCAATGACACAAAGCTGGTTAAAAATGGGCAAAGTATCCCTCAAAGTCAATGGTTCTCAAATGGGGTTATGTGAAGGCTGTACGTTTGATATATTTAAAATTAGTATCCATTCAAAAATCCTTTTTAAATGATTATTTTATACATATTTAATCCAATCCAAGTGTAAGTTCACACACTGAATTGTTTATTTTCTATATTAAATCAGACATTTATGGCACATTGTTGTGTATTACATATTTATTTTAACCCAAAATGCTTTGAGCCGGTTAGGTGGTACTTGGCTGAACACAATATTTCACAGGAGCTAAGGTTGAGAACCGCTGCTCTGAGTCACCACTGTGCAGGTCAGCAGGTCCGATGCAGGTTGTATAGAGGCAGCAACAGACAGTTAGCCGTCCGTGAGCACGCAGATGTCCGGGCTGTGCAGACATTGTTGTTTCCAGCACATCTGGCATTTTTTATTTCCCCCTTTTTTTATATATATATTTTTTTTCACGACTGAAAACTCAGAATAACAATGTCGTAGCCAAAACTTGGGCGGAGGGTCTTCGCCACAAGCCTTTTTTTTTCATCTGCGGCGGACAGACGTCGGCGCCCGTGGCAAGACCTGTGCCGTCTGCGACGAGGGACGACTCCCTTTGTTGTCAGAACACCTTTAAACATCTCTCGCAGAAACAATTAGCATACCATCTGTAGCTTCCTGCCAGCGTGTTGCTCGCTGTCAGCATGTCAGCTTCTTTCTCTCTCCCCCTCACACACACACACACACACACACACACACAAAAACACACACTCCGTCACACTAAGACTGATGAGGAGCTAGGTCACTGTGAATTAAAATGAACGAGTTTAATTGCGTTAATAGTCTCTTTATATTCGTTTTTTCAATGCATTTTTTCTCTGATACCTTATAATGGAGCTGTGCGTGGTGGATTGAATTGTCGCTAATCTGTTTTTCTGATTCGCCTTGAGCGTTCGGCAGAGCTGCTATATTGATGGAGGTCCTTGCGCACATTTCCTGCAAAGCTTCATAGAGCCGGCCGGATAAAGGACACCACTTCTGCCACATTGAGTATTGTTGGCATGAAGGTGATGGCTAATTGCTCTAGTGTTAAAGGAATAGGAATTCCCGATAAGCATTTTAAGAAGACGTGTCAACAGTTTATATTAATTACATTTACTTAGTCAAACTTTAAAGTATACAAACTCTTTTCTGAAGTGTTTTCTTTGTGCGTTTAGGGCTTACAGTTTGCTCGAAGTGACAAGGCTCAAATACCTGTTTATTCATCTCATGACCTTCAACAACACTTAATCTTTTCACTGAGCTCCACACTTTGAGCGAAACACTTTACTTTCCCTGTTGTGTTGCAATAAGTGTGGGAGTACAGGCGACTGTGGCTCGTTGGTTTAGTTTAGAGTATTTACTGGATCTCCGTTAGCTGACACCTTAGTGGCCGCTAATCTTCCTGGGGTCCACAGAAAGGACATAATATCATACAAAAACATGCAAAACATAATGTGAAACATACAGTTAAAAATAGTACAAACAGAATAAAAATTCAAATAAAATTAGTACAGTCAGATACCTAGTGCAGTTGAGCTAGGACGTATTTTATACAATGGATCAGATGACTAAAAAAAGCAAAGAAAAACATCAAGTGGTAAATGTCCTGATGGCCTTTAGTTGTTTATTAAATTAAATATTTACTACCTGTATGAGTTATAAGAGGAGGTAGTGAAGTCCAAGCAGTAATGCATGAAAAATAACTATGTTTGAGGAGGTTTGTGGTAATCAGAGGCTCGTTGGTTTGCTCCCCGTCTCGGCTAACCCATGTCGATGTGTCCTTGTGCAAGACACTTAACCCCAGATTGCTCCCGTAACTGTGCCTACGATATATGAATGTGTGTATGAATGTTATCTACCCCTGAATGGCCGGTGAAATTCTTAGCCTCATTTGAATGAATGACTGTGAATGGGTGAATGATGACAAGTAGCGTGAAAGCACCTTGCAAGTACAGGACCTTTACCCTGAGACGTCAATTGCTGTTGATTTAAACACTTGCTAGCACGTACAGCAGAGGCTACCATCAACCAACACCCTCGTGGGTGTGAGAGACTCATATTGAAGAGAAGCAGGAGAAGTGAAGAACTACGGTTGTCACTGTTTGCAAGTAAAAAGCTGATACTTGGTGAAAACCTCCATTGAACAAGCACGGACATGTAGACAAAGGCGAAACCTAATTATGTCTGATCAATGTACTGGTAGCATGTTTTTTCTAGTCTTTCCACCGCTCAAAGCGCTTTAACGCTACATGACATCATTGACCTTTGACCACACTGATGGGAGGAGCTAAGGTCGCACCTGCCCATCAGAAATAACTTACATTGACACAACGTAGGTACAGCTACGGGAGGAAATTGGGGTTAAGTGTCTTGTTCAAGGACTCATCGGCATGAGGCGAGCGGAGCCGGGGATCGAACCGCCAATCCTCGACAACACTGCTCAACACTGAGCCACCGTCGCCCAGTCTGTCCGATGAGTCAGCAGTCTCTTATTCGCCGCCGCTATGTTTACTCAAGCACAGCAGGCACGCTCACACTCGGCTAATTGCACTTTTTTTTTTTTTTTTTACAAACAAACTAAAAGAGAACTGTGTCTTTATGTAGTCTAAATGTTTATCTTATTTGTTTGTGTAAACTTCTTTCTCTGCTGGCTGAGACACGAAACTTTATTAATCCCCAGTGGGGAAACTCATTTGCCACCAAAAAACTCCGACAGACAACAGCAGACTCATACAGCAAACAATAGACAGTCCACAGTGCTTAACAGACGAAAACACAATCCAAAGAATAAATAAGACCAGAAAATCTCAAAATGAAACATGATTGACATCTAACTGCTGGAACAAAAGACGTTCTGAGTGGTTCAGTAGAACACTGAGGCATCCCGAGTCCATTAACAACAAAGTGTGATGGATGGACTTCAAAAGAAACAACCCTTTTTAACTTGGCACTAGTTCTCTTTTTCTACCGTGACCTCGAGGGAGTCCGGTATAAAAGTAGCTCCTCGTGGTAACATCCTAAAGATACATATCTCTTCCTGAATGTTGGGAAGGAGAGGTGAGGGTCATGTCGTTGCTTGCAGTATGCAACCTCTCCACTAAATTCCACTTTAAATTGATAATTACCCAATATAGCATGACATCATTAACTCATTTTACTTTCGGTGGCACGAAAAAACAATCTCATGAGTGAAAGTCCTGTGTCAAGTATGTGTGGTTTGCAGAAAACTTTGATGACAACTGTTGGTTTTTCTTTTCTGATGAACCACTCTGTTCAGCTGCCTTCTCCATCTCAATAGTTGGCGTGCTGTCCCTTACACACTGTATTAAAACAGAAACTAAAAACTCACAAAATACACACTGTTGATATTTTCATGTCTGATACAGAGGGGATCGGATTTTTGATTTTTTCCCCCCTACCAAATCAACCCCACAGAGGGTTGAATGGTCTCATCTTGATTGGCACAGCTACGTAGAGATGATTGCCGATGGAGTTATAGTTCCTGACTCTGTCTTTCTGCCCCACAGGTACCCCGGTTACCCGAGTAACGGCGACAGACGCCGACGATCCGGTGTACGGGAACAGCGCTCGACTGGTCTACAGCATCCTGGAGGGACAACCGTATTTCTCCGTCGAGCCCAACTCCGGTAAGCGCAACAATTCTGAGATGAATCTGTTCCTGTGCAAATCTAATTAGAAGAACCAAGCAGAACACACACACACGTCGATGACCACGTTGGACCCAATAGCCACCCGTGCGGGATTGGCAGTGGCGGGCGGTGGAAATGGTCACTAAGCCAGCTGTTTAGTTCAGCCCTGATGGCCCGCCACTGGGGATTGGCCATATCAAGTTGCTTACTGCAACCAGTTCAAGTATCGCACTGTAAGTGGCACGCTGAATACTACGAGCTACACACAGAGGTCCAACCTGACTTCAACAAAAGGGGGACACGGGAGGAGGACACCTCGGTCGCGGCTCTTTGTGCTGTTCCTCATTGTTTGCCCGACAAAGCCCCGACGAAGATCTCCGCTCGATCCAAACGTTGCTTCATTAAATTTAATGGGAGCTATTAATACAGCGCGCGCACATTCCTTTGTCTGTTTCCAACCAACGGAGAGCGTAATGTACGACAGAATGTAATGAATGGACGCCACGCCCACAACAGGACAAAAAGGAAAAGAAACAGGCTGAACAGAGAAAGAGAGAGAGAGAGAGAGAGAGAGAGAGAGAGAGAGAGAGAGAGAGAGAGAGAGAGACAGTGATTACATCTCAGGATTATTTCAGGCCCGGCACACCGGGGCCAGAACCTTTCAGTGTTTAAACATTGTCCTCTTTCATTGCCTGCTTCGACTTTAGATAAATGAGCTACAAAGTCACCTCGAGTCAAGCGGTGGGCTCGGCTTTTCCTTTTTTTTTCCCCTGAAAAGTACAGAACGTCATTACGCTTCGATTGCGACCAATCCATGACGGGGTAATTAAATATCTTAATTAACAAAGTAACCTCTGCTGCGTAAAAATGCCCGTCGTTAATGTGCAGAAGGTTCCTGCTGATGGCTACTATTCAATGACCGGTATAAAAGTACATGGAAAGTAGTTATTGGTTTTAAGGAACGGGCTTTTGTAAGGATTGTGTGTACGCCTGGGAAAGAAACGCTGACTGAATCAAAAAGAAAAAAAAGATATGACTGTCAGATGTTACTGTGTAAACTGTGACATCGAAAAATGAGATGAAACAGCAGCAAGACGCACATATCTGCTACAATATTTCCAGTTCTATTACAACTCAGTGAATGCTCATTTGCAATGCTCCCTGAGTGTTTGGTACCCGTGGTGCGCGGATGTTAAAAAAAAAAAGACAGATGTGACTGAGGGAGGGTGCTTTTAATGTGCATGTGAGCTGCCCACAGGTGCAACAGGTTGTAAAGGCGGAGACGCAACAGCTTGGCCCTCCAGAGGCGGCCTCACTCTGCCGCTGTGCGTTTATCTCAAATGCATACATTTAGAGAGGACAATAAAGGGAATTACAGTAAAAAAAAATAAAGAAGAATTAATTGCAAAGTAGAAGACCACATGGCAACTATGATAACAAGTGCGTTACTCGCAATTGCGTCTGTATCACCTCTTGTCTTGCGAGCCCTTCGGCGGGAAACAATGTCCGCTAAAAGCGTGCTGACGATGTTGGCTATGGCTTTTAAGAAGTTGTGTAACAACAACAACAGGACCGCAGGTAACGCAGCCCATCTGTTTTTCGGGAAACGCCGGTGGATTACGACCGCACGAGGCTGCTGTTAACTCAGGCTTCCTCTGCAGCCGTCCCTCTACAGCTGCACAATTATTCTTTCTCGACATCAACGGCATGCTGTGGGAGGTTTGTGGGGGGAGGGGACGTGAAATAACGCAGGGAAAAAGTGTCGATGTGCGTAAATACGTAGAAAGCACGATGTGGAACAGAAATAAGAACCCACGGTGGCCAAAACAGAATCACAAAGTTATAGCTATTTTATAATATTGCAATTATTTTTCACAAATACACTACATGTATTATAATTATTTCCCCCTATTAGCTTATTGTCCAGCAGCACGGCGAGCCTGATAGCTGGTTACGTATAGCTCACCCAATTAGAGTTCACCTTTTGTTTCTCTAGTGTGTTAAACAACATGCTAACAGCCAGCTGGCTAGCGTTAATAGCTGCTAGCATTATGGACGGTGTTCTACGTCACAGGGCTTAAAATCACAGCTGGCCTAGGTACCGATTCCACGGCCCGCCACTGAGACCCCGTGACGTGGTCGCGGCTCCCGACACATTTAATAAGGCGATGCTCTGATCGCGGCGAGATCTTCGTTCGCCGCGGCTCCTCAGACGGCGGTCGCAGACACCAGTGACGGAAAGCATTATGTGCCACACATTGTTGCTCACGATCCACCGTGGGCCGGCTGAATGAGACTGATACACATGCGGCCTTTCACAGGAAGTAAAGGCCACGCGTGTAGGCGTGTGGGGACAATAGCGAGCCTTTATCAGTGGGACACATCCATACAAACACAATGGCTCCTCCATTATGCGCTTCCTGCTTAGGACGGGTCAACTGATCATCAGCGGCACGGTTCAACAACGGGTTGCATGAAATACAATATTAAAACCGCCGAATTATGAGATTCACATGGGCACCGTTGAGTTGCGTGATTCTATTAGCTGATTGGTCGGCCTAAATGCTAAATGGGGCAGTACTCATATGCTGTAACATTATTGCGTTATGCATTGAAAAATAATGATGATAATAATGACTTCTTCCTTTCACGAGGCAGACTCCTCAGCAGCGTCATCATGCATAAAGTTATCTCAAAACAGTTTCCAGATTGGATCTTTAATTGCTTTTCCAGCTGACTTTTCAACATGTGTCTGTAAGCAATATGATTAAATAATGGTGAAATGACATTAATAAGAAATGAGATGGAAATCGACTGCTCGCAAATTTTGGGGAAACGGCGCACAATAAACAAGCTCAGAGAAAGGGACTCTCCAAATTTATGTGCATAATCAGGGGCAACACACACACACACACACACACACACACGTGGAAATCGGGGCGCTCGTCGCCGCCGCCATCCAGAACGCATCTGCAGCCGGGACGCGGCTCTGGAAGACGCAGCGAACGGACAATTTAAGGATTAGCATCCGCGCTTCGGTGTGATTGCTCGGCGCCTGCAGATGGCTCATTCAAGTGAGCCAGATGTTTTAATGGATGTTGATGAAAAATTTCAACAAAAAAAAATAAAAGGTAAGGGGAGGAAAACAACCATTGGAATGCGTCTGACACTTACAACGCCACGTTGGAAATGAAAAGCATTCAATAAATAAATAAACACCATGCCCCAATTCATCACTTGGTTAATGGTCGGTGAAGGAAGAAAGGAAGGGGAAAAAAAAAAAGTTGAGGCAAATATCTATGGAAATGAGTGTTTGTCTATCCTCCCTTTTCAGTGATTAGGAATTAATTTGAATAATTAACGATGATCAACAGAGATGAGAGTGTTGCTTCGAGCATGATGACTGAAATGTGTGTGTGTGTGTATGCGTGGAGGGAGTTTGACTGACTTGTTTGTGTTGCTCTTTTTTACTTGCGGGTGCATTTAGTTTTTTTTCGACAAGAAGAGAGGTGGGCCTCTACCTCCTTGTGTCCACGCTCAGTTGTGCCGCTTAGACCGGTGACAACACACCGCACGGAGAGTTTAAGTGTCGCTTTCGCACAACCGAGCCCGCACCCGTATAGGGTGGACTGTTTCTTTTAGAAAGAGCACACGAGAATGAGGTGGGAGGGGAAACAGAGCATTTGGTTAGTTAGTAGTTTTGAAACGGCGACCGCTTTCTTCCTTCGGGGATGATAATGCATTTCATTTATATAACGCTTGGTACTCAATGTCACAAAATGCAGATTTGATATTCGCTCTCTTCGTCCTTCTGAGGCCTTGTTGTGCGTTCCTTGTTGTGCGTTCCTGCGCACACTCACAAGGATGAGGAGGAGACACACTATGTACTGTACATGTGTTTCAGATTCAGAGCGCTTTAAAAATAAAAATAAAAATAAGGAAGGAAGGTTGGCCCTTGGCCCACTGCCTATTGCAGTGTTTTACGAAATAATATAATAAGGGTTATTATTATTATTATTTAAGTTGTATTATAGGTAGTATAATTAGTAACAGTAAAATTGATGCAATAAAAACTGTCCTTGTGTAAACCCTCTCCTGTAAGGACATTTATTTTTGAATTATTTAGAAGAAAATGGATCATTCTGTTTTATATACCTGTTATTTAGTTAGTTCTTTATAAGAGGCCTGACAGGAAGATAGACCTGCGGTCTAATTTACCTGGAGCATACGGTGAATAATATATATATATATATATATATATATATATATATATATATATATATATATATATATATATATAACACAATACTTATCTCCACAACTAGGTTGAGAGGAGCAAGCAAAAGCAACAAAATATGTACATTTTAAAGTTAAAAAAAGGTACATATACTGTATTTTAACGGGTCTATGGGACCCAAGCGATGATAAAGTAGAGACAATGTCGAAGGTCAAAATGAAGACCTCTCCCTTGGTGGTTGCAGAAGGTCTATAAAATACAAGGTTGAGACAAACTATTGAAGTAAACTAATGGTTTGAGGTCTGGGAGTCACACTGTGCCTCTTGAGTTCTGGTCCAAATTGATTGCTGTGCTGAACCCTGTCTCCAAATGCACCGCATTTTGTCAAAAACAATTGCTTGTGTGGTCGTTAGTGTTACGATGTTCACAATTTATAGAGCAATTGAAACATATAACGCTTAACCCTGTGTGTGTCTGAGGTCATTTTCTCAATTTTACATTAAAAAAAAAATCAGTGATACAATAGTTTCAATATAATAGTTTCCATTAACGTATTTCTACATGTATTCTCAAGTTTCGCATGGGAAAAGCTGCATGGAAACGGCAGATAAATGCGATAAAAGTTCTTAAGTGGTTCGCTAAATGGGAATGCAGACTTTGTTGTGACGTTCCTGCCGACGACGTCTCGCTGGATATTCTTCTCGTCTTTGGACAGCATGAAACACGGCCGATGCAATATGAAATAACTAAAAAAAAAAACTCTCCATTTTGTTTCCAACTCTACTCTTCTTCATGGAAAGCGAATAGTGACGACTTCCTAACGAAGAATTGCTGTGTAGTCATTTGAAATGTGCATGAAAATTCAAAATAGAGCGAAAATAATAATCTTGCTGTATTGTATTTGAAAAGACACATATTTATGTATTAGTACTGCTTCCTCCAATGCAATGCTTTCATAATGAGTCAAGGTATTTCATTAAAATACACTCAACCCGTGTTCATATCATCGGTGCTGTGTGTGACCTCCAAAAGAAAAGCAAACGACCCTGGAATTCGGCTACATCCTGTAGGAAAAATCTATCGCAAGAATTATAAATGCGGGCCGAGACAACATCCTTACCCCCCTCCCACGTTTTCATCACAGCGAAGCATATTCTCATTGTCTGAGGCAGTTCAGGACCAAGGCAGGGTGTCATGCCAAAGCCTGGCTTTTATGAGGGGTTTTATATTCATTTGATGATCCTGCGGGCCTCTGTTTCCTGAGTGGATTATCCGTACACGCCGGCGCTGAGCCCTTTTTATATTCAGTGCCGTGGCAGAGTCAATAAGGTCCATTCTGCATACAATATTCAAGATTATACAAGACAGACAGCATAATTCACACCCGATCAGAATACAAATGACTGCAGACGGCGGAACAACACATTCAAAGACAAACAGCTGATTCTCAGCGCTGGGTACGGCTCAGTCGTGACCACCTCGCCATGCTCGCACAGACTGGGATTAAACCCGCGGCGATTTAGGTTTTCCTCCCCTCTGCCCTTATATGGGAGTCCTTGTTTTGTAAAGTCACAGTCCAAAGGAATGCAACCTACAAACCCGAGGAGTGAGGCGGGCGTGACGGTCGCGGCGCTTCCCCCTCTTACGCGTGCTCGTGGACACACTCGCGTGAGCGCCGTTAAAACGGCGTGCAGGGGTATATCAGTCATGTTTATAATTGCATTTATGTGTTTCCCACCTCCAGCGACCATAAAAATTGCTCTCCATGGGATGGATCGCGAGATGAGAGAGGAGTACCTGGTGGTCATTCAGGCTAAGGACATGGGAGGACACATGGGCGGCTTGTCCGGGACCACGACCGTCACCGTCACGCTGACGGACATCAACGACAATCCACCCAAGTTCTCCAAAAGTACGTAACTTTCACGACCTTGAACGTCCCAAATCGAACCGGGGAAAGGGAGGCGAGGAGGGAGGAGTTTAGAAACAAATTACTGCAGCAGTGAAGGAGCATTTCTCTGTTTGGTCCTAATTGGGAGAAATGAATTAGATTTTGTAAATTTCATTAAACAGGCTGCTCAGAAACTTATTCAAACTGCCGTAAAGTCTAATGATGATGCAGTGCTGTAATATGCTCCGGTGGTTTTTGTTTAATTCGGTCAGCGTTTCTCGAAAAAAACAAAAAACAAAGAGCCGCGTCTGTCCCTCCGCAGGTTTGTACGAGTTTGTGATCCCGGAAGATCTACCGATCGGGAAAATGGGCGGCAAGGTGAAAGCAAACGACAGGGACATCGGAGAGAATTCAAAGTCGACGTACAGCATCATCGAGGGAGATGACCAAGGCATGTTCGAGATTGCCACGGACTCGCAGACACAAGAGGGGATTCTTCGCCTGAAAAAGGTAAGACGCTGAACACAGCCGCCGTGAGCTGACTCTGAGGCTCGCTAATGTTAGCCACGCGGGTGGCTAACGTTGGGCCTGAATGTCTTCGAGCCTCTTTCGTGACATGTGGCATTTGTGGCACTGAAACCAAAACCACGTGTTTGTCTGGAGGAGAGTGCTGCGGGAATGGACGACTGACCCCCTCCTCTACAGACATTTTGCTCAGCCCCTGCTAATATTTGGAGGCGGGGATAGATTATTGATGCTGTCTAAGGTGATGGAAATTCCTGTTTTCAGCACTATTCTTCTGTTCTTTTCTATTCTTCAGTCTCACTTTAGGGGCGAAGCCACACATCAATGACAAAGAGCTATTTATGAATTAATAAAAGTGAATCCCACTTCATTTATGAATCCAGAAAAGTTTCTCTGTTTCCTGATTGTCACTATTGTAGTTGCAGACAGATTATATAAGTACTTGACTGATGAATGTCTATTCACCTATTATATTAGTTTTTAATTGCAATTAATTTAATTTAATTGTTATTTAATGTAGACCTTTAGACATTAGTCAATTAAATATACTCCCAGTTGCACAGTTGGACCACCTCGATGAAGCAATCACAGTGTACGCATCAGGTGACGGCTACGTTCATGCAGAACTTTGTTGAGTAACTTCACCCTATTATTACAGTTTGCAGCACATGTTGTACGTGCACATATTGTACGTGCACATGTTGTACATGCACATTGTTTTTCTGTAATATGCAGCCAGGTTATAATGAGAACGTGAGTCCTGGACATTAAAAAAAAAAAAGCTGGAAGACAGTTTGTGTATTGGCTCTTATTCCAAACACACAGAGTGGCTGAACTATGTGGTTAAAACTGGATGGAGCATTTAGTTGTTTAGTTTCGGTAGCACTTTATAATAAGTGTGCACTATTTAGCATTAGTAAAGCATGAATAAACACTGAATTCATCATATATAAAGCATTATTCGAACATTCCTTCGGAACTTATTAGTATGCTATTCATAAGCCCAGTTATGCATGTTTCATTCTTGATTAATAAGCTTGGGTTTTCATATTGTATAAATTAAGTATTAAGGACTGATAGATGATTAATGACCATGATTAGAAGCACATTTCAATATAATACAGGCCAGTACAACACCACTAGTAACGACGACCTCATTACTACACATAGAGTGGAAGGAACGCCTCCCCTAAACTGTATTCCCACGTTTCTTGTCCATATCAACATTTCTTCCGACAATGTAAATCATTTTTTATAGTGTTTTGACTTCTCACGATGCTTTTTGCTGTTTCCAAAAAGGCACTCTTTTGGTGAGGTGAAGTAAAGATTATGGCTAGGGGTAAGATAAAGGGACACAAACACCTGTCTCCTGGGTGAAGGTCTCTTCAGAGACCTTTAAAGGAAACCTGGGAGAAAACGCGTCACCTCAAAATGTCATCGACAATGCAGCATCATGAAATGGCAATGTAATGTACAAGCTCTTAGGGTTGCAACCAAAAAAGCATCCAGGAAGTGTTTAAAGTAGGCCTAATAAATAATAAGAATATATATATTTGTTTATATATAGAGCAGTGATTTATATTGCAATAGTTATCAATGCATGACCCCGAATTAATTCATAGATTCCAGGGCGAAGCCCCTGCTTTTACAACTAATGCCGGAAAGCAACACAGCAAAAGCTGCGTAATTGTAACTGATGAGCAAACATGAGGCCAGAGTGCTCTTCTTCTTCTTTTGTACCACTTCTGGGGGAGTTTTGTTTGCGACAGAAGGCTTTACTAACAATTAAAAAATTACATATTTAGGCACCAGGGCCTACGCGTAAAGTACCGTGAAGGCTTAAGGACCATTTTGCTCCCCCTCCCTTCGTCCATTACATTTTTTTTTGCTTAAAGTAAAGTTTTCGAGCTTGACTTTCTGTGTGTGTGGACAAGATAATCTAATTTTCACATTACAGCCTCGCCCGTTCAGCTGTGGCTGTCTCAGCTGAAGGCAAATTGTTACATATTGTAAATTGGTTGAGCCCTTGTCCTAGCATTAGTTAAATTCAGTTTTACCACATTACCATCACCATAAGGAGCAGATGGACGACACCTAAAGTTGTATGTTGTTGTGTTGTTGTGATGCTAACACATCCACATGTGAGAGCTACACTCTTCTACCGCTGGCCCCCGAAAGCAATGTCAGCGAAGCAGTTGCTGGTTAATTGCCTTGCTTACGGGAGCATTAGCGCTAGCGGTCCCTAAAAGAAAATACAGCGCTCATTAAATTTGTTCAAGACATTCCCCCGTGTGTACGGTCCTGAGGAAAACAAGCTAGCGAACATCCCTGTCACAAAACCCAAATCTCTAACCTTGAGGCAAACACATTAGCGTTTAATGGCATGGTGCAACGGGATGTTGGGGAAGTGCTCGCATCAATAACGTTGTATTCATTAGCTAGTTTTGAAGTGTGGCCGAGGCACGTGGAACACAAGGATCTTATTGATTTCCTCGCAATTTTCACCGCGAAACACGTTCCTAGATGTGCCTCATATGTTTCGAGAATGCGTCTTTCCTCCGGGATAAAAAGCCGTAGAGGTTTTGACTCTGGATATCATTTGTAGACATTTTAGAGCACCCGTTCCTTATATTTTCTCTCGATACCAAAGAAAGTTTGTGGAATTTCCATTTAAAAACGGCAAGGCGTTTAAATTACACTGTGTTTGGACGCATCTGCATCTCAAGGACATCTGTGGAATATCAACCGGAGGGTCCAACGGGTGGTATCAAAGGAACCAACAGCGTTCAAATATTTATGCATTCTATATTCTGAGCCTATAGATGCTCCGCTCGCTAGGGGATGTTTGCATATATTGAATCACATGTGATTGATGGATGGGCGTTTGTAAGTCTCGAGTCACGCGTGGTTCTGTGCGCGGAGGGGAAAGGCTACGCTATCACTCACGACGTGGAACGACATTGTGTTGTGATATAAAATGGCATTACCCCCAAGGACATGTGCTGTGACTTTGCCAGAGTGTGAACAATGAACTGCGTGGGCGGCGGGATGTCGAGGAGCTCAGGCGACCTTCACCGCCGCTAAAGAAAACATCAGCGCGGTTGAAGCAGCTGGACACAAAGTCCGAAAAAAATCTCCAACAGTTGACAAAGCAAATGTGGAGGAGACCAATCCGCCCGCTCTCGCTGCATCCAGGTCTTCTCACCTTTCGCACTTTAGTGATGTGTTTGCACACTTCCTGTTTTAGTTCCGTCTACCGGAGTTTCTTCTCCACCCAGGTTGACGGGGGTAAAAGATTTCCGGGTAACCCCGTCGACAGACGTCTATAGACGGAACGGAGAATTCAAATTATTAAAGATCCTTGGCGGCAAGGTTAAAACATATTGATCCGTCCGGGGGCTGGGGAGGCACGAACCAGGCGAGAGATTCTTCAGATGTTTGGGGGTTTTAAAGCTTTTTATCTTCCGGCCCCCAGGCCTGTCGGGGGGATGTTAGTGGGATGCTAAGTTTTCACCCTCGCAGCCAACGCTGAACTCCGAAGTCTCTAAATGGCCCTGTGTGTGCACACTGATTCCATGCAGAAACAAATGACACAGCAGGGGAGTGTGTGTTGGGGGCACGGGGGTTATTATCACGGGAGAAACTCGGATATCTCTTTGTTGCCGAGTGTAGGTCCGCCGTCCCCCTCGTGTGTTAAGCCATGCTGGTTACCGGGACCACGTGAGAATGTTAAACAACAACCTTGACTCCAACAAATCAGCCCAACTGTCTTCCTTTTGCACTCATGAATCTCTGAACAGTGGCGCGGTGCATCCTTATAAAAAATCAAAGTGTCTCTACCCGGATTACTCATTCAAAGCGCCGCGTGCGTTTATTGAATTAATCATTTGAACGGGTCAAATATGAGTTGTGTTCCGATTCCACGGGTATGGATATCATGCAATATTTAAAAGAGCAGTCCTTTTTCATCTCGTAAATTGATGTTGAAAAATAATGAATCAAACTTAGCTAAGCTAATCAGGGAAACTGTTTACCACTGTGTTTTTTCTTTGGGCCGAGCGAGTGCATTCGGTGTAATTAAATGCGCCGGCAAAAGCCTGACTCCCTCCTCTCCCCTCACTGTTAGGACACTGGGAACAAATGTAATGAGTTGCTGCTACATGCTGTCAAGTGGGAATAAATATTTTCATAAGGGAGAAGCCAATTTCCTTGGAATTTAATGTGGAATGGTTTGCTATATTACTTGTATTACATGTACTGTATATGTAAAAAAAAAAAAATGCTTATACAACTGCATAGTGTTCTATAAGCAATTGATCACATGACTCTTTGTAACCTTGGACGTGTATAGAAAGTGGACGTAGACACCGTGGTGTGTGGACTGACGCTTTGAAGTCTTGAGTTTAGGATGTTTTGGCGATTGCGATCATGGTCTTCGCCATCTTGTTTTATTGCAACCAGAAGTGACGCAAGAAGGTGGAGCTAAGTACAGCCAAAAGCTGAATAAGACACGTTTGAGTGACGATTAACTCTCATAAATTGAAAAACATACTCTGAAAATGTAGCCCCGCCCCTAAAGTATGCCCTGCTTTATGGCCTGTTTGACTCTAAATTACCATAATATACTAAATGAACATCATGCTGTATTGAAGAAGACTTGAAACTACAGATTGAGAAATAAACTCATGTTTACAATGTTGACTGAGGGAATACATCAAGAGAGAAGAAGAGTAATTTTGTATAGACTTCTATACAACCAGAGGAGTTGCCCCCTGTCGGTCAGGAGAGAGAATGCAGCTTTAACACATAAAGCATATACTTTTATACAACAAAGTTTACAACCTATACTGAGGTAACATAATTCAGAGGGAAGAGACTTCTATAAAATCTGACATTTTTGCCACCTGGATATTGGAAATAGTGCAAGTTTAAGGCACTTCTGCAATGTCATAACTGGATATTTGCACCTGTGTGTAAAGTGAAAGTCGTCACTCACGTTGACAAACCCACACGGGATTCAGCATCTCACTCTGCATTTCATCCTGTTGTCTTTCATGGCTCACAGCCTTTCATTTAGCTGCCAGTGACACAGATATTTAGAGCTGGAAGGACAGTGTGTGATGTTGGACTGATCAACAGGTGGCCCCAAACAGAGGCTCATGGTGTTCTGCTGGATGAAAAGACAAACACATTAAGTATATTTAGCATGTTTGCTGCTGCCCTTGATATGGGGAAAAAAGATGAGCGAGAGAACAGATTACTTTTTTGTACATTTTGCAAAAGTTCCAGAATCAATATTTCCGGGGTTGTATGAAGTAAAATGACGCACATAAAAACGCAAAAAGTGCCAGTTAGCTTCTCCTCTGTTTGACCTAAATAATAATTCAGATTTTTCTGCATTATCTCCCCCATTTACTTATAATCATATTGACCCTACGGCCACCATTTCACACAGACTCTTACTGTCCTCTACTCTCCGCTGTAGCCTTCGAATTCAAGTGTAATCCATTGGCTCGAGGTCCGGCGACACCATGTACTCTCAGCGCAGATGGCAGGATCAGAGAGAGAAAAGGAATGGAGGAGGAGGAAGAGGAGGAGGAAGGGGGTTTGGCGTCAGGAACAAGGAGTAGAAGAAAAGGAGGTTAATAATAAAAGTCTTCCGGATAGCCGTGGAGGAGCCGGGCTTGGAGAGGTTTCAGGGCGGCTTGATCTGACTCCTCGCGTCCTGATGCCGGGAGGCTGCTGCCGTCTCACAGCTGGACCCCCAGACTCCATCCCTTTACGCACCCGCCCGCCTCCGCCTCTGACCTCAAGGGACAATTCCTCTCACTCCCCTCCCCCCCTTCCATTTCTTGAACTGAATACATTTGCCGTTTTGTTCGTCTCCCTCCTCTTAGTCCTCCTCTATCTCCCCGAGCCAGCTCCTATCCCCTCAAGCGGCAAGGCCCAGTTTTGATTTCCCTATAAATCCCGGTTATGGAGCGTGGAAGTGACTTGATCCCATTATTCTCGTAGCACGAGAGCGACCGGAGGTGATTCTGAATGAAATTGTGACAGTCTGGGGTGTCCTCGGAGATGCCAAGAGCCTAAAATTGTGACTCTCTTCTTTCTTTTAAATATTAATGATGAGCCATCTGTAAAGGAAATACTGCATAGCGATTGAAAAACAGTGATTAAACAGATATGTCAGTCAGGGAAGGACGAGTCCTGTACAAAATGTTCGGATTTCTCTTTAAAAATCACACCTTTTGTGTCGATAAGCACCCGTTCTCATTTCTTTCACGTGAGCTGGTTGCGATCGCTCGTATAAAAGCTCTTATATAATTTGCTGCCACCGAGACCCTTTTGCGGGGAGATTTGTGTTCTTTCGGGCCGATAATGGTCAAATATTTTCAGGTTGTGTAATTCCGTAATTTACATTTATCACGCCTGTTTCATTTAAATCAAAATAATGATCTAATAAATTCTCTGTGCTGCAATAGACTGATAACATGAACGCTATCCCAGTCTTTCTCAAACTCCCTCTCGTCAGATTAAAGCCCTCTTTGTGTGTAATGTTAATTTTGTTACAGCCTCCTTTCAACAATTATGATTAGAAAAAACTGAGACAATTGTTTACAGTTTGCATGCTCACTTATCTCAGCTCAGGGACGCGTCGCAGGACGTGTTGCTGTCTTTTTGGATTCTAACACTGCCACTTTGAGCCATTTTCTCTCATCTCACACATAGGGGCTTTAATTTGAGATGCTCTTTTTCTCAGAGCGGCATCCTTGAGAAGATGCATTAAAAAAAGAAAGATATTTATTAAATATGATTTTAGAAGCAGTGAAAGGAAAAAGCAATTCCCGAACAAATAAGTATAATTTTTCATTTCAGAAGTACAGATTTATTTTCAAAACAATATATACTAAAGTATCACATGTAAGCAGAATAGGCATTGTTGCTTCTGTTTTTTTGGTATTGTTGTAGCTGGATTCTATTCCAATATACCTAGACTACGGTCGCAGTTGTAAACATTTTATAATCGTAAATAATAAAAACAAAAGAAGAAAAGTATTTTGTTAGGCTTAGTAGGCATTATGGTTTGGCTTAGAATTCATGTCTTGTTGAGTCATGAACTGGTTTTTATAGTCTCCAGCCCAGAATTTAAGTTTCAGAAAATCAAAGGACTCAATAGACAAAGATTTTTTTTTTTAAATAAAAAGAAAGAAAAGGTCAGCGTAAGGTCTCCACTAGTCCGTAGTCATTACAGTCAAGCCCCAAAAACATTGAATCCCTCATTTTTCTTTTCCAACTCTTTTTAATAGCAATGCATACTATATTATAAGCCACTCAGACACTATTAGTGGATGGAAAAAAAAAGAAATATATAGCTGTCAGACGAATGGTGAGAAGCACATTATGTTCCTATAATAATATGGAGTGGAAGCTTAATGTGTGAAAATACTCATGCAAAGTAGAGTACAATAACCTAGATATTGTTCTAAAGTACCTCAATAAAAGTACTTAGATTACAGTCCCGGCATTAAATCTGGGAGCAGATTAATACTTCTGTTCTTCTCTGTTTGCCCCCTCCAGCCTATAGACTACGAGAGCAAGAGAGCCTACACCCTGAAAGTGGAAGCCACCAACATCCGCTCCGAGCCCAGCAGCGGCGGGCCCTTCAAGGACACGGCTACGGTAAAGGTCGTGGTGGAGGACTCCGACGAACCTCCCATTTTCTTCAAACCCGTGTACTTGCTGGAAGTGAACGAGAACGCCCCCGTCAACACGGTCATCGGGACGGTCACCGCCAGGGATCCCGACTCTACCGGCAGCCTCGTCAGGTAGGTGGTGGACCTTTACCACTAAATCGTTTTGGTATTGACTGGCCAGAGTGATACGAGCGGAAATATAACTTGAGTGTAAGAAAAAGGGATAAAGAGTGTAGGTTAACAATGGGCCCTTTCAGACTATAATGAGTTGTTTTAATAAAAGGATTGAAAGTGAGGCATGCAATTAAAACTGCTCATGCCCGTGACCTCTGGAGACTATGGCGGTGTCTTCCTCAGCGAGGAAGCTGCCCAATGATTGCTCTCATTTCCACAGATGTGTGAAAAGAAAGAAAAAAAAGAAAGGAGATTATGAGTTCAAGGCAGCACAACTTTTTGCTCTCACCGTGTGACCGGTCCTGCTATATTTTCCTCTCGTGTGACTCATTCTTGGAAATACCACAAGGGCACCTTGAGGATAGGTTATACAGGCAATTTCTCTCCCTCCATCATGGCATTTCATTAATTCTCCAGCGACTTGCTGACCGCATTCCCGCGACAACACTCAACAGGTTGGGTGTAATTGCATGGCGACCAGGGAGCGGGCTGGTTTCCGTAGATTGGCTGAGGCTATCGAGCAGGGTTGGTTTATTCTACCTTTTCTTTTTCTTTTTTTCCCCTCCTCCTTTTCTGGTGGCATCCTCATGTTTAGTGATGAGGTTGTCAGGAGGAATTGAGCCCTGAGGTTGAATAATGTCTTCCCCCTGGTAAAGTACATTTCACATGTCATGACATATTTTGCCTCAGTGTCCTTATTCCGTGTCACGGGGTTCCTGTGTTTGTTGAACAACTCTGTATTTGTTAGAGGGAAGATATGTATCAGTAAATTAATGAATTAACTTAAAAGTTAAAAATAGCCGCTGATCGATTATTTTATTAATCGATGAGGTTATAATTGCATGGTCTTTATTGCAGTGACCTAGCAAAAATGAGGAAGGAAACAGCTAATGTGTATACATAAACATGAATTTCATCGGATTTATGTGCAGGTGGCCTCTTTTAATGTCTCCCAAAAATATTCCATTAAAAGGCAGTAAATCCTCAGCAGTAAATTATTCTACATTTTGATTGAAAAATTTCTTATTTGAGATAATCCGTCTGATTAGCCAACTGATCGTTGCAGCTCTGAATGTGGCCTTCTTGTCTTCATCTCGGGGAAGTAACAGAAAATGATGACGGTAACAGAAATTCAGTCCCGAGACAAAATGCTGGCATTTCCGTTTTTTGCACACCACGAATACTTTAATTGTCTGCGTTTCTGAACCAAAAATACATTTCATCAATACATTTCAGCCTCCTATCACTCGGGCAAAAACCCACAGTGCCACTTGGTTATCGCTGAGAAACAATTTGTTGGATTGTGACGGCTGGAACCAGCCGACGGGCCCAGTTGGAGGTGATGGTCACAGCAACGGGCCCAATTGGAGGTGGTGATCTCGGCAGTAAACACCTTGTGGAGGGAACTAAAGGCACTAGTCGAGCCCATTGTCTGTGTTGAGTGCACGCAATGCGGATGTGTGGAGTGGGGATGAGTGCTAACAGTTTGAGTTACCTGCAGCTGGAATCCTGCAAAGACTGGAGCCGCTGCAGCACACCTGCTGAAAATGGACTTGCCCGGACAATTGGATCGTGCCATCCTACCTCAACTAAGGGGGTGTTCTCAGCAGCCAGGCTGTTCCAATCAGTAGGGTGAGAGGTCTCCTCTCCCCCTGCCAATTAACATGGACTTGCCGGCTCCTATATGGTGTGCCCAGAGAGATGGCTCGGGAGTCTCTCCCGATTAGAATAGCCTGGCCGTTAAGGACACCCCTCTAGTTGAGGTAGGATGGCACGATCCAATTGTCCGGGCCAGTCCATTTTCAGCAATTGTGCTGCAGCAGCGCCAGTCTCTGCTGGATCCCGGCTGCAGGTAACTCAAACTGTTAGCACTCATCCCCACTCCACACATCCACATTGCGTGCACTCAACACAGACAATGGGCTCAACTAGTGCCTTTAGTTCCCTCCACAAGGTGTTTACTGCTGAGAGCCTCACCTCCAATTGGGCCCATTGCTGTGACCATCACCTCCAACTGGGCCCGTCACATGGATATTAGCAACAAAACTACTATGGTTTGCAAAAAAAGATATTGGTTTGTCTTTGAATAATAGCAGGCGTGACAGTGTCATTTAACAAGCCAAAACTCAACGTTAACTTTTTGGTTTCACTTGTGGGCACCCAAACAGCAACCGTCTCCTGGGTGAAAGTCCTGTGTTTATTTGACTTATCTGTGATTGTCTCTACTAATGACACCACATACCTTTCAATAAATGCTGCTCAACTTACCGTAAGAGGCGTGTTATAAGCCGCTACTACTTTTGGTGGTTGTTCCCGCTACCTGCCCGCCGTAGCCAGCTAGTGCTTCTGCTCGCTCCCTGCTGTAGCCAGCTAGTGCTGCTGCTAGCTCTCCTCTCGCTCACCGCTAGCTCCCCAACAACCACCAATGGTAGCGGGACCAGCCCTGGCTACACATGTAGCGGGGACGCCGGCAGTAGCAGCAGCAGCAGCAGCGGGGCGCTAGCAGCGGGGCGCTAGCAGCAGCGCTAGATGGCTACAGCAGGGACAAACACCGAAGGTAGTAGCCGCTAATAACCTGACTTTTACGGTACTACGCCACCTGAAGCAAAAGCCAATAAAACGTCTGTGGTTATGGTTTCTACAAACAATGCAAACAAATGTGTCTGGGGCGACTTGGACACGGACCGGGCTGGTACTGTAAATAATCTTTCAATGACCAGTATTTATAGCTGGTTTCGTCTGCCGACGTTCTAGTTATTTGCCGCCTTCAGTGCATCGTTATTAAAAAGAATTGTCACTAAATTATGAATGAGTGTGCTCGCAGATGGCAGCCCCCCCGCTGACACGATCTCTTCACATTTGTTGCTATGACACTGTCCAGATATTAACATCCCGTCTTGGCACTTAGATGTCAGACACTTTGAGGGCGACAAACTCAGAGGCTGCTTATCTTTATGCACTCGGTCGCCCACCTTTTGCAGTCTATTTCTCTCGCTCTCCCTCCTCTCTTTCTCTCTCTCTCTTTCCTTCCTATTTGTCCTGAGGTCAGTCGCTTACACTCAGAGTGTTCATTATGCTTTTAATCGCCAATTTTACAATTCTGTGGAGAAGTCAGGACAATGGATTGTTGCTCAAGGGCTTTGTGCGACTGTCGGGGCTCCAAAATAAGAATAGGGCCTTTTGATGAAGGACTCAAGAACTGTGAGATTATTTTAATGCATTCATTCTTCAAACTTTCAATTCTGTTTTGCCGAGCGACAGAAGAGGAAGTGGTAAGTGGCCAGTAGAATGCTGCGTTAATCATCTGCCAACTGATTAGCGTGGGGGAAATAACTGCTTAAGGATTACACACACACAAGCCAGATTTTTTCTTGCCAGTTTGCATTTTGTCACAACACGTTGCTTTGCCTCGACATGTGACTTTATTTGAAGTCCAAATGCCACCCCCCACCCCCCCCTCCCTCACCCCCGCTAATCTTCAAGATGAGCGTGATCTATCGCAGATGTCAAGTGTTTTCTTTGTGGCTGGTGAGATGAAGCAAACTATTGTTATTGAGGGGGCTTACTGTAATATGATGCATCACCAAAGACCATTTGATTTCACGTAGCATTTGTACTGTAACTCTGCGCTTTGGGCTGATACAATGATTACAGTGTGGGGACTTTAATCCGTCCACATACAGAAGGCTGCAGCCTCAGTAATGCCTCTTACATGGTCAGAAGGATCTTCTAAATAATGCAAAGTCTGAACAAAAGCCTCACCAGACGATAAGCCTGATAATTAGACTTTCAAACTTGCCTTTGTTCGCAGTGCACACAGATTACCTTCGCTATTATGATTGTTTTGTGATTATTCTCTTGATCGTCTGATCTTTAAAAGATCGGAAAACCGTGAAAGGTGGCGTCTTCAAATGTCTTGTTTTGCACAACCAAGAGTCCAAAGCGCCACGATGTTTAGTTTGCAGTGAAGTAGAACAGACAAAATCAGTAAATCATCAAACTGGAGAAGCTTTTTGGATTAAATGATAAACCAGTTATTAATGACACCGATTTATAGTCTTTTGGTCTGAAGTAATGAATAACGAGGAAGGGAAAAGACATGGAAATGGCATTTTTTGTGAGTATTTTATCAATGTAATCCTTTTGTACATGTCTTCAAGATTTGTCCATTCGTGGTGAGAAGGAGAGGATCCTTAAAAGCAAAAGCGAATGCGTCAGTCAGCATATGCAGCCTGTTGATCTTTACACTTGAATCGGCCTACTCCTTCCTCCTTCCTCCTGTCCCTTTTTCTCAGCCACACTTACAAAAAGACATCAGTAGTCAGCGTAGGCAGGTGGATCCATAGTGGAGGAGTGGCAGCAGTAATAGCAGCATGTGTGTGGACTTTCTCCTGAGCGCCATCTGAACGAGCGCCGCAGTCGACCCCCCTCTGATTAGAATCGCTCCCCGTCTCAATCCTCCCTCCAGCTGGACCAGACTGAACCAGTCTGAGTCGAAAGCACTCGGGGCGAGTGCTCTGGTGTGCTGCCATGTCCTCTGCACTCAGGAGACAAACACCCCCTTAGCTGTACTTAATGCATCCAACCAACAACATTTCAGGTGCACTCCATGAAATGCTCCCTCAGTATTGCCTCTCTCCGGAGCCTGTGCTCTGTCGTTTTCTACCTGACTGATCACAAATAAAAAGCAATGTGACATCTGGCAGTCACTGTGGCTGTCTGACACAAACTGCTACTTCATAGAATAGAATCGAGCGAGTGTGTTTTAGTCCAAAAATATTTCTACCGCGACCAAATTCGTAGTTTGTTTTCGCCCTCCTTTTCTTCTTGGGTCTTTTCTTGTTGAGGACAATTGAAATGGAATTCTTTAAAGCTCGCTTCTCACTGCAGGCTCCGTCCCGTGTGTTGTCTTAGCGCGGCTGTCAGCTAACGCACCGCATGCTAATAGCAACTGTCATGTGAAGGAGGTCGTTCTGAGCTGAATGTCAAGAAGACCTATTCTGGAGGACTTTTGTTATTTTGTTATTTATGGCTCTCAAGGAAAATCACCTTCCAGGTTAAAACAAAAAAAGGCCAACCTTAACAAAACGCAGCGTTGAAACGCGACTGGTCAGCATTCAGGGGTCTGCAGAAATTAGTTGTGCATCTGTGGTCGTCCCAGTGGGAGTACTGACCTAATAACCAGCAGGAATGTCACAGAGGTTTCTGTTCTCTCCAAAAGGTGTGCTCTCCATCTATTCCCTTCAGCTTGTAAAGGCACGCAGTCCCTCAGGTTCAACACACGTGTGAATAAGCACAAAGACGACACGCTTACGTGGAGGCCTTTCCCCGGCTGCTCGCTTGAGCCCAACCGTTGCAGATCAGTATGAGAGTGCATTGCATGTTGTCTCATGACAGCAATGTGTTTGGCAACTGTGCTATGCTATAATCCCTCAGATTGATCAGCTCTTGAAAGAAGAAAAGATAGATTCACCCCTTGCATTTGTACAGCATCGATAAAACACACCATTAGTCAATTAACTGGCTAATGTTAGCCAACCTTTCTCTAAATTTTTAAAACACACTCCAGTGATTAAGTATTTAAACCGTTTGGAGCTCACAAAAGTGCTTTCATACTTGACTTTCCCTTCCGTGGTCAGGATTCATTAAAAACGATGGATTCTACATTTCCCAAAATTCAACTTAATAGCATTGTCTTTACCTGATAACTACAATGGCGTCATGATGATTATTTTCTCAGCAACAGATGACAATAAACATCTGTTTTCACAAGCTGAGCAATATGTTCCTCATGAATAATGAACTGAGCGCGGTGTGTAGATGTGTGTACGATGTGTGTACTGCACCTTTTAATTACTAAAAGACCCTTTCGTCTAAAGTCCAGACATTTAGTACATAAACGTAAAACAGTACAGATATGTAGAACAGTACATAAACGTACTACAGTAGATAAACTTACAACAGTACGTGAACGCAAAACAGTACATAAACACACTTTAGTACATAAACGTACGACAGTACGTTAACGCAAAACAGTAGGTAAATGTACAATAATACGTAAACCTACGACAGTACGTAAACATACAAGTTGTGTTCACAGTTTCTGCTCCTCACGCATTGACAGGAAACACAGGACTCCCATCTTTATGTGAACATGCATGATTTATGCAGATACAATTTAACACAAGCAATAACAGCCACCGGGGCCGAAGAGACAAAAGATCTTCAAGCGCAGAAACTCAAACGGAGGAGATCTCCCGGCCGCACCGCTTGATTGACGGGCGATCTGTGAGCCGCACCGACGGACCGCCAACGAGTGGAAAAATGAATAATGATCTCGCAGATTACTGCTCATGGTTATGCACAGTACAGCCTCTGTCTCGCTGATGCGTTTTGATTAGCGTTATTGAGGTTGAATCTATTGCGGCGAGATGCGAGGACGCCTCACTGCTTTCTAATATCGGGCACAACACCGCCTGGATGTTCCACCGTCGGACTGGAGTCAGCCCGGTGGCGTTCTAAAGGCCCGTGAAGAGCGAGGCGGCGCTCAAAGGAGGCGACGCGCGAGCGGGGGAGCACACATTTGCACACATGCTCACACGATTCAGGAAAGCCACGCGCGTAGAACGCCGGGGTATCTTCTTTCTTTTTCTTTTTTCTTTTTTTTTTGTATTTGCTTTTAATTCTTTTCACATCACGTTGTCAGTTTGAGTGACAGGTGGCAGAACATTTCAGGGTCTGTCTCCCCGCTTCCACGTGAGGCTGTCAGAGTTTGACTGGGATCCACTCAGTCTGCGGGAGAGAGGCTGCTCCCAGGTGGTTTGCTGCTGTCTGCCTGTCTTGAAAGTGCTGTGCGTCTGCAGGGCAAAGAGAGAAAGAGAGAGGATGGTGGTGGTGGGGGGGGGAGGGAGGATGAGGGGGAAGAGAAGGGGGTGGGGGGGTCCTCATGGACCTCTCCCAGCCCGGCGTCTAGAGGATTTTACACCATTTCATCTCAAAAATGGAAATGTCACGGCTCGGTACATCTCCCCAACAATTGGAATCTGGGCCAGCGCGTTATTTATTTAATTCTCCCGTCGTTCTTGTATGAGCGGCACTCTCCTTCATATTAAATTGTTGTTATTGTGACTTTGTCTTTCTTTGTCTGCCACTCTTTTCTCTTTCCATCCCTCTTCTGTATCCCTTCCTCTCCTCCTCCTCCTCCTCCTCCTCCTCTCCTTCTCCCCTCCCTCCGTCTCACGTAGAAACACTGTCGGGGATCCTGCCAACAGGTCGGCACCGATAGGCCCGAGCGGTTCCACCGCGGGACGGCGCAGAACCCAGAGGGTCAGGAAGGAAGGGGGGGGGGCAGGGCCGGGTGGCGCTGTGGAGAAGTACGGGAAAGGAGGGGAGGGGCGGGGGTCTGCAAGGGTTAGGATTAGAAAGAGACACCCAGCTGGATGGAAGAGAAAGAGAGAGAAAACTTTCTGATTGTTGGTGAAGGAGGGAGGGATGTGCGAACGAGAGAGAGAGAGAGAGAGAGAGAGAGAGAGCGAGAGATAAGGAACAGAAACAGTTTGTCCTGAAGGCACGGAAAACACTTGTAATGAGCTCACCGCGGCCCAGCGTCGTAGGTGAGTGGGATGTTTGTGGTCACGCATCACGGCGACTCCGACGCGTGAAAGCAAAGATGACCCGTAATGACAGAATTCTTTTTTTAGTCAGCCTTGTGTGGGCTCGTCCCAAGGATCGGCGCAGCGCATGCTGCAACATGAAAGAGCAATTTCACAGCTTCGGAATATTCTCTTTTATGTGCATTCCAATTTCATACCCGCTGCCGGAGTTTTTTTCTTCTTGCCGCCGTGTACTTAACACTGTACAAGTCTCAAAACAGCCAGTGTGTCTCAGGCGGGGGTCATCGAGAAACAGGGAGGGAGAACGCGTCACGAATGTGTCCTTTGCGACAGCGTTTGATTAAATTCAAACGTGTGCGTCTTTTTTTTTCTTCTCCGCTTTCGTTGACGAGGACCCCCGAAAGCCGCTCGCAGGGTTTTGGAAAAAAAGCAAACAAAACCATTTCGCTGAAGATCAGACAAGGTCACACATCACAGGCCGGTCACTGGTTCATCTCCATCGCATTCATTATCCCCTCCCGCCCCGTGTTGTTCCAGTTCCTGTGTGACACAGTGCTGTCCTAACTCATTAATGCAAAGCCTTTGGGGGCCATTGAGTGTTGACAGATCCCAAACGGGGTTAACAACACCCCATCCCTTACCCTGACACGACACGTACTAATGGTCCTTATTTTTCCTCAGGAGCTATGATCTTCTTGGACTTTACAACACTTTAACGCCCCCCCCGACCCTCCTCCCTCTCTCCCTCCGCTGCTCGTGTGAAAGCTGTAATTATGCCTCGGATGATTATTGATTCCCTCCAGTTTTTTCCCCGGGCATTAATCTCCAGGTATCTCTTTTCACGGCCGAAGTGAGACGGCGAAGCCTCAAAGGGTCGCATCGGCTCCAAAAGACCTTCTGACGATGGGTTGTCCTCGCAGGTACTTCATCGATCGGCACACGGACCTGGAGAGGCAGTTCAACATCAACGTGGACGACGGGAAGATCACGCTGGCCAAGCCGCTGGACCGGGAGACGGACACGTGGCACAACATCACGGTGACCGCCACGGAAGTCAGTAAGTGACCTCGTCCCCCGACTCGGCTCGCCCCCGCCGTGAGCGCGGCACCTCGTGCATCGTAATGTCCCGGTTTTTGAAAAATCATCATACTGTTAGACATTCGTGGGCATGCACGCTCTCTCGACAACCCCCCCAAAAAAAAAAACGACGGGGAAGCGCAGGGAGTCACGCACGGCGCGTCTCCTTTCTGCTGAGCGACTTCGCCGGGGTTGTCTCAGTCAAAGGAGTCACTGACCTGCTCCGCGCAATCCTCTGTTCGACAGAACGGCGCTTTGTAAACCGGCGCGTTTAATCGCTCCGAGAGTATGGCACAAACAATTAGCGTTTGAATCCACGGAGGCATTAAATACGTTAATTTGCTGAGTTTTGATTGAATTAAACAGCTCAGTAGTCAATTTGTGGAAGTGCGAGAACATTAAGACGTATCAAATAAACAGTTTTAAAGACATGCTCCAGAGTGGATTGCTCCAACGCCAGCATCCATTACAGATTAAAGAACATCTGCGAACCGCAGAACTCACTGACTACGTCGAAAATCTTGCCGGCAGAGCTGCAAACAGCTCCAACCATATGTAAGGCTCTATTTGCATACAGATTGTTTCAGGGGGGCTGTATGTTGTGATAAAGCTTAATGTACCCCTTAAAGCTATTGGAATAGAAATGCACACAGCTTGTAACTTGTATCCCCCCCCTCGTCCTCTTCCTCTCTCCATCTCGCTCTCCTTCTCCCTCCGTACCTCATCTTCCATCCGTCCCTTTCTTCCCTTAATCAAAGGAAACACACATTAATTGTCGGAGTAAATGAAAGCCCAAACGCTGTCATAATGTTTTGGCCGTGCAGCACAGACAAATCCCGCCATCGTAGCAGCCCCGGTGGAGGAATTGCATGTGTCTCATTTGATAAGCCGGTTGCCTTGTCATTTTCTTTGCACCGCCGTACATTTAAAGCGTGCTCATGCCTCCTGGCAAAGTAACTGTGGCTGGAGATAGTGGCATCTCTGAGAACACCTAATAGGAATTTGCCAAAATAAATATGGCAGTTTTGCTCCTCTTCACGGATGGGAGGGAAGCCGGTGTCTGCTCTGGCGTGAAGAGGAAGAGATGTGTTCCCACTTCTATCCTGATGCCATTTGCCACCCAAACGGAGGCGCGTTCTGCCGCCTCGCACCAGTTGACATCTGACTAATCAGACTCTATTCCCTGTCTGCTGCTGGGCGAAAGTCACTTTTGAGGGGGGGTGGGGGCGGGGGGGGGGGGGGGGGGGCGCTCTGTCTACCTCTCTCCCTCTGCCCTAATCCATCTATCACTGTCTATCAGACTGTCAATTTCCTCTCCTCACTGCTTACCTCTTCTTCAACTCATCTCCCAGCGCGTCTGGTGCCCTTGATACTCTGAGGCATTCTGCCCTCTGCAACGGATGTTTCATTTGAGATACAAAAGAATAAAAGGTGATACAAAAAAACATAGATATTATTCTATAAAAGTACTAGTGTGTGTGTGTATATATATCTACACACACACACATCTAAAGAAGAAAGACCACGGATCATTTCACAGATGAGAAGTTCAATTCATCGGCAATAAGCAGCCTGGTGCGTTGCATCACACCGGAAATAAAACAAGGAAATGTTCAATGTGGATGTTTTTCCTTCAGGGCGAGTGATGTATTACCACGAGCGACGCACAGAGCAGGTATAATAATGAGTATAATGAGCGCGACAGTCCACAAGATTTAGGTGGGCGGGGTGGTGGATGGGTGAAACAAACACAGGACTTTCACCCAGGAGGCCGCTGTCAGTGATCTCTGCCAAAAGATATTGACTTTATGCTTTTTACGTAGCGTTGTTGTGAGAGCAGGTGTTATTAATTTACAACAGTAGCATTGTTATGGTTGTGGCATAAAGTAGTAATGTTTCTATTTGACCACAAAACACGTTTATTTTCAAACCTATTGACCTCTAAGGTAAATAGGATTAGGGGTTTAGGGTTTAGGGTAAGGGCTTACCCTCTGGGGTCTGAGGTCATTTTCTCAATTTTACAAAATTTCTCAAATTCACTTTCTATAAGCACTTGCATATGAGATACATACCCATGTGTTACGTCAAACATTGCATAACAATCTCAGCTCTCTAGATAATGAGGCGCCATTGTCCTAAGACAAAAGTGTAAAGTGATAATATGGCCCTGAAGCTGAAAAATTGAAGCTCGCCGTCTGAAATTCTTCATTTCTCTTGTGAAAACATAACTTTACTCGCGTGGATCACGTGTGATCACACGGAGAAGTGGTGAATCTAGCAGCATCTGAATCTTTTTTACGGACCCCGGAGGTCTAAAGGGCTCCTTAAGTAGATTTGCTGCCTGAACCCATCCAATCGTTTCACGTTAATCACGTAGCATTGTGTGTTTCTGCAACGTGCCACGAGATATAGAATGGAATTATGAAACATGTCTTTGGTTCATGAATGTAAACCATTGATTGCAGAAACATCCAATGGCAAAAAAAAAAATAGTAGCTTTCCGTTTGGTAGCTAATGTTAGCAAACTTCAGATGTATTTCCTTAATAACATTAATGAGTATATGTGCTGACTTTACAGCGCTTGCGCTCCTGTTACACTACATTTTAGCATAGATAGTTCTTTAATAAACATGATGATGTCTTTTCAAGCAATTGGCCCGAGAGAGTCTTGGGAAATGAAAGCAAATTCAGTTTTCCATTATCTTGTAATTGCAGTGAACGCTCCTCTGTGAAACCAGTTGCAAACCAAACATTTGAACAGTTACTATGATTGAAAAAGCCCTTTGATTAAATGAGAAAAAGCTCTACGAGTCTTCACTTGCTATTGGCTATTCATTCGTCTTATGAGGTGACAGTTGGACCGAGTCTCACAAAGACAAACAATTCAATAAATCAATAGGATAGACAACAAAAACCCACCAGTGTTATTACGCTGACACTGGTGCCACATGAATACATTATTGCTTTAAAAGTTGACATTTGCACTACTGATTAATAAATGCAACCGTTGACGGGGACACTCAAAAACGGACTGTCAATTACCAGTGATGAATAATTTCAATCAAAATCTAATCAAATTAAACTGCCTTTTATTGTCTTTTTAAACTCCAGATACCAATGACTGATTAATATGCATGTTTTAACCCTCATGTTTTAAACATTACAGTGTACAGGGGATTTTCAAAAGCACTTTGAATGGGATTTCTTTTCTTTTTTTCCTCCTCTGTTGCCTAGAATCCTGTTTTGCATCGCTGATACCAGCTGAAATGTAGATTGATGTGGCTTATCATCCGTCCTACCGTCAGCTCAGGACATGAAGGGAGAGATAAAGATTGAAAACAAAGGAAATTTAAACTAGGTCAAAGAATTTACCTCGAACCTCATGTGGAACCGTGTTATTTGTGGTAGTTTATATTTTGCTCATTGTCTTATCTATCTATCTATCTATCTATCTATCTATCTATCTATCTATCTATCTATCTATCTATCTATCTATCTGTCTATTTTACTTCTCACTAGGAAACCACAGTCAGATATCGAGAGCCATTGTGGCCATCAGAGTGATGGACATTAATGACAATGCCCCTGAATTTGCAACCGAATACGAGGCCTTCCTGTGTGAAAATGGAAAACCTGGACAGGTAAGAAAAGAGCATTTCATTCATCAAAACTCTCTCTCTCTCTCTCTCTCTCTCTCTCTCTCTCTCTCTCTCTCTCTCCTCCCATGTAATGATTGGCCACAGTGAATTATAGCTTATTTATTTCCCTGGGAAACCACAGAGGTGGGAGTACCCCTCCCCCCTCCCTTGACACAGTGTGTGTGTGTGCATGGAGCAGAGGGGAAATGAGAGCAGTCAGGATTGATCAGAGTGGATCATAATTCAAGACCGTCTTTCATGTCCTCCTCCAGATGGCTCAATGCCTCCCCCATGCCAAAATATCTGGACAAGTACTTAGCATTCTCCTTCTCATCAATCGACCTCATTCAGGGGACCTGTGTGTACGTACAATAGGGAGCTCTATTGAAAGGAAAACGAGAAGCCGTGAAAAAAGAAGGGGAACTGTCCTGCAGGGCCAGAATTCTAATTTCCAATCAATCATAAAGACGTATGGCACGATAAGACCTATGATGACAGATTAACAGATAGAGCCAGGAGCCTGAAAGTGTGCCAGACTAGACAGGACCTCATTGATAATAATCTCAAACTCCAGGAATGAATAGGGCATATATTTCATCAGGCGTGATCCAGCCAGTATTAGACTGAGGCAATCTGCGGCAGGAAAAACAGAGTAATGAATAGGCTGCCTCCTCTGATGACTTTGAGCCCCCCCACTGCACGTCGTTCCACTGCACGTCGTTCTCGTCTCTCACACGCAGGTGATCCAGACCGTCAGCGCGGTGGACAAAGACGACCCGATCCAGGGCCACTACTTTGACTATCGTCTGGTCCCGGAGATGCTCAACAATCCCAATTTCACCATCAAGAACAACCAAGGTGAGCAACAAAAGGAATCGCAGAGAAATCACTTTTTTCCTTCATTCTTTTTTCTTTCTTTTTTTTTTCTGGCAGAATGACGGAAGTTTCTGTAAATTTCTCCAATGGCTTTCCAGTCTAATCTCCAACCCGCCCGTGTTAGCCGTGCTCGAGATGAAATCTGGTGGATCAGTGTAGCTCACAATTAGCAGATGTGAAATTGTGTGGACACCAGCTTCTTTTTTACTCCCCAGTGCGTTTTGAGGGAAACTAAATGACTGGGATCCAAATGGCTTTTTCCCCGGTAGTCTTGTAGCTCAATGTAGGGTGACGTCCTAGGAGCTGCGTCGCAGCGCGGCAGATGGTGCTGAATTTATTTGCTAAATACTCAAATTGGTTTATTTGCCCGTTTGTCTTCGTTCCATTCCCTTTCTCCTGCCTCTCCTCCCCTCCTCCTCCATAACCGGCTCCGAACAGGCTGTGTTCAGGATGACATTGTGTAATGCTTTCAGCTCGGGGCAGATAATCTTCATATGGCACTAGCCTTCTGTTTCGCCGCCGAGGCTGCAGGCCAACCTACTGCGAGGAGTCCGTAAAAATCAGGTCATCAAATGGACGAGTCGGTCTTTTGACAAACCTTTTTCTTCGGAAATAGGTATGTTAGCGGGCAGGAAGTGTAATAATCACAGACGTTGAGCAGTAACCAAGGGAAAATTAATCATGTTTTTTTTTTCTTTCTTCTGTCACACACGCACAATAACCCTGTCTGGAAATGGAAAGTCAAAAATGAAGGGCTCTTTAACAGGCTTGCCGCAAAGTACTCAGTATTAACAGCGGATCAAGCTCAAAGTGTATTAAACTCGCAGGTTCCTGAACCCTGGCCTTTTTGTTAAGAAGAGATTTAATAGTTTCTTAAGATGATGTAACAGATAAAAACCTTGCTCGAAATGTTTCACCACCAAAAGCAGAAGAAGAAAGAACCCCGCATTTTTTCTAATTTGCCTGAAACCACAGTAAACATATGTTGTGTTTCAAGCTCTTTATAATGCATACAACAACGGCCACTTGTCTGTGGTATTGCCAATTGCAAACAGAGAAAAGAAATCCCTCTTCACCGTATCCCCCAGCACTTCAGCGACTATTTCTATCTGGATCGGCAGCTGTGGGAGACACTTGTGTGTAAAGCGTCAGCCTCCTGCGAGCCTCGCTGGCTTTGCTTTTGTTTGCGATGATGGTTCTAATCGAAGGGATTGCACAGCGAAGAGGTTAAGGGCTGCCCACAACCCGAGGAAGATGGCTGAGCTTCTGACCAGCTGTACACAAGATATCGAGCACTCTGACAACTCTGCGTTCAGCAGGCGGGGGTTTGCAACAGAGCAGAGCGGCCCAGACTCAGTAATTGAGGCAACATACATCCACCACGCTGCCAAGAATAAAATTCTGCTGATACACACGGTCTTCTTTCTGAAGTTAAACTCCTCGGCAACAAAATGCAGATGCGGCCTAACTTGCAGCGACTAATGTTGGCAAAACTCAGAGTCAGTTCAGTTACTTTATCCCTTCTATCTGCGGATGCTAATGTTTCAGCCGTTAGCATCACACAATGAGCATCACTAGTCTGCTGTTTAGTAAAAGTTACATTCGCACATTTTAAGTTTAACTAATAACGTTCTAATTACGCCAACTGAACTATAATACAGTGATGTTTTATTCGGCTACAGCATATTCATTTGTATTTTGTTCCCAAAAGACTAGAAATATATATTTCTTGGCTTCATGACGGCACCACAACGGACCAGTCACATCACTCTTTGAGAAAGTTTCTGTCCACACAGATAGATAAATGTCATGTTTTTCCCCCCAAATAGCTGGTGTTACTATTTCATATTTAACTTGTTTACAGTAAGGTAAGGCAATGCACATTATTGTTAAATTATTAATTGACAGCGACACTAATAGCCACTCAACAACCGGGACAAAACCCCTTTAGCTTTGTGTGTAAAGTTCCCTTCCAGCCTGTCAACACGGCAACGTGTCTCCTGAAGGAGCTAACGAACAAACATCCACGTCGAGCGCTCGCTAAGGAGTTCTAATTGCGCAGGCTAATTAGCTAGCTAGCTAAAGCACAGTGGACAGCGTAAAAACCTCTCTGCCAAATGTCAGTTTAGAATTCTTGTTGTAAATTTTCTGTAATACTTCTACCAAGACAACAATGTCCTTAGCGTGTGTGCTTCATATTGAAGAGCCGGTGTGCTTTCATTGTGTCTCTGCTAGAACAGTTGGAGGCTAAAGGAGCATTCTCGTGTATCTCTAATAGGCTTTTTCACTACTACAATAGAGAATAAACAAAACCCAATCAAAGAGTAATTTTTGAGTCCTCTGAATGCATTTGTGTATAATATTTAGTAGGTAGAATGTATAGAGAATACTTAAGTCGCGACCAATTATTTAATTAATGTCAGTGTTGCATACACTGTTCCATTTACACATATAATTAAATATGCACAACACCACGGCACATTATGCATAACAGTCCTTTTAAACACAGGGTAGTGTGAAGAAATCAGGCGCACTTAGTGCGGCAGCTTTGTTCGTGTTATTCTTCTTCTCTGTACTGGCTCGTATGTGCCGTGTGCCGTTGCTCACTTCATCTTCAGAGACTTGAGAAGTGAAAGAAAGTTTTTCAGACGGTCGGTGTCACTTCTGCTGTCACCGCTGTCATTTGGAAACCTCCCACATATTAAGTTATTTATAGCGAAAAAATGTATTCGAGTAAGCTTTTGCTTTTGTTATGGTGATGATTAATATTTAAAATGTAAACAGTTTTTCTTTTATCTGAATCTATCAGACGCGAGATGAAACACTTTTAATGTGCCCTAATGTGTAAAAAGAAAAAGAAAAAGAGAGGTGATCGGTACAGCGGCTGCTCTCTTTGAGAAGCAGACTTTTTTTTTCTGTGGATGAAGGGAAAGCAGGAAATGTTTAATTCTATTTTTAACATCAATAGTCACCAAAAAATGACAATGACCTGTATGCAAGCACAAGCCCTAATGGTTTATTACAGCATCATGGATACTGCCGAATGATCCAAATGAAATGGGACAAGTTGGTGCTCACAAAGCAAGAGCGTACCACTTTGTGGCAGCACTCTTAAGAAAATAAATCTGAGCATATGCTCACATGAATTACAGATTGTGCAGAGCAAACACTTCCATCACGAAGCATCCCAGCCTTTGATTAAGTTTGCTCTGTCAACGCGGGCCCGTCGCTCTATATCACCAGATCAGTTTCGGTCGCCTCCCCCCTCGGTGCCCCCTCGAGCAGAGGCAAAGGTTAGACCATCGGGAGTCTTGTACGTTTTCCACGAGATCAGCGGGAGTAGATTCTTATGTGGAAGCGAGTGTTTGATAATGTGAGCAGGGTAAGGAGAGCCAGCTAATGAGCAGACAGCTTCACAGAAGTGTCATCAAAGAGCAGCTGGCACCTTTCTGGGTCAACATGTGCCATCTTCTAAGTCAGTGTCGCCCGCCGCGGTCCCTTCATTCCTTCGGCTTTTCAAAGAGACGGGGAGGGGAGGGGTGTAGACTCAGGCTCGCCTTCCTTCAGAATTCCCAAATTGGACTGTCGAGGGATGAAAAAAGGAAGGTGGCTGAAATCCATCTTGGAATGTGAGAACGACACAGGCGAGTGACGATTGATGTGAAATTAGTTTACCCCTCATGCCGCACGGGTCCTCACCCGGTAGAGCAACAGAAGCGTTGCTCCCGTGAATAACAAACACACACATTCATCTCTGGCTTTACCTCTCTCTCTCTCTCTGACAGACAATTCAATCAGTGTGTTGGCCAAGCACGATACCTTCCGGCGACAGAAGCAGGAGATGTACTTCCTGCCCATCATTGTGACGGACAACGGGAGCCCGCCGATGAGCAGCACCAACACCTTGACCATCCGAGTGTGCGGGTGCAGTAAGGACGGCGTTGTCCAGTCTTGCAACGTGGAGGCCTACGTCCTACCCATCGGCCTGAGCATGGGAGCTCTCATCGCCATCCTGGCCTGCATTATCCTGCTGTTAGGTGAGGTATTTCTTTCTTGCATTGCGGTATTATTACAGTGAACGGATGCACTTTCAGCCTTTTTCTTATCTCGCCTCAATGAATTATCTGCTTGCACTAACAGCAAATCCCCTTGTCAAAAGCTTGACCTAGACTTCTTCTTCTTCCTTCCTCTTTTTCTTTCCGTGTGTCTTTCTGACAGTAATAGTAGTACTTTTTGTGACCCTGAGGAGACACAAGAATGAGCCTCTGATTATAAAGGATGATGAGGATGTAAGGGAGAACATCATCCGCTACGATGACGAGGGAGGCGGCGAGGAGGACACGGAGGCCTTCGACATCGCCACGCTGCAGAACCCGGACGGCATCAACGGTTACCTGCCGCGCAAGGACATCAAGCCCGACCTGCAGTTCATGCCGCGGGCGGGCCAGCACTCGGGCCCGAACGGCGTGGACGTGGACGAATTCATCAATGTGCGGCTCCACGAGGCAGACAATGATCCCACGGCGCCGCCTTACGACTCCATCCAGATCTATGGATACGAGGGCCGGGGATCCATCGCCGGCTCCCTCAGTTCGCTGGAGACGGCGTCGTCGGACTCGGACCAGAACTATGACTATCTCAGAGAGTGGGGCCCGCGCTTCAGGAGACTTGGGGAGCTCTACTCTGTGGGCGAGAGCGACCGCGAGACCTGACCTTTTGTTTGTTAGAAGAAAAAAAGAGACTTTTTTTTCCCGATTTCTTTTCCGTCCACATACTTGTGTATTAAACGCTAGGGGGGGTTGCTGGCTTTTAGAAACAGGTGTTCAAAAAAGTTTAAAAAAACTAAAAAAACAGTTAATAACAAAGGGAGGCCACCTTTTTGTATTCTTGTTAGAGTGAGGTATAGCAGTCGTCATCCACTACGTCAAGCGCATTGTAATTGTTGAGCCAAACAATGTCTTTCTTAGGAGCTCTATGATTCTTGTGGAGTGTATCTTAGATTCCGTTGTGGAGTGTCTAGCAGTATTTTGGGTGTTAGTCATTTGCTGTGACTGCCAGTAGCAGAAAAAACCCTGGGATTGCTGGTGGTCGCCCGGCAAATGGGGAACTCGCTGTGGATAACGTCGGGTTCTCTCTGGAGCTCGAGCGGACACGCCATGCTCCATGGACGGCAAGATGGACCTCAGGAGCTGCAGAGGGACTCTTGTTTCACGTCTCTCCCGAAGCCGCCCAGCTGAGCGGTGTTGTGAGACGAAATGACGATGAAAAAGCAATATATGGTCTACATTACAATGATGAATGTATGTGTGATTTGAAAAAAAAAAGAAAAAAGAAAAGCAAAAACACAAACCAGTATTGGCTTTAAGGTGAATTTGTTAGCATTTGATATGTTCTCTGGTGGCCACATTTATAAACTATAAAGCCCAGAGAGGCTTGCTTTATACAACTCTTTGTATTTACACGCTACAGGTGTGGGTCGCAAGTGTTACTAGCCTATAAAAGACTGACGTGAAGACAAAAAAGACAAATGTAGAAACTCTGAGGCCTTCTTTTTACAGAAGCAACGTTAAATACAATTGTAATCTACTGTTTTTGTTTGTTTTTTTGACACGAGATGTGTTGATTCTTCATTATCGTTGTTTTTTTTGAGTTTTCTGTATTTCCGTTCTTAAATCTTTTACTTTTTCTTTCCCTGTGCTGACAATTTGAAGTGAATGTGTTTAGATTATTTCACATTCAGCTGTTTTTCCAACCACTCGAACACTCTTTCATAGCAGATCATATCATCTATTGCGGTTGACGCTATAGAATAGATAAGCAAGCAGAAACGAGCTCTAAGTAACTGCAACAATACGGACGATCTAATTAATTGGGACTGCAGGAACGGGACCTTTCTGACACGTGCTAATTCTGTGTAAAATATATCTCACAATATATCCTGAGGTACAGCCAGTGAGCGTCTGAGCACAATAGTCCAATTGATACCCGAGTATGTGACTCACTCCAAACATTAAAATCTCATTTAGGAAACGCAGATTGCATTAGCCCAGGAAAAATGAAGACAAAATCCAAACCATGTGCATATTGTGCTTACACTGTATGATATCAGTAAAAAAAAGACTTGTTCTGTACATAGAGTTACTGCTAACGTCATTAGCTTTCAATGAGGTGGTAGGTTTGTCTCTGCACGTTAGCTCTTGCACATAATGAGAATTTCAATGGCACTACAGCTGCGTGCATACTCAGTTTGTACTGACACAGTATTATGGCAGTTCTCTGTAGACTAAACAATATATATGGAATAGTCCTACATGCAGATCATATTTTGTACTGTGCTTTAATGCTTATAAATGTGTATGTTCAATTATTTACTCCCTGTACTGTAATCTAAGATACCCTGTATTGTTTCCTACTTTGTGAAATATATTTTTATAAATATTGCTGAATGGGTGTGGTTTTCTGATGCAGATGACAGTCGAAAAGTTGCTATTGGTTGCATTATGAGAATTGTAGGATCCAGTGATTCTGGACCTTGTCTCATTGGGACAAAATATCAAGAGCTTTAATTTAGATCTTTGTTGTTAATATGTGTCTCGTCTCGTACAATTCTACCGTAAATGATCTAAGTATCACTTTAGAGAGCCGTTAGCTTACTCTGCAATGGATTCCTGGTTTCTGTTTGGTAGAATCGCCAATCTTCGGGGACTTAGCCGAGCCCAAATGTCTTTAGATTTTTACCCAATCATTGCCGTTTTTCCAGTTTTAAGTTAATTTGAAGTTGTTTGAATGAAAATCAGATACTGTCCTCTACCAAAAGGGTCTTGTCTGGTCAAAATAAAGAAAATGAGTGCAATCAGAGTTACCTTAACTTTTTCATTATTATTTTTATTTTCAGCAGCCGGAGTAAAACCCCGTGGAAAAAAAAGAGCTTTGACGTTGATAAAGCAGTTTTATGCTCGATGCTCTCATGACTTCAGCTTCTATTGTGTGAAAATGGCTCCTTTTGAATGCTAAAGTACTGTGTTCAATCCGTGTCTATCAGGTACTCTCCTCTTCTTCATCTCCTTTGTCACATATTGTCTCATATGGCAACCAAAATTGAACCAAATCTCACATTTTTTTGGTGTGATGATTTGATCATAAATGCGTTATTTATCAATTTATTTCAAATACAGATTTGAAATGTGAAAGCAAACCAATATCAGATATTACAAGAGCAGAATGTTAATGTACTATCCCTTGCTGCAGCACCAATGGATGCCACATTAATGGAGTTGTTGAAATGCCTCAATTCTAAGATGCAGCACAATGCGGATGTTAATGACATTGATATTGTGGCGGCAAAAAAAACTAATTTTCACCACTAAATGAGAACTTCCCAATTAAAGGGCTGTTCTGATTATTTTAAAGTTAACGTTCAAATTCTAAATCAACATTTAAATGCTGGACAGTTTGTTTTTTTTACCTCTAAAATCGGTACTTGCAGTCACAGTTGCAGATAAAGATCGGGGATCCTCTTAACATCATTCGCCTGATTGTATTTGTTGAATTAGATTCCAGTGGCGGCAGCGGAGGATTGCTGCAGACTTGTGATCCAAAAAATGTCTAATTACTAACATGTATTGAAAAAAAGAAAGCTGTGATTATTTACAAAATCCACAACACGATTTGATCTAACTAGATATTTGGGTTCAATTCATATCTGTTGGCGTTTCAGAGTTTCAAAAGTAACATTGTCACTGCAGAAAACGGCTCACTTGTTCAATTTGCTGAATGCAGCATGTCATGCTCAAAACACTAATGATCAATAGATTAAATACAACCCATTTTTCACCTTGTACCTTACTTTGCGCTCAGATTATGCAGCTGTGGTCATTTTGTGTCACGTTGTAATTGCGTTGGGCTAGTTGTTCGGGCATTTTTGTCTGTGGTTGTTTTGTCCCTTTCTTGTTGTCAAATTAAGGCCCTTCCTGGTTTGTACACGTCTCTTTGAGTGACATTGTCATGTTTCATGTGAAGAACAAAGGGCGCCCCTGACCTTTTTGTGAACCTGGGCCATTGTGCCCCTAGGCCTTTGTGCCCCTGACCCTTTTGTGCACCTGGGCTTTTGTGCCCCTGACCATTTCTGAACCTGGGGCTTTGTGCCCCTGACCCTTTGTGAACCTGGGCCTTTGTGCCCTTGGGTTTGTGGGCATGTTCCGTAATCCAGCATTGGCCAAAACATCAGGAAAGCTGTTCTGAATATTAAAAACAGAATTTCTGGCAGGGTTATGCATCATCAAACAGTGTCATGAAGACAAAATATAACGGGGACCAATATATGTCCCATACTGTGCTCCCTGACTGCTATAACCACCTCATTCGCCGTGTTTCCTGCTGCTGTGCAAAGCAAAACTTTGCTTTTAACCCAGTTGACTCAACATTCTATTATTACAGCTTTATGCTGAACTTGCACCCCAAAACAGCAGCAAGATAGGAAAACACATAAACGGGGACAGGGGCGGGAGGGTTAGAGGGGGAGTCAAACGCTTATCGTTTCCCGAGCACCTTTTCCTGGGCTTCAAAAAGTATCTGATGTCAAAGGCAACTCTTCATCCCTAAAAGTTGACGCTTGAGTCTAAAACGTCCGCTCTCAAGAGTGTGCGTTTATCAGTTTGACATTATGAAGTTGTGACAATTAAACTTTTAGAAGTATGCAGCCAACAGCGCTGTTGAAATAATATGCATATTTGGCCTATAGGCCGGTAACATAGACAGACAGTGTGTATGATTCCATCTGTTAAGATATGATTAGATTAATGCGACATAATCTGTTGTCTGTCATTATCTGTTTTATCAAAGGGAAAAAATATGACATGGAGACCATTGTGTTTTAATCCTGATTTCTTACTCCCATCTCCGGGAGATAACATTGTTTGAATGAGAAAGGCCTTCATTATTTTAATTAGTCTGCTATGTAAATTGTGGTGTTGTGTTACAGTAATACTCTGGTTATTTTTTCATGAGTAAAGGAGATTACACATAACACAATTTCCCATTTCTTTGCTTTTTTTTTCTTCCTTCGTCTTCTTTATTCTTATTTCCTTTTTTAGTTATTTATTTTTGAACATTGTCTCCTCTTTGTTAATCTTGTTGGAAGATTAGACTTCTGTTCAGTTTTATCTGATTGGGAGAGTTTTTCATTGATGACAAAAGCTTTTGATCGTATCAATTACTGGCTGTGCCTCACTGAAGTCAAAGGCACACAATCACACAAATCCACTTGCACATGACACCTATATATAGAGCTGACACACACACACACACACACACACACACACACACACACAATAAAAATAAAATAAAGGGAATTGCTCTACTTGATAATGTTCACGTAATTAAAACAATATGGATACCAGTCAAAAGATTAGATCCATTTGATGTAGAAAATCTGAAATACCAGAAGTCTTATCGTCCGATTCCACATTGCGACATACCTTTTTTTCAAACTTGCCCGAGTGCTTCTGGTTGTTCCAAATGCTTTCGCCCTCCGGCATTTGGAAGTGACGTTAAACCTGGAAGCTGCTATCTTCATGCACCTGATCCATTAGTCAGGAAAAATAAATGTATAAATAAGAAATAAAATCTGCCACGGAACACATTTTACCAACTGATAGCTCCCGCTAAATGATAGCACAAATTGTTTTTCTGGAATGTGCGACCCCCGGCAGGTCAGCAGGCTCATTTGTAGTCAATCTTCATGCGCCCCACTGCTGTGTATGGCTGCTAGTCTGACAGAGGTCGCCCGACTAAACAGTAAATCAAATTATCTTCTCACTTTTGTCACATAGTGGAAGAGTCCCTCGGGTGACAACCTTGCACTTGTTGTTCCCCGCTGATATATGTCAGATTCTATAAGGCAGAACTGGGGCTCCGGCTCGCGCGGCGTCGACACTGTAATTGCTGTTGCCTGGCAGAGATGCCCTCAATTGCGAAACAAACTTGGATGCATACTGTACAAGTTAACTTTCCACTCTCAGTTTTTGAGATGTGGTAATCATGGGTTGCTATGGTTAGTTTCCCCCCCAAAAAAAACATACCCGACTGTCTCCGAGGCTGGATTAACTCCTTTTGGGAGCCCTTGGGCAACGATGAGCAGCGGACCCCTGCTGACCCTCTGCTCGTGCCACTCTCTTTATTGCTCATGTACTCAGACCTTTGCACAGAGCAGATGACACATGAAAACCTTGGTATATTTTTGCCTAAAGCTGGAGAAACCAACCTGTCCTCCGGCGCTGTAAATCTGCCTGGCCCCAGGTTTGCTGTGCGGCAATTACTTTGTGGGAATTTGATTAGACACTAATTCAATGAGCAAGACGCTCCATGTAAGCACAATATCACAAGTAATAGTGCTTGGGACGACTACAAGCAAGAACTCAAGTGGTGATAATAGTGTTAAGATTGCATTGGCCAAATTAATGACTCTTGGGGACTATTGCATCCTATACACAAAGGAGTTTTTGCATACATACATTTTTGGAGGCATCTAAATGGCATCAGACCAAGAGGTGGTCAGATGAAGCCACAAGATGGGCCTTTTTCATATGATTTCTTAACATCCGCGATCCTGACGTCACTGTTGTAGCGAGGTGTGTCCAGGCACGCTAAATATCTCTTTAGGCCTCCCGGGCTTCCGACTTTTTCGAGGCCCTTTCCTCACTTCACAAGATGTCAAAACCGACATTTCAGCAGATGCTGTCAATGGACAGCGACAGATATTAAATGGAGTGCCCTCCAAATCAGTAAACAGATGGATATCAATCTCATCATTATAAGACAATACGTCAACAATGAGACTGGTCGAAGCTCGATTATCAGCCAAGTAGGATATGAACCAGCTGATATCACAAGCAAAGACACGGTGTGAAACAAACCAACGTGCTCTGGCCACAATCATATTATTTTTGGATCCCTTTACGTAAGTAGTTTTTCTCAATTGTCTTCCAGGTGGTTAACCGTATTGGGTTTTGTTCACTGTATTATTGCCAACACCGAGTAATAGATATGTGAGAGAGCAGAATGAGATGTCCCCTGAGCTGCTTGCAGTAGTGCTGCCTGTTGGATGTGCAGAGCTGTCCATGTTGTTTGTATTGGACTCATAATGGACTTAGGCCTCCGACCGTTGAATTGCATGGATTGTAAAGGTTAGCGTACTTTGACATTCTCATAAATTACTGGCTGCATTATCGGGTCACAATTATCATTCATATCCACTGTAGTGATTTGGGAGCATCATCATTCAAATATACAGCATATCATTGCATGTAGTCGTCTTTCTAAAGATACATCTACTTTATATTGAGCTATTAAATATAAATATGTTGTTCCATTTAAATGTCTCCCAAAAAAATTAAACCACACCAAAAGCGCGACCGGTTACGTGCCTCAGGCCAGGACTTCCTGCTGTGATCATCACAGCTACGCAGAGGAAGCTTCTGTGACTAGCCGAGCACAATCTATTTATGGCAGGGGTGGAAATATATGATATTATTCATAATATATATATATATATATATATATATATATATATATATATATATATATATAAAAAATAAGCTCATGTCTCATGAGAAATATTGAGATAAACACACATATTTATGATTTATCTATGATTCATTTACTCTGTTTCGATTTGACATGAGTTATAAAGAAAGCACTGTAACTCTTGTGGAACATCGGGTCATTTAGGAGGTCTCGGGAGTCTCACTGGGGGAGGCGGTGGCGGGAAAATATCTCATATAGTGTATGATAAAGAGCTGAATCGTTGTAGTAAAGCTCATCAACTGCTCACAAGATATTTTATGTCTACTTTGTAAACAAACAATATGTGACGTGTTTCTTTATTTCAATAAGGAAAATGTCAAAAACTTCAGCAAAAGAAATTCAGAGTATCTTCATGACTAGATTCTACTGGAGGTGACGGGGCCACCGCACATTTTGGGGGTTTCCGGTCCTACTTTTGCTTTGAGGTAAATATACAACACGCCCAGCGCTGATGTCGTAGAATTTAGAAATCATCATAATTATTGATAGACCTGTAATCGTATTTTTTAAAAAAGCTTTGTATTAGTTCCAACTAGTTCATAGCCTCGACAAACACATACATATAAGTGAATTTAAAAAAAATAATCCCGGTGCGATTTCTCTTCGACAAATAGTTATCTTACCTTTCCTCTCAATAACAAAGTCGCAGGAGAATTCACAGATAAACACATTTCTTTATTGTATGAATTTATTCCCTCATTATGATTGAACTTATTCAGGCAGAATAACCTTAACTGTAACTTTTTAATTAAGTTCCATCAAACAGTGTTTGCATGTCTAATTTAGTCCACTTTGATCTTCTGCGAGGTTGCTGCGAGAAATGTTCCACAACATCACTACAAAAGAAAATCAAAGTAAACAGTGTGATCAGGTGCAGCTATATGTTAGTGGAATAAATGGACTTGACTAAACAAAGGATAATGAAAATCATCGAAGATTAAAGGCACGCTGTCTCAGAGTGTTTACCAGCATGAATTTTGGGGCCCATTGATGTTCTATGCTGGAAAACATCACAGTAATGGTCCAACCACAATCTCCTGTCCTCGCCATTGGTCACTGAACTGCCGAACCACGTAAACACCATATGGTTGCAGCTGCTGGTTCCAATTCATTCTGCGAGCAGTTTTCTAAGTTGTGTTGACGTGAAAGACGATGCGCCGAAGCTAATTCTGCACATTTTGACATCCAGTTCAGCCGAAGTTAGAACTTGTTATTTCTCACATCCCTCGCTTGACCTACAGCGACCTGCAATTAAAAAAAGGACAATGAAGTCATGCATTCATGTTGCAGAGGATAAAATCAAGCCAGTTGCTGAATCATCTGCCTTTATAAACCTGACGCTCCTCTTTCCCCTGTCTCCCAAAAATGAGAATTGTGTTTTTTTCAAAACTAACCTGATCAGTATAAGTGTCTCAAAATTGCAAATTGAGACCAAGAGTTTTTATTTTAATTTTTTGATGCTTTCCAAGATCCTGCGATCTCATTGGTCCTCAGGCTCTTCTGAAAGCGCATCAGACAGGATATGCGGAAGTAAACGTCATTTAAATATGCTTCCTAACATGTTGTGTTTTTTTTTATTATTGCAGATTTAGATGCTTTAGGACATAATCTTTCTAAATATGTGCAGTATTGCTCTGTGGGTTGATGGGATGGCACCGAACAATACAATTAAAAAGACTTGGGGCGCAATCGAGGATCCAATTTTGGGGAATCTTGCTCGGATTCTTGACTTTTAACCAGATTTATGCTGAAAATACGTTTAAACATTATTATTATTTCATTTTTAAAAGAGAAGTAGTCACAGATTTGTATTAAATGGACAATAGGGTCTGGTACTCATATCGTGGTCATATGAGCTGTAGAACTCTCGGGTCGTACTGGTTTTAAAATAAAAAAATAAAATTAAAGGTGGGTGCCAGTAGAAGTTAGATCTGTGAGTTATTGTTCTGAACCATACCAGTAAAGGCCGGAAAGCAAGAAAAATCTCTGCACAAATCCAGCAATTTTGTTAAAATATTGTTTTTTAGTTACAACTCAATTCTTCCCCTGAAACAATATTACAGTCATTTTGTGCAGAGGGGGAGAGAAAATCCCCCTTATTACACCTCTGATTTAACAGCAATATGTTTTTGCTTCTCTGCTTTCAGCAGAGGGGACCAGAGCTGTTGTTTTGATTCAGTGGTCTCTAACACGGTGGTCCTAATCATGCACCATGGAGTGTATAATTCACCCCCTCTTGCAATTAGCATTAATTAGCACCTCTGTTGGTGGATAGCGCAGCCGGCGGAATTGCCCCATAACTGTCCCGCCGCTTCCACGGTGCCATCGGCTCGGGCCAAAAAACTGCTGGGAGCTAAATCGGTTCCTGAACCGGCCGGTCGACTCACAGCTGCTTTACGGGATGGAGGACGCGCCGGCACTGCCGGACTACGGAAACCAGTCTTCAAGGGCAAGATGCATGTTGGTGTTTTTGGGGTAATCTTTGTTTCCGCAAGAAGTGCTCTTTTCAGAGAAAACACGCTGAGGTTATCTACTGTAGTGTGATTGCTTCGTGGTCTTTTTTATTTGAACCCAATTGCGCACTCGAAAAATGTCCCAGACTCTACAAATGGACAACTAAATACAGCGAGACTCCACAGTCTACTACTTACTCAATTTAGCTGTAGTGTAGCTACCACAGGTGAGATGATGATGATGGTGATGGTGATGATGATGGTGCCCAGCTCTGTCAGCAGTAGAGCATAACTGCTCCTTGCTTTTCTCAATCTGTCCACGTTCTACTTTCCCTCTGTTTGTCTGTTGTCCACTGTCTCTCTGTCTAGACTTTGCTGGTCGACCGCCATCTACCTGCAATGTCTTTTATTGTTGATTTTAGCTGCGTTTGACTGTTGTGCACATAAAAGCTTCAACATTGTTATAATCCTTGTATATTTAATTGTATTTCTGTTCATAGGTTTGTTTTAGTTGTTTTTTTTTTAACATCTGCCTCTTGGGACTACGTATGGGACAACAGATTCTTGGCTAACGCCGGCACTTTTAGCATTGTCCACCATTAGTGTGATGATGATGAGCCAGGAGGAAGAGGAGGGGAAGGAGTTAAATGTGCTGCAGACCGATGGACTGAGGAGAAGCAGGCGTGCAGACCCCGGAGCGGATGAGTTGAAAACAGACAGGTGTGTATGACGAGCAGATGACCAAGGGAAGCCTGGAGCCCCCGCCCCCCAACACACATACACACATCAACAAGGAGACGAGAGGGGTGGGGGTGGGAGGGGTGAGGGAGTCATTATCCAGACGAGGAAACAACAGGCGTTTAACAAATGAGACACTGTCGCCTCGGAGCCGTCATCTCAAAGTGATGTCAATTAGATGCGATGCGTGGCACATCTGTCCAGTGTTCATGATCTCTGTCAGACGAGCACAACAAGTGTACATAACGACTTGTATTGTATATATATTTATTGGTCATTCGATTCGCAACCTGACTAACAAGAACGTGTGGCTGGCATACATTTATTTAGCACACGCACATACTGCTACTGTGTGAAGCACCACATATGTATATACATACAATATTTACATGGCAACATGAAATACAGATTGTTAGTGCTGAATACAATATAGTTTTCTTATTTTATTCCTTATATGCTGTTTGATATTTGACTGCACTAAAAATCCCCTAAAAGTCTTTTTTTTTTAAATTCAATTTGATGATTAAATTGACCCAAAATACACACACAAAAAATGTAAATATTTAAAAACGTTATACTTTTGTACAGGTGCTACAAATGTTTGTACACTGAGGCTGTTTCAGGTTAAATTTGACCAATATCTATTGAGTTTAGATTTACCAGTGTGGGTCAAATAAAAGGTGCATTATAAATGTACCCGAGCTGCCATTTCAGTGACTGACATCATGGCAGTAATACTTAGTGTGCAACCGGGCCTTGATCATCATCGCTTTCATGTGTTCATGTCTTATGGATATCAGGACATGATAACGTGTAATAGTAGATGTTTTTCCTCCAAAAATGAATGTTGTAAAACTTAAAAAAAATACACTCTCCCTGCTCTCTGCAATATTTATCAAGGATTAATCATACATGTATTAATGAGACATTCAGACACTCCAAATAGATCTGTAGTTTAAAATGTGGTGTAGACACGTACTATGAGGGAATGCTGCGTCTGGGTCAAAATTGGCCATGACCATAGTGTGAAGGCATTACAATACACTGTAAAAAGCACACTGTAAATTCACAGTTATTCACTGGCTCATTGACAAGTAACTTACTGTAAACAAACACAGTTTACGACAGTTACTGTGTGTTACTGTAATTTTCTACATACGTTTTTTGGGTACAATCATTTTTTGCAGTCGATTCTTGCTTACTGTGATTTCACACCGAACTTTTTATGTTTCTTTGATTTTCATTTTTTTTTACACTAAAGCTTTGACTACTGTAATATTTGAATGAATCCACAGTAATTTATGAGCAAATAGTTTACAGTAGGTTACCTACCGCTCACAAACACAGTAAATTACTGTGGATTTCACCGTTGTTTTTTTTTTTTTACAGTGTACGAACAGTATCTAGGAGTTATGTACTGTACAATTACGTGACGTCAGCAGCTGTTTGCACTTGTAAACATCATGTCATAGTTATAGTAGCTGAATTGGTTTCCATCCTCCTTTCAATATAGAAACATATGAAGGTGGAAATGTCATGGTTGGAACAGAGCCTTACGATGCGCGACACAAACAATAAGGAGGAAAGGATGTTTTATCATCTTAAATAACTACAATAAGTGGATATTCTTCCAGCTGAGTGTCTCTTTTGAGACACTTGTGCCTAAAATACTTCTGTAAAGGAAAAGAAGGGACTTCAGTTTTACCTCCCTCTCAGCTTCCTCCGAAGGCCTCTTCGTAACCTCATCTCCTCAAAGTCCACTAAAGGGATTGGAAGGTGCTTGAAACACAGTGGAGAGAGGAACAAAAGAAAACACAAATAAATAAGCAGCAGCAGGGCCACGGCTGTGACAATCGGGCGCTCATCATCCGACTTGACTGTCCTCTTTCAGCTCTGAAGAGCTTTTTTATTTTAGCTTGTTGCAGCGCAATGTGTTTTTTTCTGGCCCAAAACTACAGTTTCTGCAACTGAATACATATTCTTTGTGAGGCTTAGGTCAAGATTGTGGTTTGGGTTAGAATAAGTATGTTGGTTTGTTGTTACGGAACCGCAGTAAGTAAAATCTGAAGGTTACGTATCAGAACTACGGGGCACGGACAACAAGCTCCTGGCTGAAAGTCCTGTGTTTGTACTCGACTTGAGGGGAAACACAAACGGTAAGTAATGGAGAGGCAATCATGAAGTAATGATGCTTTCCCAGTACACCGCAGTGTGACCACTTTACTGGAGGGAACACACACAATAAGTAACTAATCTGTGCATAATAAGAAAGCAATGGTTCGTTAATTATCTGCCATTTAGCAACTGACTCAGAGGTAATCAGGGACAATTCATTCAGGTATTGGTCAGCATGGAGACACACAGAATGTAGGAACTAATCATTAGACTCTGGTTCATTGACATGGTATGTTGTAGTTTGGAGTCCTGTAACATCAATCCTTGGATCTAATGTATTCAAATAAAGTATTTGCTGCCTCCTAACATCCTGAATAAGCAATATTTCTGACGTTATATAGCATCTGAAGTCAGAACAGACGACATTCTTGGAGCCACTTCAGGCCAAAATGACTGAGACCCACGTTGTCACTTCAAACTGCGATGTGCTGTGTTTCGGAGTGTCTGTTTGTGTAAAGAGCTATTTAGATCTGCCTTTTGCTTTCAGTTTAACTTACTCGTGACAGATGGGTGCAGTGTGCTATGTGGGCCAACATTTCCACAGCGAGAAGGTTCAGACAAATCAAAACAAAGTCAATCAGAAAGGGCTCTTCTGCACGGCAACTAAGGTGACACTATCTGAGTTGCGAACCATCAAAGACTGTCAGCGTGGATGTGCGCATCCAACAAGGTGTCCGTGTTCAAGATTGAAGCACACAACAAAGTAGGAAGGGCTCTCTTGTTGGTGCTAGATTTATTTTCGTTGGCGTGCGCTAGCAGCTCGGTTTAAAGGGTGGAAATGTCGGTCTGCCGGCCGGTCCGCACCCAAATATCTGAACAGCTATGAGAGCGATTATTTAAATAACTGCGCAGATGATGAATTCTACTGAACTGAGCGACATTTTAGTTGACGTTGCATTGAAATATCACAAGACCTATTGGTTCGACTGCCGGGATATGAGTGCAGTGGTTGACGATGGCCAGAGGATTTGAGTTCTAATGACTCAGAATGTTCATCTCATGCAAAACTTATGACATTCCCATCAGCCTTGGCGGAACAAATGGTTGCAAAACTACTTAGTTTGGTTGAGGCGGCGAAACTACTTCAATCAGGAGAGACATCTGAGAAGTCAGATGAAGCACATATTACTGTTTATTATTAACAAGTAATATCTGATGATGAAGTCTTGACAGAGTCTTTGGTGCTTGGACTCTACAGTGAGAGTGTAAATGAGGATGAATCCCCCCGTAGTCCAGACCTGGTGGTGGTGCTGATGAGGCTGATGATAGAAGGATGAGTTGATGAAGCTGATGGATCTGATGAAGACTAAGTGGAGATGGGAATGAAGGGATATTGTCGGTCATATTAAAAAGAGACAGCAGCAAGATGAGAGGCTAACCATGTAATTCTTTTTGTTGTGCTGTTGGATAAAGGGACAGCCTCGAACAATCACAACAAGGAAATAATAAGTTTGTGAATAAATTACGGGCTTTGCATGCAATAGCATGGTCTTCATGACTGAGTTTACGCTAGATTATTGAGTTTTAGCAACAAAACTACTGAGTTGGATAAAGGAAAAGATGGTTGTTTGGCTTAACTCGTAGGGGAGTCCCGTTACTGAAGTATTAGCAAGTTACCCGACCAATAAATCAAATTTGACTACACGTGTCACACTGGGAATGAACAGCGATCTTTCAGGTAGGTTCAAGTTATTTTAGGTATTTGTGTTCTCACAAATGTTCTTAACCCTTACCTGTTTCATGCATTCTCTATACACATGGAAATAAAGATTTGAAAATGTTAGGGAATTAGTTCAAGTCCGATCTTCTATTTGAGAATGCATTTGTTTGTGACATCAATATATATATATATATCTATATATATATATATATATATATATATATAGATATATATATATATATATATTGATATTGATATATATATATATATATATATATATATATTGATGAGCAAATATATATATATATATATATATATATATATATATATATATATATATATATATATATATATATATATATATATATATATATATTGATGCTCCCTGGCTTGTAGTTTTGTTGGTTTAAACCTAATACACCCCCACCCCAGTATATATTATTCATCCTGTGACAGGTACTGAGATGAAAGAGTTGGCATGCTTTCCTTCCAAAGCCTAAAAAAACTGATGACTGCAACTAACCTCCAGCTGGGCTCTGTTATAAAGGATCAATACCAATTCACATCAGAATCAAAGCACCCCAAATCTAAATATCAAGTCTCTCCCTCTCTATTCCTCCTTTGCGCATCCATCCACTAAAAAGCAATGTGTTGCTAACATTGCTCCATTGCACACTATCGTCCTCAGACACTTGTGTCTGAAGCACATCGACAGGCAGGTTGTGAGCTCTTGTAGAGATGCCGTCTCTCTGTGCCGTCACCTTTGATCGTGATATGCATATTTCATGACCGATGTAATGTCAATGAGTCCTGGACTAATCCACCTTTCGGAGCCGTGGGGAGCACAGCCAATGATAAGGATGAGTGAACTCAAACACGCCGAGATAAATATTGTATTTTACGAGGAAGGAGAGAGAAAGACGCGACGAGGGCCGAAGGGAACACGGAGGAAGTCGGCGGGAGGTGAGATACGGGGGAGGGAGATCCAGGAAGGGGAGTGTTTGAAGAAGGAGTGAATGAGGCAGACTCGGAGCAGAGAGATAGCGAGGGGGATATAAAGGAGTAGGGATGAGGTTACTGCGGGCCAAACGTTGCTGTCAGGAAACACCGAATCCTGGTCGAGCTGAATTTCTGTCAAAAGTTGACACTCTTCTTCCCCGTGACCCCGACTAGCAGCCGGTGTCCTGTCTCATTATTGACTCATCTCCGATCCATGCATCATTAAAATCAATTCGTTTCCTCAAACGACTTTGAATTGATGAAATGGACTGAAAGTTGAAATTATTTCAATCTTTCATTAGGTGCTCCAATGTTTTAATCATGACAAATATGTTCTCACTTCTGTTTCCCTCCCCGGTACGGCCACCGGGAGGCAGATCGAAAAGACGCCCCGGTGAGCCGCCAAACGGCTCACACCTACAGAACAGCGGGGGGGCCGCCGGAGATTAAACTCATTCAGGAAGACAGAACATATGAGGCTTACTAATTTGCCAGACGTACAGGTTTCCTATTTTTTTTCTTCTCCTCCTTCCTCTCCTCCCCTCAACAGTAAAGAACGAGCACTTCAGTCACGCATTCCCATGTAGGTGCGTTAGATTCTTGTAAGCTTTTGATGCAGATGACTTTCAGCCTGGAAGCGCCTCTTCGCAGCCCTCCTCTGAGGCGCCTTGGAAGTGATGTGACACCGGATAAATGATGACGGGGTCCTCCATCCCCACCGGCAGGGAAGGGAAGAGGTTATGTGTTAATACAGGAAGAGAGGTTGTATTTTATGTCCAATGATTAGCCTTCGCAGACCTAATTACGTCCCGGGGGACAACGACACTCCTCTCCTCCTCTTTCCTCCAAAACCTTTTTTATTCCTTCATTTTCTCCTCTTACCTCCTCCCCCTTCTCTTAGCCTTCCCGCCCCCGGCTCTCTCCTCTCTCTCTCTCTCTCTCTCTCTCTCTCTCTCTCTCTCTCTCTCTCTCTCTCTCTCTCTCTGAGGTAATAGACACTCAAGAATCCCTCTTCTTTCAACATGACCAGCATGCATTCACAGACCTTTTTTCTCCAAGTGACCCAAGTCAGCCTGAGTGAGCTACAGCGAGAAGGGGAAATGAAATATGTGCAGACGAGCAGGTGGAAGTGACATAAACATTGCTGTTTTTTCGGGAGGGTGAGGGGAGGGGGGGGGGGGGGGGGCAACAAGGAAAAAGAGAAATGCTTTCCACTACACTGAAACCTCTCTTGATTGTGCATCAATCCCTGGCTATCTCTCGGCTGCAGATGGAAGCGGAGGGAACCCGATTCCACCTGAAATCTGAATAAAACATGCTCTCCTGCTTTACAGTTCAAGGCTGCCAGAAAGGCACACAGGGTCCTCTAAACCGCTAGAAGTGGGGCTCCCACTCAGCAGATGCCAGTGTGGCCTGCTGTTACGAGTAATAGCAGTGTGTGATGATCTTCAAGTATATATATAAGCGTGACACTTTTGGGGTGACAACGCGTGTTCTTGTGAAACACATTACCTACACTTTTCTCGATGGTTTCTGAAAGTTTATCAAAGTTTGCTGAAATCAGGTTGAAAGAGTTTAAAATAAGCGGCTCATTTATATGTAAATATAATGGAGCTCAGGTTGTATATAAGTAGAAATCGGGGATATTGTCACGCTGGTTACTTTGTGATTGTATGGATTGAAAAGGAATTGATTTTGTGTTGCTTTTTTTGTGAGGATAGCTACAGACAGCGGATGAGAACAGCCTGTTTTTTTTTTTTCTTTCAGAAGCTCAACCTTCACAGACGTCTTTACATTCTTTTTTATTCAGGTATTGTTATTCTTGGATGGAGAACAGCTGCTCCAGGTGTGTTCACTGCCCCGTTGCAGTTGATGCTCCAGTCATTTGGGCCGGCTATCGATCGAGGAAGATGTATGCGCTGTAATACGTCATATATATCCCACAAAATCAATTCCTATGTAATCCACATGATCATAAGCCAGGAAGTATAAAGACCGCAAAAAGCCACCCGGGTCGAGATAAAGGGTCAAACCACAAACAGTCTTTCATCCAGGGGAGAAGTAAAGCCCCACTATGGTTGTTTTAACCAAAAAAACAAATATCACTAGGTAGTTTTGTTGCCTAAACCTAACTAAGTTGTATCTGTGATGACGGAAATTGACACATTTTGCTGTTTAAAGTAATTTTTCTCATAAGATATCATGTGAGGAGATGTTAATTTAGGAGCTTTAATCTTAAAATCCGCTCACCGGTAGCATTGGTATTCATCATTGGTAACCGCCATTGTCGTTAAATCTATCAGGGTTGAGAAAAGATGAAGACTTGATATTGAAATCACTGTGTGGATGTTGCAAAAAGGACCAAAGGAAAAACAAACGTGTGAATATACTGTGGAAAAGTTTCAGATAAACAAAGATGTTGACCTGCATCATCCTCTACTGCGTACACAGCATCAAATTATTGCTGCACCCCACAGTTACATTCCCTGACACCACAAGAAGAAGTGAAACACACACAAACATGTAGGCGGCCAACAGAAACACCACATGTTGTGTGTGGACAGCGCCAACTAACACAAGAAACAGTTAAATACTGTAAATAATACATAGCAATGCAACCAAGGGAACACGTCTCTAAATGTATCCTAATATACTGTCTTTATATTATTGGAAGCACATTCGCATACATCTAGCTGGTGGAAGTGTTTTAGCTGGATTTTTTGAGATACTTGCTTAAAGTTTGCACAGAATTCAAAAGCACAAATATTGACACATGTTTGCATCTCAGTGGATTTCCTGTCTCCGCCGAAGCTCCCTTTCATGACTTTACATTCACAAAGTGCCGTCATGTCGTCCAAAATAAAGTTAATGGAGGTTGAACACTAAGTGAATGGAAACTACGTAACACTCCCCTGACACCAATAAGATGACATGAAGCTCCGCTAATTGCAGCTTGATTGCGTTTGAGCGGAAATCCGATGAATCCTATGATTTGCCCGATGCTGGAAAAAAAACCAAAATGGCTAAAAGAGAAACGGGATCATCGCCGTGATCGCTGCACAAGGGTACGCGAGACACCAGAAAAGCAAAGAGTTTAGCTTCGCGTTTAAATTTTAATTGTGTTCCTCCTCATCTGAATGGCACACTCGCTCTGAACGCAGCTCTGGGAGCGAGCGGCGGGTGGAAGCACCGGCTGATTACTGAGACGACTTTCGAGATGTGCCTTGAATCTGTGCGCCGGGCGGCGGAGCAGAGCTGAAGTGAGCCTCCGCTGATTGGCTGAGTGCGCGCGGCGCTCCCGCTTCTTCTCCGAGCGCACTACCTTTCGGAGCAGAATGGGACTCCGATGTGAATGCGTGCGTACGCGCGCGCGTTTCAGAGGCCTAATGTGATTTGATGTGGAGCTCTATTATTAGAATGGCCGTGGAGTGGTCATCTGCAGCAATGTTTCTGATGAGCTTGCACCTGCAGTGGTCATTACCACCGGTGAGCAGAGATATGCATCGTTCCCACTTTCTTCTCTTTGCAATGTATTATTTAGAATTAGGGATGTGAGGGAAGTATTTGAGTTTTTTTAAAAAGATTTAAAGGGTTATGAATATTGGCCTTTTCTTCAATCGAGAAGTCCACCTATTAGCTCAACCCTGATAGCACTGTGGATAAAAATGATTACGTCAAACATAACCGCAAATTGCTCCCATGTATATGTGGTATGACTAGTCAGTGTATGAATAGATGTGAATCAGGCAGCAACCTCCGCTTCTGTCGATTGAAGACAACGAGGAAGTGTCTAAAAAAGTTGCATTCTCGCTACTGACCACCAGGGGCCGATTACTCTCGACGCATAGAAGTCTATGCTCCATGTGTGAAAGCTGCATTCTCTCTCCTGACCACCAAGGGGTCTCCTCTGGTTGTATAGACGTATATTCGTCATGTGTTAAAGCTGCATTCTCTCTCCTGACCACCAGGGGGCGACTCCTCTGGTTGTATAGAAGTATGTGCTTCATTCTCCTGACCACCAGGGGGCGACTCCTCTGGTTGTTTCGAAGTGTGTGCTTCATGTGTTAAAGCTGCATTGTCTCTACTGACCACCAGGGGGCGACTCCTCTGGTTGTATAGAAGTCTGTGTTTCATGTGTTTAAGCTGCATTTTCTCTCCTGGCCACAAGGGGGTGACTCCTCTGGTTGTATAGATGTCTGTGCATCTTGTGTTAAAGCTGCATTTTGTCTCCTGACCACCAGGGGGAGACTCCTCTGGTTGTATAAAAGTCTATGAGAAATTGACTCTACTTCTCTCTTGATTACTGTGATTGACAGGTTGCTGCCGCCACCAGAGCCATATACGGCATCTCTGCGCCGCTCCTCCACATTCCAAATATGGTCACTTCTGTTCATTGGTTGCAATAAACAACAGGATCGAATCGAAATTGCCGAACTCGAGGCGTCATAACATCAATCCACAAACCAACGGGTAAAGTCATGATGACCGTTTCTAATGTAGAGCGTTTTTATGGGTGATTGGCACGTCACGTTAAAGCATGAATGGTCGACTCGAAAGGCTCTCTACAAGTACAAGTCCATTTTCCCTAACATATGTACCCAGCATGTAATTATTGTACCAATAACTGCTAAATGAACAGTTATTAGAGGGCCACAGGCCGCCGTTCCCTCATTACGGTGGGGCTTCAGTGTCAGGATATGTTCACGTCGCCCATTAGTGGACCAGGTAGGGGTGTGACGAACATGCATCATGTTATAGGTTAATTATCTATGATACATTTAACTGAACCGTAGTTCTGTTACTTTGTAGAGAAACCTGAAGGCAATCGATAAAAAGTATTAATGTAACTTATCAAGAGATCCCTAGTAATTATAAATATCTACTGTTTGTCAAAACTAACGTTATTGTTCTTCTAGTTGTACTGTGATGTGCAAAACATATAACAAGAAACACTCAATATGAACATGATACTATGAGGCAAGGAATAACAGGAGGGCAGAGACGCCATAGATTATTTTAAAAGTGCTAAAAAAAAATGTAAAAAATACATACAGAGATGACTGGGGAGAGAAACAAACACATTAACCGTGAGTTATCCTTGCATGATCGATATGTCAAAGCTTTGGCCTTGGCTCTAACGATTAGACTGTGCTAGTATATTAGCCTGATGCATTATAAATCCAATAGCTTTGACCGCCAGTGTGTGTTCGCCCTTACATAAATGATAGTGACATAATAGAGATCAAGCCCAGTATTTAGTTTCAATTTCCACGTCATTGTTAGAAAAAAGAAAGAAAAAGAGAAAAAAAAGCTGCTGTTATTATAAACACACTTTGCATGTCTCCATGCACTCTCTCTCTTTCTCTCTCTCTCTCTCTAATTAAATGGGGTGAAACCGTCGTGTGTTATGTGTTTCAATTTTGTCAGCAAGTTCTTCCACAATGCACCCATCTGAATTTCAAATGATAAATGAAAATCCTGCTCTTAGTGAAGTAATTCCATTAAAGGTCTACATTAAGGAAATAAAGACAAAAACCTACAGTATATAATTGAGTTTTCTGCGTTTGGGTTCTCGTGGGGACCGCAGTGGATGAGACCATCTATTGGATTTAGTAATGTTTAAGTGCTTCGTCTTCCCTGAAAACCACATTAAAATCTTTTTTTTTTGCATAAATGAAACATTTGCATGCAGCCTTTCCTCTAAAAAAAATGCTTTTATTTGTCTTTTCACTTTACTTAGCCTGCCTGGATTAGATATTTAGAACGTATCTCCACGATAACCAAATCAGCGTCTCCAGTCCACCACGTGTTCTTTGTTCCCCAAAGTTCCCATCGGGTTTAATGAGGTCATGTTTTGGGAGTTTCGAGCTAACAAACAACCCTCTCCATGCTTCAGAAGATTGATGAGGCCCACAGCACATGTTTGAATAATGTGTGTGACACGACAGAGGCCGCCGTCGGGGGTTATTGTCCCGCTCGTGGCATGTGTTGGGCTGCAGCCTTAACGGGGATATGGATCCTAGCCTGGGGAGATGTCTCAGCCTTGCTGTGGGATCATTATTCCGATGGACAAAGCAGTTATAAATAGGTTCATGGAGTTCTGGGCGGCACACACTTTGTTTTCAGACCGTCCCTATTTGTCTTATTGATCTCAATATGTGTGGCCACGGAGCAGCTGTTTGGAAGAAACAGCTGGAAAGAAAGTTCGCTGCTGTTCCTATTTCCGTGTTGAATCGGACCCACTTGTGCGCTTTGTGTCAAAGGTTTTAGCAAATTATTTTGATTTTATCCTGAAATCTTAACATCAATATTTTGTACGATCAGTTGTGAATACGTGTAAAAAGGAGAGCCGTTGCTCTATACGTTTTTTAGCTTCTTTCAGAACATTGTTTTGGTGTTTTCTGGCTCACAAACAGTTGTTTTCTCATCGACACCAGGAGCGTACAGCAGTTTTTTTTAATCAAAAAGGCGCAGATAAATCAACGTATTCTAACTCTCCAGCAAACAAACTGCTAGCAGACAAACTTAGCAACGAGCTAAAAGCTGCAGTAAGAGTTTGTGATGGATCTAAACTCCAAAGCAGCTCTTATAGCTATTTGACTCTCGGTACATCTGTACTATTTAATGCAATTCAAATAGTCAGATCTCCCACAGAAAGATCCGTTTCTGTCAGCATTCAAACGCGAAGTGTTAACTATTGAGGTGTTAGTTAGTTAGCTGGTGTTGTACTGGACGGCATTATATTGAACTTTGTCTCTAATATTCTGTCTCCGTCATGTTTGCGCGAGGAGGGCAAAACGTGACGAAGATCTCTGTGTACAGTCCAGTTCCAAATCACTGAAAACTACTACCAATATGATAAATATGTAGTTCAATTAATGTCTTTGTGTCGTCAATCAACAATGAAAATGAATATCTTTGTAAAGGTAGAAATGATGGCTGAGTTGAATTAGACTTATGAAACAATACATTCAATAAAAGAATCAACATAAAGTAAAAAAGCCACCAATGAGAACTTTATGGCAAACATAACTAAGTGTTCTTCCGGTTTCAAACGAATATTTTTGCAGTAAGAGCTGATAAATGTTCGGTTATCATCAGCGGCTTCAGACGGGGTCATATTGAGTTTTGTTGAAGACACACCGGCTTTCTGAGACATTTTCATGTCCAGGATTTGCTTTTACATTATTGTCATTCTGCCAACTCTGACATCCAGAAAGTTCATTCCCTTTCAACGAACGTAATTATGTTCAAGGTTTCTCCTAAGATAAGTCGGCGTTTTAAACACTTGGTTATCATTGTGAATTGAAACAAAATGGAAAACTACTTGGTGAGAATGAATAAAAAACATCCTGATTGGTGTTCATTGTGTTCTTTAAACTACCGCCTTCAACTTAAAACGGTGACCGTTGATTTCACGTGGGACACACACAACATTATTTTTAGGAGGCGTGGCTCGAGTCTGCATCTTCATGGAGACACCAACACACGCTCACTCCCAATTTAAGAGACATGAAAATGACAAATGTACCTGCGTAGCGCTTTTTAATTCAATTCAGCTTATCTTAACAGCCCAGAATCACAAATTACAAATTTGCCTCCCAGGGCTTTACAATCTGGACACATACAACATCCTCTCTTCCGGGACCTCACATCACAAGAAAAAAAAACTTTCACAGGGGAAAAAAAATGTTATGAATTTACAATACATACAGACTACAGAATGAATAACATAACAGAATTACAGCACAATGCATGAATATGACACATATTCATACAATGAGTAGTATAGGCAGGGCCGACGAGCCAGATAACCTTTTCTAGTATTTCCCCAACTTAAAGCACTCTACCACTACATGTCAACATTTACACCCATTCACACACTGATGGGAGGCGCTGCTATGCAAGGTGTGCACCTGCCCATCAGGACTCTAACTAACCATTCATACACCACAGGAACCGACTGCGGGAGCCATTTGGGGTTAAGTGTCTGGGCCCGAGGACACATCAACATGGACTAGCGGAGCCGGGGATTGTAGGCCGACCCCCTTCTACCACTGAGCCACAAGGGGAGAATATTGCTGCATTAGGTCCACTGAGTTGAGTACAAACACGCCACGCTTCATAAACAGTAAAGATCTGGGCAGTCGTTGAAGATATTTTGATAACTTCCTTCGTGATCGTGCGGCTGCTTGGCTCAGTTTTGAGGGATGATGACACCGGACTTTGGCCATGCGCAGTTGTGCTTCCCTCAGCCTCTTTAATGAGAAGAAACCAGTTGGGGGCCGTCAGGGCCTGCTAAGCCTTCTCTGCTGGCCTAAACAGAATAAAACAGAAGTTTTAGCCATTTTATAATTTACACACAACATTCTTAGAAGCTTTCTGTTCACGACATGTTAACACTTTCCCTTTTTTTGAATTTATTAATTAATTATTAAAGGTGAAATATGTTGATCAAGGACATCGAGGATGTATTATGACAAAGAATGAGTGTTAAGAAAGAGTGTGTTTAAAGGGAGGGGTGGTCTTTTCAATGTTGCTGCGCTTGTTTAAACGGGTGCAGCTTAACATAAGTGCAGATTTAAAAGAATCTATATTCAAAGTAAAATAAACCTCGGAGGTATTTGTGACAAATTGACTTCTTATTCTCGCCTTCCACCAGTGTGAACACGGGCAGGTTCATTTCTGCTGCGCTGCAGGGTTTCGGTGAGGGCTGAAATCACAGATGTGCTCTACAGGGCTCCACATTGTTACACCGGCGTCAGCAACTTTCCCCACCACCTAGCATATGTGGAAAGTCAGCCTGGAACGCATCCATGAGGAAGAGAGCAAAGGAAGCTTTGCTGACCCCAGACAAAATCAAATGGAGGGAGGTGAGGGATGAAGAGAGAGGGATGGAGAAAGGAGAGCACTGCGGGTGTGTGTGTGTGTGTGTGTGTGTGTGTGTGTGTGTGTGTGTGTGTGTGTGTGTGTGTGTGTGCACGTGCATGTGGAGGCTTCCATTTTCAGAGGATTAAAATGGCTGTAAAACTTTAATGACTCTCTGTCTATTGACAAAACGGCCACGTTACTGTCGACCACTTAGCACGTTCCACACATCACACACTCAGAGTTGCATATGGAGCACGGCTTGAGAGAAAACTACATAAACCTGCAATGCTTTCTGGGGAAATGTAGGAGTATATGTGCAAATTTGACATAAGCGAATTAATGGATAAATGTCTGGCATTGAACACATACTGGAAAAATATTGTTAAACTTTGGGAGAAGAATTAATACAATCAGACTCTGGAGGGGTGTGTGTGTGTGTGTGTGTGTGGGGGGGGGGGGGGCTTGTAGATGAACCATAGTTCTAATGTTAGACAAAAAATAATAATAATTTGGTGTCCTACAGCCGAATTTAAAATTCAACACAGCTTTTCTTTTGTCATTTTTTTTTGGAGAGCGATAGAAAACGAATAGCTCCATCTCACCGCTCCGCTCTGCCCACAATGCATCCCTGAACTTCTTCAAGTTGGGGATCGACGGTTCGATCCCCAGCTCTGCTTGTCCATGTCGACGTGTCCCTGGACAAAAACACAAAATTGCTCCACTAGGCTGTGCAGGTGATGTGTGAATGAGCATGAAGGAGTAGAAAGTCCTGATGGGCACGTGAAGGACATGTCGTGTTAAAGTTCTTTCAGACTAAAAAAAGTGCTTCACTAGTACAAGTACATGTGTCATTTACCATTTTCCTGGAGGAGGCCTACAGTACCTGTTGCACAACAGACCTTCTGAACAAAGGACATTTTGAGCTGTCAGAACATGTGGAGTCTTTCCCATGTTGTGTCAAGCCACAAAAGTGAGCCAGCGTGGGCCAAAGTAGAATTCTGAAATCTCCGTATCTAAATGGAACGCATCCATTATGAATTGTATGAGCTTTACATTTGATTGACAAGAATAAATAGCCATTGTGAGAGTGGTTAGCACCGTTGCAAATGCAGACATGCCACTGGAACCTGCTCCTTTAACATCACGTCTTGAAGCCCACCTTTTAGAATTAATTGAGATCAAACAACACCACAAATTATAGATAAAATTATGGCCCAAAAAAAACCTACCACCCTGTAATTTGAGTCTGTATTTGCATTACCTTATGCTTCCTCTGCCAACCACTCAATCCTTCCCACTGTGATGAAATGTGTTTCTTTAGATTGCTTTCTGCCCCCTCCCTTACACCTGCATTAAAGAGAAATGTGTCTTACCAGACTCAAGCTCACACATTGCCCTTAAGCTTACATCTTTCACAGCAGCCAATCAGAGTCATTTTCATTTTTCATTTCCATGTCCATGGCTGGACTCCAGGCCGGAAATTGTCTTGTGCTCTAATGATGTTCCCAAATGAACCAGTGCATTGAGGTTCAACGTGGATTGTGATATAAATGAAAAGGGGGGGCAGGGGGAGGGAAATAATAACAGTGTATACGCGGACACAAAAGCATGTGTTTGTGTGTCAGACTGTCTTTGTGCTGCATGAAAAAGCACTGAATGTAGTGAGAGTGTGTGTGTTTTTGTCCCAGTGTGTGTGCTGCTTTCTGTGTATGAATATGAAGGAGCAGTGGGGCCGACTGGCTGACCTTTCACGGGACCTCCCTCACTGAAGCTGTCCTGTAGTGGTATTTACATTACCATTTCAATACACTGCCAGGCCTGGGCTGGCAATAAAATATTCAGCTGACCTTTAAGGCAAAAAAAAAAAAAAAGACTTAGTTAGAGACTGTCATATCATTTAACCTTAAGACTGTACGGTGTAAGTGTGAGCCGTGTCGCTGTGTGCCCCTCATTACCGGCCACACTCTGACAGACTGGTCTGAACTGAAAGCAAGCCTCTGGCAAAAAGGGACTAACCTACTGTTCCCACCGAGAGACATTTCTTCCACCGCTGCCTCTGAACATCCGACAGCCAAATTGAAGACTCAACTTCAAGTATCACTCTCACTTGGTGTAAGCAATTTATCTTCTACGCACACGTGAGATATACATACATGTCGAACGCATGCAGCACTTGTTGATGAAAATATGGACCATCTCTGAAGTGTTTATATCAAGGGCGCAGGTTTTCAAAGGCTCCATAGGGACTAGTCACGACCAAAGTCTGGGAAAGACACAATTGTCCCCACCAATATGGAAAAATAATTTCGCACAATATATTTGAAAACATGTTTGTATTATTATCTATACTATGCTCGTCGCCCAGAAGAGAGAGAAAAAAAACAACATTTCCACGTTTTTTCAATGCGCCTGCGAGCCTGCGAGACAAGATGCAGTCATTTGATTGGCTGAAGTGGCGAGTCAGAAACACTCCGTGAGTCTTGACTTGCAGGAAGAGATGTAGTGCAGGTTGAGGAAGCGAGGTCGGCAACCCGCGGCTCCGGAGCCACATGCGGCTCTTTCGCACCTCTATTGCGGCTCCCAAGTGGAAAATCTCTTTGAGGGAACTGTTTATTTTGTTTTATTTGTTTTACTAAAATGTGCATCATATTCTATTACGTCCCTGTCAAGCACCTTTTTCCTGCAGCTGGCTACTCGTGATTCACAGACCTCCGCCCTGAGTAGACTATCAACGGTAAATAATAATAATAATTATTATTAATAATAATAATAATAATAATAATAATAATAATAATAATTTTAAAAGAAAAGTCCGGCATAGTGACGGTCACTGTAAATGGAGCAAAATATTTGAGTTTTAAATTGGAAACCTCACGTCAGGATCAAACCTACTACCTCGCAGTTCGAGGGCGAACACCCCACGACATTAAATATTGATATTATTTTAGGCCCTGTCATAATTGACACATGACGGTATTGTCATGTGTCAAAGATCGAACAGACTTTTTGTTTAGGAGAGCAGTGTTCCCGAAGTGTTGTTTGCTTAATGTGAAGTCACATATGTGTGACTTTCCAACAGCTAACTACCGTAAACGTCAGGTTATAAGCCGCTGTTACCTTCAGTGGTTGTCCCCGCTAGCTCCCCGCTGTAGCCAGCTAGCGCTGCTGCTAGCTCCCCATTAACTCCCGACAACCACCGTAGGGACGGGACCAGCCCCAGCTTGACACCAGACTCGGGGCAGCGGGCACGCTGGCAGTAGCAGCAGCAGCAGGGAGCTAGCAGCAGCAGGGAGCTAACAGCAGCAGGGAGCTAGCAACAGCGCTAGCTGGCTACAGTGGGAACGACCACAAAAGGTCGTAGCGGCTCAGAGCCCAACTTTTACCGTAGGCTAAGTGGTTTTGTTGCCAAAATATAAGTTAATGTTCTTATTTTAAGCCCAACCATGAAGCATTACCTCAACCTAACCAGAGGTTTTGTCTAAAGCTAACGTTAAATTGTTGCCGTGAGGCCGTAGTTGTAACACAGTTTGATCCATGTAATGGTCTGTTCGAAGGCTGTGGTCATTTTGTGCATTTCTGTGAGATCATGTTGTCCTTGGGTAGTGCAGTGCAATCATGAAGGGAAGTCAATAATCACTTTTTTACACAACTGTCGGTATTCAACACACAAGATACTTCTCTGTATGTGAGACAAACAAACCAATAAGATGCAAAGTAAGCATAACATTGTAAAGTTCATAGAATTGTATTTCTTATAAGTTGTTGTCATACAGTGAATCAGACACTGGCTCAGCGCTCAATACAAACTCAACAACTCCAGGGATCAGATGTAACTAAAACTCTGGACACAAATATGCATACGCACTCTTTTTATTGCATTTACAAAGCCGTACAAAGCACGATTCTGTTTCATAAACCTCAAAACGAAGTCTGAATTCCACTCCCACAGCTAGTCATAAATGGATACCTGAGTCATCTGTTTGCATATCAATACTCTTTAGACCTGTTGATAAACCGCAGGAGATATGAAACTCCATCAGCTATCTGTGTTCTATCATTGCCAGAGCAGCCATCATTATGCACAACCATTATAGACGGCTGTGGATCCTTGTAGCTCACAGTCTACTTACTTTACCATGTGCGTCTGGCATCCATCATCTTCTAATGTCACAAAGGTAATCAGTGGCTTAGTAATAGTTGTATTATAGCAGGTGGTATCATTCAGGGTCCAACATACAGCACATGTTTCAGGCAGCAGGCCGCTGTTTGTTGTAATGCAAGAAGTCAATGTTGATTTGTTGCATACTTCAGTAATGCACTTCCACATTTATTTGAACTGAAACAATGATCTTTTCCTTTGAGGTTTGGTGCCTCAACCCCTCTGAGTTCATTTTCAAAACACTATATGCCTGTAACGAGCAGAAATTGACACATGTTGATGGCTTTTATAGGAAAACACATGAAAAATAAGTAACTTTGAGTAATATATCATATGAGGATAAGTTGGACAATGCAAAAGTCTTCTCAAAACACATAAGAAGATAACATGATTTGTTTAGTACATGCTCTGATACTTAAATCCGTACTTCTTGATTTCATATCAAGTTAAGAGTTAGGATATAAGCTAGCTAGCCACATTATATACCAGTAATACACCATTCTGAAATATTACTTTCAATTTGTCTACACTAATCTGCTGCTTTTCCTCTGATTGGTTTCATACTCACTTCTGTACAAAGTGAGCTAGACTTTTCTGTTTGCAACCAGATGAGTCGCCCCCTTCTGGTCAGTAGAGAGAATGCAAGTTTAAGGAACCTCCGGATTGGCTTCCCTTTTCGAACCAGAGCTTGCCGACTGGTGCATGCGATCCTCCAGTCTCCTCAAATCCTAGCCACGAAACCATTGTGCCATATTATTCCGTTAACCCCCAGAGTTAAGTGCAGCCCCGCTCTCTTCTTTTTTTTGCGCTGTGCAAATGGATCCATGCGCACAAACATTATGCAGATGTTCGGCAGAGGCCCTTCATTTAAACTTGCTTTCTTGGGCACACAAAGACACATGCTGATGTGTGCACACCGCAAACACAAACACACAACATATGCATCTATAAAGGCACATATCAACATGGAGCTTCCACTGTTTCACATTCTCACACACACACACACACACACACACACACACACACACACACACACACACACACACACACACTGGGTGAGATAGAGAGAGAGAACCCATCTGCTTGGAACAAACAAAATGGATGCATGCCCTTTGGGAGTGCTGGCAAATGAATACTGTTGACAGAACAATTAGCATCTTTGAGACAGGATAACCTTTACTCAATACATCATCTTTATTATTCTCGACCTTCATTCCCGCTCCATGTTACCCCGCGTCCGCGTGTGGGTTCGGAATGGCCGAAAACGAGCCGTATTTGAGGGTGTGCGTATGAGTGTGGAGGACAGCGTGGAGCTGGGACCCCGAGGAAGGCGTGAGGTGTTTAATGTGGTGAAACAGGTGCAGCCAGACAGAAAGGGCAGCCCGGCCGGAGCGAGTAGGTTAGTCAGACTCTGACCCCGCACATCACAGGGCGGGCAGCGCTGTGGGCGGAGATGTACAAATTGCTTCGCTTTCCTCCCTTTCCCCTCCTGTCCATCCGTCACTCACACTTAATACTTAACACCTTCTGCTACAATTATTTTTTAACCTACACAAACATTTCTGCACTCGTGTAAGTGATGTCTAAAATGGAGGTTCTTCGATCGCAGCAAGCAGGCCTGTTTTTATTGTTATTGTTGAGGGAAGGTTTTACTGAACAGCTTTACGAGGGTGAGGTCTGCCTCAAAGGTGAACTTCCAATTTATTTGAGTCTGGCTCTGTGACCATCTCACACACAACATGCGGTGAAGGGACTGGCCAGTTTGTGTTGCTTTTCCTGAATGACTTATATTTAGACTCATATTTAATTAACAGACCTTGGACGGCGAAAGGTATTCCCTCATTTGGTGGAAACACTTTCTCACTCCAAACGTGTCAAGTACAGTAGCTCGGTTAGCGGCCCTATAGGTCAAGGCAACAAAACCACTTGGGGAGGCGGGGGAGACGAGCGTTACACAGGACAAGCGAGTCATGTGACCATCAAACTCACAACCAAAGTAAACTTCACCATATATCTTAATCTGATCGGGACTGTAGAGGCTTTAACCTTAACCAATTTAAGTCTTAGAGCCAACGGGAGAACATGTCCGGACGCGTGTTCTTGCCACAAACAAATATAACGTCCAGTGCGTTGTGTCTCTTTGGTCAATTTATTAATCAGCAATGTCCAATGTACTTGAATTAATATTTTTGTATTTATTTAATTAGTCTTGCATTGGTCACAGCACAAGGTACCACGAGACAGGATACAACACTTCATCCTAGCTGAAAAGCACGAGAAGCTGATTCGATCTCGGTCAACAACTATTGTGCTTCTCATCCAAACACACACACACACACACACACACACACACACACACGTTCCCATTAGCAGGCACTTACCTATATGCCCTTTAAACTGAATGTGCCACCCTGTGTTCAAATTAAAGAACCATGGTTCCCATTCAAACAGTGTTTCCATCAAACAATAAACACCATTTTGGCTCCAACAGTGACCATCATTTAGGAAATGAACATTATGTTTGTGTTTACTCAGAGGTACCAACTCTGACGGTTTCGCCGTGTGACACACGCTTTTTGCATGTTTTCACAAGCTCTCACGCCACACAACCAATACCGCAACTAAAAAAATTCAGATTTTGGGCCAAGGCGCGTTCGTTCCCTTTCCAACTCCCCGACGATAGATGGCGCTAAGGAGCGCATCTGTAAACCTAGTCGCTGCATAGACATCCTGTTTACCCCAAAGAGTCCCGAAGTCAGCAACAGAAGACAAAGCTTAGGAAACTTAGGAGAGGCAGACAGACTAAGTTATCAGGGCTCTCAAGTGTCACGCATTGAGCGTGACTGTCACTCATGTCGGTCTGTAGTCACGCCCTCCCGCTACACAGATGTCCGGCGGACTTCTAGCTATCAGGAAGGAAATGCAAGTGCAAGGCCATTGGTTTCTCTTTTCTATGTGTCTTCTGTATTGGTCCTACTGGTTCAAAGTCTTTGTTCAAGTGAGTTAAGATGTAAAAGGTTATGTCAGTGTTTGATTTCTTCACGGGTGTGAACTAGTTTAAGTGATGTAATTCCAAGTTTCTCTGTTATTTTTGCTATATGTCAGACCATACACCTTTAGAGGTGATAACACAACCAACAACTCAACATATTATCTGTTGCTCATCTCCAAGTGGCTCATGTCTTTCACTCACAACACAAAAAGACGGCACGGCGCTGACTGTTGAAGAATGTAAGCGTAGCTTTTCTTCATTCCTATTATGCTTGCTTTGTGTGTATTGTGGTTTCCCTTACATTGCCAAAATAATAAATAGAGATAATATAATATTTTTAGTGTTATCCTCAAACCATTCCTTGACCCCTGATGCTCTGTGTGGGAGCATTTGTTGTTTTTAACTTGAAGGTGTTTCCCGACTCTATGGCAGACGTTTATCCATCGTGGATTCAGATCCACTCAGGTCTTTGTATTAACATATTGTATTTTTATTCAAAGCTAACTTTTCTTGGCCGTCGGGTTTATTCTGGTGAGGTATTACCATCGGATGTCACTTTTAAAAACAAAGTTTACTCAAGTTGGTGTTCAAAGTCAAGCTATTGTGCGGTGGTCGGGCTGTAGCAGAATAAATGGATTGCATGGAATCCCTTGCTCAGCGCCCCCACATGAAGGAGTATATGCTATTAAAAGGCGAGCATGTTAGGAAGTACACAACATGACTCAATTGATGGCTCCATCAGAGAGTTATTCGACATTATTCACAGTTTGATTAGTTTTTCCTTTTATTCAGACCGATCAATCAAGGAAATTGTACATTCACAGCACTACATGGGGTTCCCACAGGAAATTGGGCATATAATCACTGTTTATTGCACTGCATTAATGTAGGAAGTGCAGATGTATGATTTCAAATTTTGCAATTCAGTTTGTTTTTTTTTTGGAGCAAGAACGAGATACATAGCCCCTAATGAAATACTTATTGAGCTGTATCGTATAGTCGCTCCTCCACTGTCCTTCGGTTTTTCATTCATTATTTGTCGTTAAAGGTTTTGTCCTAATAAGAATGGCTTGAGGAAATGGAAAGGGACTCGTCTTAAAAAGCACTCTCTCAACCTACCGGACATCATTTCATTGGCAGAAAGAGTCTGAAAGACTCATAATGTGGAAGCTTCTTCAGAGTATATTGATTTCATCCACCACTCCAGGCAATTGTTTGATTTACTTGTGAAGGCTTGCCAAGCACCATGTGCCATTTGAGCAGCATTTAACTACTTGTATGTATTGCGTCGGTGATTTACATTTCCTCATGTCGAAACCACCCACAGGATGACTCCGGAGCGTGAGGGTTGAAAATCGGGGCGCCAGTTCCACTCGTGATGTCGAATTAGCTCCCGAAAGCTTGAAAGGCATAGTTAAAAAACAGCACACAAAAAAACACTCCCCCGGAAGGTTTCCAGTGATGAGTGTGCTCTCGCCACCTCTAATAGAAAAACGCAGCTTGTAAAAATAGCTGGACTGGTTTGAATTTCAAAGCAGTTTGATTGTAGTTGGCAAGGTCTCAGGGCGGGGAAAGACGGGATGTGACCGACTCTGGAAATGGATTGGAAAGCAGGAGAAGTTGGCATTAAGTGGCTCGACTTGTGATGCATGCAAGCTCCTCCGAAAACTCGGCGCCCGACACCCGATGAGATTTGAACGCCCGACCTGTTTATAATCTACAACTTATCACAGATATAAAAATGTACTTTAAGGGGATTTGAGGCTCGTCTCGATCACAACCCCTCCTTCAGCCCGGTGATAGAGCGGTATATCACTGCCAAAAGAGAACTACTTACCCGTATCTGCTCCCGAGCTGCCTCCACGCGGAAATGCGGAACCACCCAGACATGAAATGTCACAAAGTCATTTGTGACATTTCTCTCTCTTAAACTGAACATGCAATAAAATACTAAGTAAATATGGTCAGAATAAATCCAGCGCCTGTAAGGCTGTCCTTTTTTTCTGTGCATTTAATTTCACACATATTTGCACAGGGAAATTACATTTGACTTATCTTATAGAGTCGAGGACCACAGGTAAATACTGTATTCTTGGATTTTGCCTTGGATATTGAAACATGGAACATGACCCGGGATGTTTTCTGCCTCCTATCCTCCTCTCAGGTCCACTGCTCCCATACGCAGAAACTACTTTTTTTGGCAGAAGAAGGGGGAAAAAAAGAATTATTAAGCACATTCATATGCAGCTTTGTTGCACTTGCAAAGTACTCCATGGGAGAATTGTAAAGTAATGTATCTATCACATGGTCGTATCAATACAGGACTGCAAATGTTTAACAAAAGAAAATACTGGCAAGTAAATTCCTTTCAAATTTAGGGACAAATTCACAAAAAGGATCGCTCTGCTTCTGCTCCATTACGTTTAGCTGACGCTTTTATCCAAAGCGACTTACTGTTTTTTCCCCCCTATGGACTGTAAACACAGCGACGGGAAGCAATTCAAGGTTAAGTGTCTTGCTCAAGGACGCACCAACATGGATCCTCTGATTGAAAGACGGGCATGCTAACCACTGAGCCGCTGTCGCTAAACCTGCTCAATCAAGACAAAAAGAAAAAACGGAAGTGCCTCGGCAATCAAACAGCGTCTCCTTCCTTCTGCGCTGTTCTGCACGTATTTATATCAGGTAACATGATGAAATTTGATGCAAAATTGTCCCTGTCTATGTAAATAATTATTCATTTGTCTAGTTATCAGCACTGACTTACCAGTGATCATTGCAGCATTGAATGTTTTTTTTCCTCTTCTTTAGTCCTCCGCTTCAAATCATTCCTTCTTCTTCTACTGAACACCAACATGTCTGACAGATTGGGATGTGACATCCTCTTCTCTGTCACGTTTGAATTCATTGACTGAAGTTATAAGAAATGCCTCTGCGTCTTCTTGTCGGTGTGAACATTTCTCTTTTAGTTTTTTACCGGATTCTTTTGCCTCTTGTGTTTTTGCCGCCGTGTTTAAATGTATAGTTTTCCACATGAATAATACGATCAGATGCCCCAAAAAAAAAAGAAGCAGGTTAAATGACACTCAAACACAAACTTGATGGGCATGTTTGCGCCGTAATATCACCAGCGCCATATCATTTCATAATCCATTCTTTGTGAACTCCCCTGTGAGTGTTTTCTGATCTGTCCTCTCTATTGGTAGAACAACATTGTCAGATATTTACAAAACTGACCAAATGTCCGTTACAAAAGTGATTCGTATGACAGTTTTCTAATTTGCCACTTTCGGTGCTGAAGTTCGGAAAAAGGTCAAAATACAAACGTTGCCGGGGTTCGTTGAGGAAACGATTGGGAAGAGAGCCGGGCTACCGAGTCCGAGCTCTCTCTGTAGGTAATTCAGAGACATGAGAGTGCTATCAATCCTCTCAACTAACTACTCGCTTTAGAGACGGAGACCAAAACCAAGGCTGGTCCATTTTTGGCTTTAGAGAGGTCAGAGGTCGGCATGCAGTTTTCAGAGGAACTTCCTGTCCCCCGTCTGCATCTGTTGGAGTCATATACTTTGTTTTGATTGTAAATCATGGCATATCATGTATTTGTATGATCTAAAGATGTTCCTTTGCCATATGAATGGATCTCGAAATAATGTTGTTCTTTTGTGAATCGTTTCTATCAATCTGTTGAGGATCAGCTGATATAAGAGGAAGGGGCGGGACCGTTATCTCAGGTTTTATTTTCTTATGTGGAGCGGGACATCGGCACAGTCTTTGACCTCACGTTGAAATCCACTCTAGAACTGCGTTAGTTTTAGATTTTTGTTTGTTCGATTCAAGTGGAAATAAAGCGACGAAATAATGAAAAATGGAATCGACGTCTTCAGAGTTATTATTGGACTCTTTTAACGCGTGAGTCATGACACAGAGTCCTGTAACGTTGGCACAAAAGAGAACAAGATCAAGGAACAGGCCACCACAGCGTCATTAAACCTCTCCTGGTTTCCGGCAACTAAATTCCACTGCGGCTGCGGACTCTGGCCTCTGCTTCAGACCTCTGGTTCCAGTAGATATAGGGCTCAATAATTAGCCAAAAGCACTTTAAAATGTATCCTCTTCTATAGCATCCTCTGCACTGACAGTTCAGAAAAACATAACTTTTCAAAACAAGCTAAAAGAAGGGAGCTCTGTTGTTTTTTTTAACTTCATTAACACAACGCATCTCAAAGAATCTCCTGAAATCGAGCACATTTACCGTCAACTCTGACTGGACGTCCCTGGAAAACAAGATGGACAAGATTCTCAACAGGCAGGACAATCTCAATGTGGAAAGTGTATACATGTTGGCGTGAAATCTCGCTTTAGGTCCCCACTGGGAGATTTGTGAGGCCTGACCCTAATAATAGCGCTCCAGTTATTCAGGGGCGGAGACGTGCGACTGCTTCTCGATGACAAGGCATTTATGGGTGAGAAAGACAGTCAACACCTCCGTCATGGCACAGCACTGGACTCCACGAGGCCGACACGCTGGGTGAATATCCTCCGCTACGTGTAGGAGCTGGGCAGCGGAAAACGGATGCAGGTCGACAGCAGGACATACGCACCTAATGCAACTGCTGCATTAATGATGAGGTAAGCGCAGGGAAATGGTGGTGATCATGGCCACCGCAGCAACACCGATACGAATAAATTATACAAGCGTTAAAAGGCTTGACATGGCGCGTTTCCCTCCCGTGGAAGCCACAGCGAGTGAGTTTGAAGGACAGCGGAGGGGCAATCCATCTTTCTCTGCGCCACCAGCCAATAGCCGTCAGGGGGCGGGCCGACCGACGGCTCGCGGTGAAGCCCTCGCTCCTCGCGCCCTCGGTCAGAGCTCCGTGAGGAGACAGCGGAGCGACGCAGTCAATTAGCAGCGAGCTTGTGACGCGCGCCGACTCATTCGTCTGTGCACCAAGCGCCGGGATTAACTTTGAATGCTTTGATTCAAACCAGACGTCAATTTAGGGAAAACCTGGAGTCCGACAGCGGCTTTTTTTTCGAAATACTCTTTCCTCTTGTGTAACATGTAACCGTAGAGAAATGTCGTGCAGATTTATGACATCACTGTCACCAATGAAGTGGTATGAGTGTGATTTTGATACCCATCATATTCCATGTTTTATTTGTTGTACGGTGTAATTCTTTTTGTGTTCTTTTCAGTCCCAATTTACTATAAGTACCACGTGCAATCTTTGAAACAAGCGACATTTTGTTTAAAAAAAACAATCCTAACAATGCTGAATGTAGTAATGGAACGTGAAACCATACACAAGGAATATCTTTCCATGACAGAGCGGTAACGTACCGTAGGCCCTGACGGTTGTCACAGAGGGAGAAGCGCAGGTGCGTGTGATAACATGAATTGGTTTCACGGTCCCCGGTAATGCACGGCTTACTGGGACACTTGAGTAGAGCCGAGGCGTCGTTAATGTTATTAGTAACACCTGTGCTGTCCCGACGATCACGAGTCACAATGCCTGCAGCGAGAGAACGGTCTGGTGAGAACTGGAATGGTTTCGCAGGGACAAAAAAACCAAATGTATCGAAACGATATCCACAAAACGTGGAACCCAACCACGACGCCCGGAGACAAAAATGACCACAAAAGTACACAAAAGTACATGATATTTGTGTTTTCATCATGATGCTCGGTGCTCAATCACAGTCAAGACTCAAGAAGTTGTTACTGTCATACGCACAGATAACAGTTATTCTATACAATGAAAAGCTTATTTTGCTCGGTCCTCCTAACACAGAATTACAATAAACAGTAAAAAAAAATTACAAAAATAGGGCACAAAATATAAAAGATATAACAGTATTGCACAAAAACATGATAATAGTATTGCTATGATATGATAAAACATGATAACAGTATTGCTATGATATGATCAAATCTGTTCATAGTATTGCAATGATTAATATGATAACAATGATGATTTGATAATATGATAAGATAATACAAATAGTATTGCTCACTGTATCTTTATACACTATGCATTGCTACAACATTGCTACAATGTCCCAGTATGGTCATGACATGGTCATAATGCAAATACAAAAAGTGCACTACAGGAATTACTCTGCCGTGTGTTTGCCACAGAAAGGATCGTCTGCAACGTTTTCCTTGATTCTCCAGCTGCCCCATGAATCCCGGTTCATGACCTCTGACCCCTTTCCAGACAGTGTTATGTCCGTTTTTTTGGTCTTTAGTCATGTGACGAAGTTCCTTTATGTGGACCATGTGGAGCTAGTAACTGATCCTTGAGTTACACATACAATGTCACAGAACTCCACATCAGTAACTGCAACCCATTGATAAACCAGACGATGGGTACAACAGACCAACGCTGAGCACTTTTCGTAGTGGAGAATTAATTGCCAACAAACGGCACACACTTCACACGGCAACGCAGCCAACAAACGCTGAACCCTCAGAGGGATGGAGATCCGACGGGTGAGCAACAGCAGTCTGATTCGCGACAAAGTGATCACCGCTCCTAACAAGCCGCCGATGCCGGGGTTCCGGTTGCTCATTGTCCAAATGAAAAATGCAACAGTCGCCTCGCTGAGGTGCACATGTTCCCACGTTGTAAGGAGTCCCCTCCGCAACTGATCCCAGCGAGCAGGAGGAGGAAGAACAGAAGAGGATTGTAAAAAAGAGAAACAAGCCACGGGAAGTCCCGCCCTCCCCTGCCGAGAGTGCTATGAACTTCTCTGGGAGACGGAGACGTGGGCCCCCACGGCTAATACAATATGTATTATTCTGGTTGTACCAGCTGTAGACACAAACAATGTATAATGGATCAAATATCTTTCGCTAAACAGCGCTCTCGTAACCTTCACCTCCAGGGTGCACACGATCTGTTCCCTTTCAAGCGCTCCCTTAATTGCTGGTGCGTGTCACCGGGGCCGCGGGTTCGGGGAGCAAACCGGTCAAAGTTCTTGGTTATCGCTCGCGTGTGCGTGTATGTGTGAGTGCGTGTGTGCGTGTGTGTGTGTGTGTGTGTGTGTGCGCGAGCCACGCACGTCTTCTCTTCCAAACCCACTTTTGCCTAAAGTAAGTGTGCATCATCAAAGGCATGGAGAACTTGTTTTGAACTACAAGCAGGTTCGCTTTCTCCCATCCTTTGTTCTGCTAATCATCCCATGGGCACGCACCGTCCATAACAAAGGATGGAACAACAAGCCGTTATCTTGCGAGAAAACAGGAAAGCAGATATCCCCATTGTGCATAATTTAGCGCTGCTCCCGTTTCCCCCATTCGCCAGTCGTCAGAGGGAATCAGGCTCTACATTTTGAGAACGGCAGAAAGAGAGACAGGGGATGCGGAACACGGCTTTTTTTTTTTGTTGTTTTTTTTTTTTGTTGTACTAGAGTAGTATGCGCGTGATAGACAAGCTAATTTCTGGCGGTATATGTTTGGTCGCGCCAGAGCCTCATCACACTTCATGTCATCATCGGTGGCTAGATAAATTGAAGCTGCCGGGGTGAAGTCAAGATGCTGCAAGATTTACCGGGGCGAACGCAAAACACTTCAAGCGATTTCATACTGTGGGAGCAGATTTGGCTCCGCGAAAATCCATGCAGATTCATTAGGCATGTCGTGGTGTTTTAAGAAGGCTGGGGCGCTTCAGATAAGTTTGTTCTAACAGTTTCCCTTGTGTGTGTGTGTGTGTGTGTGTGTGTTTGTGTGTGTGAAAGAGAGAAAAAGATTAGAAATGCGAATAGCGGAAGTGGAAGAGATTGAGTCAGACTTGGCTTACCTATGGCAGATCTCTGCGCGGAGTCTTACTGGGAGGGTAAAGCAGCAATACTCAGCCAGTAAGCCACACACACACACACACACACACACGCACTACTACTACACACTGACACACCGGCACCACCTACGCCTCCTTCCGCAAACCCCTTCACACCGAGGACAGCTCCGAGCTTTTGCCACGGATACCAGAGTTGGTGTGAGACAGCGCTGAGATGGAGAAAGAAGAAAAAAAAAAAAAACAAGTTTGAAAGACGCATTTGCTTTCACATGCACGCACACGCACAACATATAAACAGCACGCACTACACCTCCCAAGCCAACGCTGTCCTTCCTCGTGAGAATAAACAAACTTAACCCGACAACACTAACGTTAAAAATAGTCACACTATCACTGGCGTAGGGTGTATTTCACCTGATAAAATATACTTCTCATCAAAATATAATAAAATACAACAACACAAGTCAAGTTGAAGTACTCGTCCTTTATTTTACCCCATAGAACTTCTCATGAAACCAAAAACAGGTATCATGGGGGGACCCTGAAAAAGGGCTCAATCGGGTGAAAATGTAGGGAATCGTCAATAAAATATGATTCTAAATATAAATTAAGGAGATTAAAACTTCTTCTTTGGTCCACCTGTTCCTGGGACATGTGAATCTTGTCCTGTGAAGGAAAAAGTCTCCTTTTAATGGTAAAACCCACCTGCATTTTTTTCACCCTCTATCACTATCGTCGGGTGAAAATCACCCCGACACGTGTCTGTTGGCGCACTTGTATCACGGCCATGTTGTGGGTACCTGAGCTGTAGCCCAGCTATCGGCTCCACCAGGAGGCGCACTGCTGTGTAGTTCTGTGGCGTTGTTGTGTAGTTCTGTGGCCCTGTTGTGTAGTTCAGTGGCGTTGTTTTGTAGTTCTGTGGCGCTGGTTTGTAGTTCTGTGGCCCTGTTGTGTAGTTCAGTGGCATTGTTGTGTAGTTCTGTGGCCCTGCTGTTCATCGTGGTGTATACGTCTTGTTCACTGCCACTGCAGAGGGAAAGTTGGTTTACCGATGGTGCTTACCAGTCGTGCTAATGCTCGTGCTTGTGCAACCAGCAGCTGTGTGTGAGAGGCACTAACAGGGCCTCCGCTGAGCCGAAGTTCAGATTGTTTTTTTTGTCAGAATCCAACATATGTTAAAGACCTCAGAGTCGTGTCTCTTTTGATATAGTGAGGGAAGGCTGAAACAAACGTTCTAATCCATCACACACACACACACACACACACACACGCACACACACTCGCTCATTCTGAGCAGGAAGAGCAGTTTTTTTCACACAATTTGAATTTGGTTGGGAAAATCCTGTTTTACATGAGGCCAACAAGCGTCTATGAGATTCTGTTCCCAGGGAGAGAAAAAATTGTTCCGATATATATTTAGGAAACTTTTGAGGTTGAGTGTGAAGATGGCTCTGGAAGAAAGGACCAATTTGGCGTTGCCGCTGGAGCGATCCATCACAGGATGGTCTCTGGTTTTACAGTCCTCGTATCGTTCCCCGTTTTCAAACTACAGCAGACTTTCGCTTTGTACTTTAAATGTCATTGCTGTTGCTTTGTGATTGCCGTTGATTCATCTCAGTTCCACCTCATTGATTGAATCTAAAAATAAGAAAGGTTCCAATGCAGATATCTACCATACAAAAAAAAACATTTTTCCACAAATCCATAATCCAGCAGCTTCTGTTGTGGTAAATAATAGCAATTTGATGTTGAAAATAGACGCAGCGTTTACGGCGGACTTTGAGTTGGAGTCAGTTGTCTCCAACGCAGCGGGGGAAACAAAGTCCGCGGCTGAAAGTCGCCTTTGCTAGAATAGCAATTTGATACACTTCCAATTGAACTCTCAATGTCAAGGCATTGCCGTTTTGGGTTGTAAATAGTGACAGGATTCTAATAAACAATCTGCCACGCTTCACCCTGCGTTAATAACCAACTTTCATCTGGTGTCAATCTTAATACAAAACTCCAATTATCCAAGTCTTTACTGAAGTGGAAAGGCTACTCCAACCCTTGCCGGATAAGTAGAACAACAGCAATCCCCATTCAGCGGTGAAATCATTTAACTTCTCTCTACTTGCTTGACTGCCCAGTCTTCTACGCTAACACGGCGGACAATGCAAGGCTGCATAATCGTTATATTATACGCTATCTCCATAATGTCCACTTCCTTAATATCACATGCAAATGCCGATTCCTGAACTAGTTTTATTTGGGAATTCCAGTTACATGGTTACGCAGCGCAAACAATATTTTTGGACTAGATCAAAATCTATCTACTTCCCTCATCCGTTAAAGTTAAACTGTCAGCGGGACGGTTAGACTGTGGAAACATTTCCTTTCTTTCCATCATTAACTAAAACATAACCAGAGTTGGAGTGTAAACAACTGCAGTTGTCTGATTATGCATGTAATGGTGATTGTTTTTTATAATAACTAAAATCACAACAAAAATAGCTTGTTGCACTACACAAATTTATTTCAGAACAAATGAAAATGTCACTCTTTAATAGCTGAAAGTGTATAAAGAAGCAATTATTTGATATAAAACCATGCTGCTGAGGACTGAGATGGATGCCACTTTTACTGATAATGTAGTTTTGATGGATACATTTATCATAAATGGCCACATAATCTGCATACAGTTGAAAACCTGCTTCAGTCATAATCCAATGCTCAGAATGATCTTAACATATAACGAGTTCCACACTCTTTGCAGTTCATTTTCTTTGTAAGGGGACGTGGCTGTGATAGGAGTCTACGCCATGTCCAATGAATAAATACACGATTTAGTAATTATGAAGCTTCCTGAAAAATGCAAAGAATGTTGCATCTACACTGATCTAACAGCTTAACCCTCACTGGAAAGACACGAGTGGTAGTAAAAGTAAGTATCACATGACCTCGCTTTCTGAGAGTGTGGCCTGGATAAATTCATAAATATGATTTACTTGAAGCCATTTGCGGCTGCATGAACAGTGATGATGAAATTAATCCAAGAAATGCTGTTTTTCTTTTGTTGAGTAAAAGCATACGTTCAGGTCTCATAGTATTGATCGTTGTACTAATTTAAAGAAAGCGGAATTAAAACTTCCCTGAGTGAATGTTGCAATGGTGCAAAAGAAGCCTCTCTTTGGATGAAAAAGCAAGACAATTAGGTTAGACGGTCAAGGTTTCCTCCATTTCTCCACCCCAATCTTGTACATAACAAAGATTACAGTGAACAGCTTGCATGCTGTGGAGGGTTTGCCAGCCAGTGGTGTCATGAGGGGACAAAGGGTCTCCATTTAAAAGGACATATATGAATAGTCCTGTGAATACAATGGTGGCATCTGAGAAACATCTGAGAGCCAGGTGCTTGGTTTGGGTGGTTTTTAAAAGACTTTCTGCGAATGGCAAAGTTTCTTGTTTTGCAGACATAAATATCTTCTCTTTTTTTTTTTTTTTTTTTTACAAATAACAACAAAATACAAATAAATATGTCTGGAAAATGGAAACAGCTTCAAAAAAACCTTTTTATCTTTTTTTTTTACTTTGCTGATGTGTGACCTTGCTGATTGTCATAAAAAAAAAAAGAGCGAGAGCGTGAAACCTCCTTCCTTGCCCCGAGTGTTGGAGCGTTAGGCTTTGGGTTGTTTTCTGGCTACCTGCCGTTGCGATGAACCAGCTGCCACCTGAGATATTCCACACATGACATTTATCCAGGGGAGGGCATTGACAGATGCTTCAAAGCAGCTTTGTGGCACGGCCAAGAAAGGCCCCTCGTCATATTAGATAAGGCAGGGGACTATCATATTAAACTGCGTGCAGAGCTGCCACATTGAAAAGCACACAGGTCCAGCCAGCGCACGCCTTGCCCGCCTGCAGCAAGTTGCCTCGCGGCACGCGGCACCCTGACGCGGAAGGAAAAGAATACGCTGTTTGACAAAATGCACAAACGTTGCCACATGCATCCATGTGTTTATACCTAGTCCAAGTAACGTGCGTTTCAGGCTACAGTCGCTGAGTTGTGGATGAGGTGTAAAAACCTGACGATGCATGTTCGTTCGCCTTGCCGTATCGACGGTGTGCCGTTATAATTTTTTGAAAGGAGCGTCCGTTCGGTTTTTAATGAAACCCACGGTATTTGGGAGTAAAATTAGCCAGCATGATACAGCAAATATGATCAGTTGCCAATAAGTCCTGCATGGTGGACTCAGGTAGTAAATATCAAGGCCGCTCGCAATTCGTCAACGATGCCAAATGAGGCTTTGAGCTTGGAAATATTGCTGTTTTTAAATGTGAGTTGTTACCATTTAACAGCAACTTAACAGAAGCTGAAAGTCTTGCCAATGTTCTGCATTGATGTAGAAGTGTACTCCCTGGTGTGTCAGTACAAAGTTACATCCTGGTTGTGGTGTGGTCACAATTGCACCATACCGACAAAAAGAAAAGGGCGGTGGAAGACAGATTTTAGCCTCCTATGAAGTTACTCTTTAAAGAAAAGAAGTATTGTAAAGGGAAAAGGGTGCAGCGAGAAAGAATACAACTGTATTAAGTGTGACTTCTTTCTTTCTTTCTTGAACATAAAATACATGATGGATGATTGCACCAGATCCAGTTCATGCACCTATCTGTCTACTTGGAAACACTCCACAGTTAAATTCAGCAAACAAACAGCTCTGGTGCGTGTGTGTGTGTGTGTTTGTGTGTGTGCGTCCACACAAACTGGCTGCTTTTCCGGCAATGGAGGTTTCGGTGGTGTGGGGAGGTTGCTGGAGGTGTGTCAAAATAAAACTAATCAATCTTGTCTTTATTTCCTGGCATCACCTCCGTTTGTCCCGCAGTAATGCTCCAACCAGGCAGCACGGAAGAGCCCAACATCTGACCTGCGATTGCTCCCCGGGCCCAAAGCAGTGAGCAAGCGTTGAGTGCTGATCAAGAAGCCAAGTCAAGGCTCGTCACGAGATTCATTTTCGTGTTTACCAAGAGCCCCCGCTTGACCTTTACAGGCAACTGTCTCTATTGATCACCTGCGTTCGTCCCTTCGCACCGTCCGGGAGTGTTCTGCATGCCAGCTTGCGTTCCCCTCCCAGACGGAGCTCTGACTGCATGTATAGGAGAATGGTGAGGGGATGGCTAAGCCAAAGGTCAGGATGACATTACGGGTGTTTCAAAATGTCCAGCAGCAAAGATGGGCAGTCCAGCAGAATGCTAAAACTGGACAATCGTTAAGCATTGCTGTTTCATATTCTGTGTGATTTGGTCATCACATTAAAGGACCCGCTTTAGTTCTCTGCGGAATGGGGACTTTGTTACGTTCATAATTAATTTAATACAGAAATTAGATTTTCTTTTTCTTCTTCTCTACCGTCACCTTTTCATTGGCAGAACTGATGACAATTACACTTAATGAAGTTATATTGTAGCAGTATTCTATGTGTAACCCAGCAACAGAGTTCAATCAACTAAATTATTCAAATAAAAAAGTAAATCAAAAATTGACTCATCTTCACATTAACGCTTATATTTCTTTAATTAGACAGCAGAGTTCATAATAAGCCACTCAGCGTTCTTTTGTTGAGAAAAGTTCCATCCTCTACAGAAACTGACGTTCAGGCACAAAAATAGTTCTTCTGACATTAAGCCAAAGTTGAACAATAATTGAAACAGTTCTGTTATGGTGTAATCTGGTGCTAACATTCATATTAATAACGATTAAAAACTTAAAATGATTATTAATGCAGAGTGGATTCTCCTGATGCTTGCAAGTAATTACTCAATGATCTGTTTTCTTGATTTACTTCTGTTCACTGTATACGGCTGTGGCGCTAGCTATACGGCATTGCTGCTATACGGCTCTGCCGCTAGCTATACGGCAATGCTGCTATACGGCTCTGCCGCTAGCTATACGGCAATGCTGCTATACGGCTGTGCCGCTAGCTATACAGCAATGCTGCTATACGGCTGTGCCGCTAGTTATACAGCAATGCTGCTATACGGCTGTGCCGCTAGCTATACGGCAATGCTGCTATACGGCTGTGCCGCTAGCTATACGGCAATGCTGCTATACGGCTGTGCCGCTAGCTATACGGCTGTGTGGCAAGTTATACGGCAGTGCTGCGAGCTATATATGGCTGTGCCTTTATACAGTTTTGTACGGCCACTATACGGCGGTGCTGCTAGCTATACGGCGGTGCTGCTAGCTATACGGCGGTGCTGCTAGCTATACGGCGGTGCTGCTAGCTATATGGCTGTGCCGCTATATATGGTTGTGCTGCTAGCTATACAGCTGTGCTGCTAGCTATACAGCTGTGCTGCTAGCTATATGGCTGAGCCGCTACACGGTTGTGCTGCTAGCTATACGACTGTGATTCATAGGTGTCACACGTAACCCACTTAGTGTGCAATCCAGGTCATCTTGAAGCAGGAAGTAAATAGAGCGCAAAAACCTGCACAGGGCTGCGTGGAGGGAAGCGGGATGGGAACAAAATAGTTTCTTCTGGCCCCTGTAAGTTGTGTACGTAAACACCACGCCCAAATCTTAAACCTCCCGTTGTAGATTTGTTGTATTTTACGATATTTTCCTTGTTCAGTTCCCTCAACTTGACCGAGTCGGACTGTGAAGCTTAACGTTCATTTGAAAGACTGCATTCAAACACATGTTGCTATAATACACACAAAAAATAATTTGCAACCTTTTGGTTGGAGATGATTCAAAACTAGGCAATTTGTTATTGTTCGACTTGTTCATCTCAAGTAATACAAAATAAGTTACAGTTAATGCCCTAAGCTTCGAATGTGCATCCTAAAAAAAAGGACATACGCAGGCACGCACAACACACACGCACACACACACGAACGCACGCACGCACGCACACACACACACACACACACACACACAAATACCTTATCAACCTGTAAACAGCTCCAGACAGTACAAACAAGACCTTGATTTGTGCTGTGCAATATTGATCAATCAGGTTTGACAAAAAGGGGAGTCGAGACAGCTTATACATATTCACCAGCGAAACAGCCCTGTGCATCGCCCTTCTCTCCTGTCTCAGAGTGTTTTTCTTTCAGCCACACAGATTGTTATGCATAGAGAGACACGACCTGCAGGCGTTGCTCCGATTCTTATCGCCATGCTCTCATCTGATGGGAATGCATGCTCTGACAAAGGCCGGTCCTCCTGGATTCTGCTCATATCTGCTTTTTAACAATTCCATCAGTGCCGGATAAGCCGGCTGGCAATAAAGAAGAAATGGCAATACATAGAGGGATCTGGGCAGCATCTGCTCACAGGAATGACCGATAGCGCGGTGCTGTTTGAATCATCAAAAATGTGGTTGGAAAAATGATGACGGGGAGATAACGCAGGCCCAACATAGGATCAGGTAGGGAAATGTCAACGCAATGGCTCCGTCACCTCAGACACAGATCAGATGTCTAATCCTTCAAAATGTATTATTTCTTTCATATTATTTGTAAGATTATACCCTTTTTATATAGTAATTAAAGCATCTGAAGATGTTATTGTATACACACACACACAGAACAAAAAATAAAACTATATATATATATATATATATATATATATATATATATATATATATAGTATATACAATATATGAAATACTATATATATATATATATATATATATATATATATATATATATATATATATATATATAGTATTACGTATATTGTATATACTATATATAGTTTTATTTTTTGTCCAAACCTTATTATATCTGAAAGTAGAAGGATGTTGTACTTCCACAATTATTCCTAAGAGGCACACCTGCTTTAAACACAGACAGAAACGTATTGATTGAATACAAAAATAATGCAAACATATGAACATATGACAGGTTCAATTGTTGTATAATATTAAACAGAAGTCCAATGAAGAAGGCAAAAAAACAACTGTATGAAGCTAATTTAGCCTTGTGCTGAAAGTGATGCATGTGGATAAAGTGTAACAGGTGAGATGCAGTAATGAGCTTACGGCATGCCATTCCACGCTCTTACCTTTACCACTCAAGATAAGCTCACTCACTACCAACGTCCCAAGGTTTCATGGTCGTTAAAACTAAGAGAACAAAGAATTATTTACACGTTATCATCTTATTAAGTCGATTGGAGAAACATCAGCATCATCTTGGAGTCGTGTTTTGTGGCGGAGTCAGAATCCAGTGAACTGCTGGCATACCACACATGAGGGCCCTAAAACAAAAGCAGTGAGCTAAAATATTGTTCTCGGAGGGTTTGTCAAGTTGAGCCTTATCAAATTTAATGTATTCACTTGATCTATTGACACAATATAACTATACATCAGAGCAGCTAAAACCCACATGATTGCCTTGACTCAACAGATTTTACGTATTTCTTTCCCGCACACATTTGAACTTGCTACATTTCACTCCTATTTTGTTCCAGTCAAACATTTAAAAAAGATCTCTTTATGGTTTTTCTAGTCGATTTTACCGTTCTCTGTCAAGAAACAGTTGGAGATGTTACCACGGGAGCTGCGTTCTGTCTCGACCCGCCGCTGTCGCCCGCCATTGTTAGGCAAGCGGCAGCTGGATATGTGTGCGTGTGTGTGTGTGTTTCCACGTGGACCGGCATTCCTTTAAATGTGAGCGAACATACGTGTGTCACGCCGCCGTCCAGCAGTGAGCAGCAGCACTATGTTGTAGATTTTGACTCCTCTAGCGGCAAACTCTTAGCGCCTGGCCACTCAATGCCCGACACACACCAGCCGCATCCTGAGTGACAGGCCGCTCCCTGCAGAGCTGGGGAGGGTAATTGGCATTCAGGATCATCTGGATGATAGGGAGGGTGGCGAATTTTCGTGAGACGCCGCTCCCTGCCTTTTATCCCGCGCCACAAAGTTCCCCAACCCCGCACCCCCATTTGCACAGAGAGAGGGGAAGAGATTGAGAGAGAGCGAGAGAGACAGAGACGGAGAGAGAGAGAGCGAGAGAGACTACTTTGCATGCAGTGTGTTGGCAGTAGCATCCCCGAGGGAGACATTGTCGGTGAGGGGGAAACAGCTTTCTATGCATGAGGAGAAATCTCCTTCAGGTTTGTGTTGCAGCCGCCCCTCACCCCTGCCTCCACCGTCCTCATCACCCTCCCTTCCCGGCTTCCAAGCTCCGAAACCCCCACGCCCGCCCGTGTCTGAAGGGATTTATGACCTGTCACCTCGGCAGCTCGTGGGGAGGGTTGAGAGGAAAGAGAAGGGTAAGGTAAGGTGGTGGTGGTGGTGGTGGTGGTGGTGGGGGGGAGGGAAGTCCACGTCACTCCGGCGAGCTCGATGTATCAATCTGTCCAGGGAGTTTGCCCATTCAACCGCAGCGAGAAGAATTAACGAGAGTGGAGTGGGGGCGGGCTGAGGAGCTGAGGAAGGTGGAGGGGCGGGGGGGGGGGGTCTTTCATTTCACACTAAGAAACCAACAGCGACTGACAGGAACACGCTGCCCCCATGAACATGTCATTTGCCTTGCTGTCAAGTGGCATGTGGTATTTAAAAAAGCGAAGGAGGGAAGGAAAAAAAATAAAGGAAAGGAAAGAGGAGACGGCATCAGCGTCAATCAAACAAAGTGCCGAGATCAGGTCTTTTGTTTCGCGAGCGGCGCAAAGTGACATGTGCATCCAGTGTGCTGCGCTGCATTGCATCGCATTCCCCTGTGGACATTTGATGGAGGGCATTAGCCTGCAGATTTCCGCCAGCTCCCATAAATTACCGGGCGGTACCTGTGCCCCCCCGAGGTAGATCATTAGTGTACTTGATAGGTATAATAACGTCGCCCCGGCGCGTTGCCATACCGAGTCACGACTAAAAGAGCTCTCCAAGCAAAGACAATTGAATTATGCCTTCTGTCAAACGGTTACTGTGGATTTAATGCATACTGAGTCCAGGATCAATGATTTGTCAAAAGCCGCTGATGCATCATTGTCAACCCGGCCCAGAAGAAGTTATAGGGGGTTATTGGGCAACAACGAATTCGTCTGAACGTCGCAAACACAATTCCGGAATCATTTGGAAATCGCACAAAATATATCAGGATTCAATCCTCATGAATTCCTGCAGATGTAATGGTGGGAAGCCCTCCTGAGAGCGAGGCCGCGCAGCAGAGTCTAATAACACGGCGCCGGCTCCCGACGCCCTGATCACATTATAATAATAAAAGTGATAATACATATTTTACACTAACGGAATAACCAATAACAATAAACATGGTAAGAGAAAATCAATAAAAAAAAGAGGATTCATAAATAAAAGAAACATTACAACAAGAAATACGAGACACGTAATGAATCCACACATGACGACTGAGGCCTTGAGTTTCAAAGTGGAACGGAGACCTGCGACAGTACAAATAAAAACAATGAGCTGTGTAGGAGCGTAGCCGCAGATATTGTAGTTTAATACCACTTCATGTGTGAATTATTAGTTCAGCACAGAGATCCATCCGCTTCCAGACAAAGACATATTTACCTGCAGCTCCAGGGGAAGAAACTCCTCATCTTAAAGAGGCACTCAGCTCGTGAAAACAGCACTTCCATAAAACCAGGGCAGGATAAAAGAATGCCCAAAATCGATGGTGCAGAACCACCGAGATTCTGCCTTTAAGTCTCTAATATTGGTTCAAACACAAAAGTAAAAACAAAACTCTAGATCATACACATCCCATAATGCAATTCAACAGAACATTTCATAAGACTCCTGGCGCTCACACCTCTCAAACTCAACGTCCACAGTTTGTAACTCTGACTTTGTGGTATAGTCCTTTACTTCTCCAAGATCCAATCTGTTTATGTTTTACTTCTTTACTATTCTTTACAACTTTGGTCAACCAAAACACATTAGTGCTATAATCAAGAAAACAGGTACGAGAGGCAGTACTGTATCGTCAATAATGTACAGTTCAAGGATGTTGTTAGGCCTGAGGCTTTGTGTTATTCATCACTGCCATTCTCATCATAAGTCATTCCCTCCCAAAATATCAAAGTTTACACAAAACATGTGTAAGCTATTATATGGTGTATGTAAACAGCTGGGGCTTTTATTGTGGAAGGGGAAATGGAAGAGGAGAGGAGGATTTGTTCGAGTGAAAAGGGAGACAAGAATAAAGCGTTTGTCGTCTTGTCTTACCTAACGGAGCAGCGTGTTGTTATTTTATTATTATTATACAAACATAAGCGCAAGAGAAACCCTCGGCTACACATGTTTGGTAACTGTCAAGTTTGAAATGACAACTAATTATTGATTAAACGACAAGCAATTTAAATCTACCTGTTATTTTGAGTTTCACACTGATATGGAACGTTCTGGTAAATGTAAACAGGTTGTACAGTACTTTATGGCTGAATAAACTACACCCCGTTGACTCATTCTCAACCAATCAGAATGCTTAATTGCTTGATTTGATCTATATATGTATATATATATATATATATATATATATATATATATATATATATATATATATATATATATATATATATCGTCAAGAGGTGTTTATGATGATGCGTATAGATAAATTGTACTGTGTTATTAACCTTCTCCTATGATATCAGTCTTGTGGCTGAAAGGCCTACCGGTCTGTGCGTCCTGTCTAGAGGGGCTGCAGATAACAGGGGAGAGATTCCAGCTGTCCGTCACAGTTGACCTGCCGTTGTCGAAGGTGATCTGTATGAGTGGAATTATTAGAATCACATCCACAGTTGTACCTAAATGGACCGGTTTTCTTCCTCTGTCTACACAGAGGGGGAACTGTTTGTTTTTTGTTCCTCTCACATTAACATACCGTGTCTCTATTTTTTTTTTATGTCGATACAAACATTACAATCCTGCAAATAGGATTAATAAGGTTTGAACAGTTTGAAAGAGTTTCCGATTCCAAGAGCTGTCGCTCGCTTACTTCTCGTAGTTTTACATCACACCATTGTCTTCAATTATGCAAATGCGGGAAAAACAACCTTTTAGTCTCAAAATGATCACAAACACAGAATCAAACCGTATTCTGAGAGCATCCTCACAGCCGAACGCTATGTAGGGCAAAGTGTCTCAACTATTTCTTTTACCCTTAGTGTAAGATAGTGAACTGCCGGGAAACGGCTACACGTTTAGGGAAGAAGCGGTGACAGATGAGGAGGGATGAAGAGAGGAATTTTTAACGGCAAAGTAGGGAAGGGAGATATGATTCAAGGTTTCAGGGCGGATGTGGCGAACGTGGAGTGCTTCTCAAAGAGATGAATTTTCCGCCCTATTCTAGAAGAGCTCGGAGGTACCTGTGCCGTCCTGACCGGAGTGGGAAGGTCATTTCAGTACCGCAGAGCCGGAAGGGAGGGGAGCTGGAAGTGGGGCAAGGACCAGGTGGCCGCGGGGAAGTGGGGGAGCGGTCGCAGAAGAGCTCGGAGCTGGTGTGGAGGGGCCACGAGGCCTGGAGGTACGGCACAGGCCGTGGGGGAGCGGCTCCGGCGGGGCTTTGCATTCAACACAAGCAGCCAGAGGTAGCTAGCGGGGAGAGGGTGCAGAAGGCGGCTGACAAAAGAGAATTTTGTGAGTTTGAGGGAAACGTGGGCTGAAGTATTGTGAACAAGCTAAAGGGGTGAGAAGACCTTAGCCAAAACCAATTTCTCATTCAGAGCAGCTTACAAAGGGTTTTTCTTACAGCTCAGGCTCAGGCTCACACAAAAGACAGGGTTGCTTTGTAGTTGTGAAACTCTAAAATGCCATGCTTTGGACAAGAATTCAAGATTATGTTCCCACACCGTGCATTATATCACGCGGCAATTGTGTTGCGACTCAGATCCGGCCACCGACTTGTCCAACCTTTTCCCGCCAAAAACAATAGTGTTAGCATTAGCTGCTTGTTGGGAAAGATATGTGTGTTTCTGGGACGTAAGTGGTAGTAGTAAAAAAGCTGTGACCAATAGCTAAGAAAGCATCTTTAAACAGCGTCAATGAGTGTCTATGAATACTGTATTAATGCTTTATTGATCTGTAATAATGCTGTGTTTACACCAAACCTTTACGGTAAACTCCTCCAGGAAACTGCGTCTGGCTTATCGTTACCGCTTCCGTCATTCACAATGGAAATAACCACCAGTTCTGCTTTATCATTGTTGTATAAATTCCACAAACCTTGGAACATCAAACTCCATCGTGTCCGAGTTTATAATATTATCCGAAGTCCCACAACAGCGTCTGAATGACGGCTGCTATCAGCGCCGGCAGCAGTTTGATTCAGCGACGTGGTGACGACAGGCGAAGCATCTCAACACTGATTGGCTGACGCAACTTCGCATGATTTTTTGACAGAGTTGGGATATTTCAACTTGCACAACTTTGCGCCGCGTCAAACGCTCTGGTTTACAGTTCTAGTTAAAAGTTTTGGCGGACCTTGTATGTTTTTTCCTTCTTTCAATGATGACTAATTTAGAGACAAAAATTGTCTAATTCGGAAACTACATTTATTAATAATAATTTACATTTTTAATAGTTTTGGCCCGAAAAGAAGAACAATTACTTGAATAAAAATGTGTGTTTAGTCAAAGTCCCCACGGTGTTAACTGTCATAAGGAGAATACTGTTGTAACTAATACCCTATGTATGTTCTTGAATTTTCAGAAATGACCCAATGTCATTCTTGAAACTCAACCGTGGATTTAAGCTTTTAATATTTTGGGCCTTCTGCAGTCTCAGTGGAGGGATTGAATAGTTTAAACTGTGATGTGTTTGTCTGTATTTTGCTGATTTTTATTGATCCAATTCCAATACTGCTATCCCTAAAGAAACGATTTCTATTGTGAAAAAGAAAGAAGAACCAGTTGGAATCAAGCTTATATGACCTAATAAATGAATAATTTAAATAATTTTTACTATTTAATCTATAATCTGGAAGTATACAAAACCAATCTAATAATCTCCTAGCAGAGATGATAATATCTGGTTGTGAGATGATTCATGAGAGAAAATATGTGAAGCCCTGTTTCTTGTTTTCGGACTTTTCTCATATTTGATGATTTACTGTGAAATATCTTTAAAAAACCTTATTTTAATAAAAAGGGAGGCGTGGACACTTCCCTCTTGTGTTAAACGTATAGACAGAACATATAGTTCTTGCTTTGTTGTTGCTATTTTGCTCTGAATTAAACATCCAGAGGAAAAAATGTGTGTTAAATTGCTTGCACCTCGTAGACGTGCAAGCTGTGATGAGGGATAGAAGGTACGTCTACTTTATTTAATGGCTTAGTCAAAAGTGAGTCTATACCTTATTTGTCAGTGGGAACCAACATTGTATACATAGAGATGAGGCTGGAGTGGAGGATTTATTATACAAAGTGTGAAATTTGGCCTCTATTTAAACTTTTACTAACTTTAATATGACTTTCCTTATTTCTCAAAAACAATTGTAACGGTCACTAAATGAGTACAATCTAGAGCAATAGAATACAGCAGTTACAGTTACGTCTCACGTTGACAGAGCAGCTATAACTTGCCAGGATTATCCTTCGGGACTATTCACATAAAGTATTTTTTAAATCCACACTGAGGTCAGTGCAGACGTGAAGTGGTTCAACTTTCGGTGCTGTAAAAAAAACGTGTGTCTTTTTTTTCTCCCGTTAATGTCACTGGGAAGTATATACAGCGGAGAAGTTAATCATTTTAGTGCTGGTGTCACCGAAGCTTTACGATCTGTCCCACGGTCTATTTCACCGCCGCCTGTCCTTTTTTTTCCGTCCAAGGGCGTCACAGCGACCGGTTGAGAGGTCAGCCAAACGGACGCAGACGTATCGAGCAGCGCGGCTACTGTGAAGGATTTACAGTGCCGGAAATCCATTTATCTTTTTGTTCTGACTTTGTTTCGTCAGTGAGGCCGAATTACCGCAACCTTATCATCATTGTCATCGCAGCGTACAGGTTTTGAGTTGCTTAGTAACTGCAGCCACCACTAAGCACCTTGAATAGAAAAAAAAAGGATGAAAGTTGGCCCGGCTAACGTATTTTAGACGCAACATGTGTGCACGTGCATTGATAGTTGACTTTGCAACACCGCTTTAATGTCTCTCCCCGGCTGACCTCTTCCCGTGAAGCAATCTCTGTGTTCGTCCAAAGGGAGGCCATGAATATCTCCATACCTGCTTAAAGTGGAGCGCCATCGACTCGAGGGGGAGCGGGAGACATCTTCCGCTCCGGTGACCGGCGTAGACAGAACGACAGAAGCCCGGCCTTGGCGTCTGCCGGGCAGCAGGTCAATCGTCTGTGACTTTTTTTTTTTGCAGATTTGACTGTAGATAACCCGCCGAGGGGGTAGGTTCGAACATATTGACTCGCATGCATATGCAGCAGCTCGCTCTCAGCAGGGGCGGGGGCTCGCCGGAGCAGAGAAAGACCATCGTGGGCATTGCTGCCGGGGACCATTGACGGAGTAGACCTCATCCAATTTTCCTCCGAGGTAATGAATGCCTCTTGGTCCACCGCCGCTCAGCAGACGCAGACGCGGGAAGTCCAACAGCGCGGCAGAGATGGATTCCCTCCCCTCCAAACAACGCTATACATGACAAGCAAAACGAAGAGATCCTTGAAGTCGCCGAGGCCTCCCGCTGACTGATAGGACCGTCCGGCTTTCATACACCAACACATTTCAAACACCAACGGACCATTTTGCATCCATTTATTCCCAAACTAAAAAAGATATGTGGCGTCTCGTTTTTTTTCTTTTCATCTCTCGACAGTCGTCTGACTCTCTTATTGCATGATGTCTGTTTTTATTTATAAAACAGTGATGTTTAATGCAAAATTGTACACTCGGAATCGCTAAATTATAGTATGCGAGTAGTTTATCTAAAATACTTTTGTGGTGGATGAAGAAAGAAATAATTTTGAAAGCTGGTTGTCCCCGCCTTCTTTCCCCGCGCCTCTGACTTTGTGTTGCAAACTGCCTCTGACTCTGTTTAGCTATTTTTATTCCCACATTCTCTTTTTTCCAATTCTTTCATCCAATTTCTTCTCAGACACAAAAGGTGTCTTTGTAAAAAAAAAAAAAGAAGAAGAAGAAGAATGACAAGTCCTGGTTAGCTTGAAAAGTGTGTCAGCATGTGTCATTTGGAAACATCATCTGAATATTGAGCAGGCGGACTGCGTTTGATGAGCGACACGAAGGGAGGGAAAAAAAACTGTCACGTCCTCCATTTTATTAAATAACACTGTGTTTTTTTGTGTGTTTTTTGTTCCAAAGCGTCTCCATGATTCCGCCAACTTAAATAAATAATCCTCCAGCGAGATGGACCAAAAGTCTCAGCTGAGAGAGAAATAGTGAGAGCGAGAAAGAGATCACGGTGACCGTTTGCGGCAAACACAGGTCTGGTGGTGACACGGAGCCCCTTGCGGGATCTGACCTCGGTGGAGGAAGTGACACCGAGCGGCGGCAGAGAAAGAATGGCCCAGGTGTGACCTCTGACCTCCGTGGAAGTTATAACTAGAACACTGAGCTCAGTCCCGACACTTTATCTTAATTTAAACCCAGGTTGTCTCCATGACTCTCTCTCTTATGAAGGTGGCGAAGCTCTTTGGCTATACTTTACAGAAAACTCCTCCAGGTACGAACACAAACAAGGTTATCGGGCTTTTGAAACAAAAAAAAAAAAGCTGAGCTAAAGTCAGGGAGTACAGTACGTTATTGTGGATGAAATGCTCCGTATTGATTGACAGGATTAAATATTTATCACTGGCTGTCATGGGAGGACCTTGTAACTCCAGTTTTTTTTCTTCTTTTGTCTTTCTTTCATGTTTTCACTCAAAAAGTAATACAGATTTGACTGAAAACATTTCTAAACTGGAGGTTTTAGGGACATTATGTTGCCTGGACTAAAGACACAGGACACAGAGACATTTATTTACAAGTTAAATTACCATAATTTAATTGTTCTCAAACTCAATTTACAAAGAGGCCTTCGTCTAATCTTTGAGAACTTCCTCACATCGACGTGGACAGCCAAGGCGTCGACAACAAAGCCCTGGATTATTCATTAACACGCACTTGTTATCGAGCCAGTCTACGAGCACGCACATTAGGGAGCAACGCGACTCCAAATAACCGACAATGGAAATGTGGAAACACCGTACAGCAACTGTGTAAAAACAACCGTCTTGCAGCTTCGTCACTGCGAGATCTTTTTCGACTACACTTTGAATAAATAAGGTAGCGCAGTAGCACAGAAGCACTGAAATGTCTCTCACTGATAGCACTTTGTAGTTTAACTTTATTGAAGAAGTTGTACTTTCCTGATTCTTGTTGTTCTGAGTTTCTACTCATGATTGAACGCACTTATTGTAAGTCGCTTTGGATAAAGCATCAGCTAAATGTAATGTAAAACCATTAAAGTGCTAACAAAGCACTAACATTAAATGGGGATGCCAGGATACTAACATATACACCGATACAAACTACTCATTTTAGATGAACTACCATGTGAATTTAGACGCATGTCTTCGGCCACCAATGCATTCAGTTTCGGAGTTATTCCTGAGACACCAATGGAAATGTTGCTCGCTGCCATTTCGAGGACGACATCCTCGGTCCATTGAGCCCTGAGGCCCCGCCTCCACTGAGCCCTAAAGCCCCGCCTCCACTGAGCCCTGAAGCCCCGCCTCCACTGAGCCCTAAAGCCCGCCTCCACTGAGCCCTGAGGCCCCGCCTCCACTGAGCCCTAAAGCCCCGCCTCCACATAGCCCTGAAGCCCCGCCTCCACTGAGCCCTGAAGCCCCGCCTCCGCTTCTACAGAGTTTGCTGTCGCTCGTTTATTCAAAAGTATATCGATATCGAAACGTTATTTCCAGGCCTGGAAAAGTCTTAAAAGTCATGTAAATGTGTTTTATTCATATGTTCATGTCGTTCATTTACGCCGAGTTTGAAATCATTTATATGGTTTTAAAAGAAATATAAGCAGGCGTACATACAAGCATCTAGATAAATGTTTATTCTATTAATCAAACTATTCTCTCATTCATTTGTGTCCTTTAAGGTTTACTGTATGCTTTGGAATTATTATTGTTAGTTTAAATACAACGTTTTTCTCACTTTTTAATGTATACAAAGAGATTTCACTACATGTTTGGTCATGGGAATTTGGTTTAAAGTCATGAAAAAAATCCATTGGTCAAAATGTGTATGAACCCTGTAAGTACAATGGACATCAATACACTAGGATGAATTGCTTTCTATTGGATAACATTTTCCACAGGAAGAGAGATTTCTCGCTCCGATCCGCTCCCTGATGTTGAGGAAGAGGAGGATGGAGGGCGTCGTGTGTCTGCACAGACATGAAATAAGATTATCCTGATTCGACCACATCATTCTCCATCAATACCCATGAAGAGTTTCTCAGCTATTAAATCCACTACTTCATGTCCGGACTGTGAGAAATAACACAAGCTAAACACAAAACCCAGCTGATTAAAACCATCCAGTTACCGCGACTCGCTGCGGCCGCGCTACACAGGCCGGGAGAATAGAAAGGATTACGGCTCTATTATTAGATCTCAGCACCGCATTCGCCGCAGTCCAACACAACGTATTACTAGACCGCCTTAAAAATTGGTTTGGACTTTTTTTAGCACAGAGCTAAAGTGGTTTGTAAATTGCTGTGTAATTTTGTACTCAGAAAATCACACACACGTGGCCGAATTACACCTGATTATTGCCACTAACGACCTCCGAAATGATCATGAATTAGTATCTGCGTCTAAATATAGCTGTGGCGGTATCGTGATGGGGGAAATAAAAGATAGCGGCGGTGTTGCTTACTGTGTTTGTGTCATTTCTTTAGGGACGTTTTGTTGCTCTGCTTTTTCCTCACATGAAAAGGAAAATGTTAACAATGATTGCAAATGTAATGAACTCTTAAGGCTTTTTATGACAATAGAGCGCCGCTATTTAGTGCTTTGATTTCACGAAAGCAGTGAATTAATTCCTCCCTCTGTGATCCTTCGCGGCGTCAGAGGGATTCCTCTGGTGTTTGTCATCAGACAAATGCTTAAGCTACATCCTAGGAGAAATAACTTTCATTCAATCCAATTTCCTTTAATTAGTCACAAACATCATTCTGCTATTTCCTAACATCGCGGACGGCGGGGGAAAATAAAATCTTTTTTTAATTTTTTTTTTACTGTTTTACAAAAGGAGAGGAACTGCCAAAGATTAAGTGAAACAGTCTCTGAGAGCCAGACTCACCCGAGCGGAGGCCTCCGATTTTGTTGTTGCTTTTTCAACTCTGCGTCTCACGTTGTCGCATGCAAATGATCGAGGCGTTTATGTACACGCGAGATACAAGTTGACGACACATTAATCAGCCGGCGCTTCCAGGTATAGCCTACTTTTGATCTGAATAAATATGCGATAACCAGCTTGCCACGCGACGAGGAACAGAACATTTAACGCCGGCGTTCGCTGCCAAACGCTCACACAGAGGAGAATCCCAGGCTGATTGGAATCAAATGAAAATAAAAAATAAAAAAAACAGGGAAGACACGGCCCAAAGCGTACTAGATGGTGAAATCAGAATGTTTGATTCTTACCTCCAGTCTACTAAGCTGGAAAATAAAAATAAACGGCCCCTCATGCATACAAATGAGATGTGTGCAATTAAAGCCGTACGGTGACTTTGTGCTGTTTTCTTAAACTGAACGGCATTTACACACTTCTGTCCAAAAACAATCAAACGCATCACAACCTTTTTATTGAACTGTGACGAATCACGTGGTGTTTCTTTCTGGACGAACGGAAAGTCAAACGGCGCTTAAACGGGGTCGTATTTGTACATCTTTCCTCTTGTGTCTTTTAGGTTTTAAAACGCATAAAAGAACTAAATAAAATGTGTTTATTGCATCAAGGCTTTTTGACTTTGTCAGGAACCTCTATTTCAACAAAATAAAACCAAAAAATGTTTCATTAAAAAATAAAATGCTCTGGTTGAAATGATGACCTTTGTGTGGTTAAAGTCCATTGTTATAAAAATACAATTTGCTTGATTGGTTTTTGTTTGTGTGACCTTGTAATTCTATATGTTGTGTTGAAAAAAAACTTTTTAGCCTTTTTCTTGAAGTAAATATACAAATCAACCCGTAACACCACAGATGTTACTATAGTTGATAATATTCAAATGAAAAAAAATAAATGAAACACAATACTTTAAGGGATGTGATTTAATACCGCTCAGTAATAGTCAGGTAACACAACTTTTTATTTATTCATATGATTCTCCTGAGGTTCATTTTACCATCTTTTGAATTGAAATTGAGGCCCAGAGGCTCACACCAAAAATATTAAAACAAGCAACAATATGTTCATGGATAAGGAAACCCAACAAGGAAACCAAGAGATGAGAAACAACGTGGACGATAGATAATTGTTTTTAATGTATTTAAGACATGCCTCAAGATGACCTGTTAACACAAGAGATGCTAACAGAAAGCTAACACAAGAAGAAAGATATATGTATTATTTAAATGTTTACTTTGCATACATCTTTATATAATATATAAGCATTATGCTTCGACCTTTCCAGTCTTTCTGTTTTTCTACATCACATTGTGGCTTCACTTATTGTATTGTCATGATTGTGTGAATAAAACACACAAACAATATTTGTCCTTGTTGTTTTTGTTTGTTGTCTGTGATCCTCACACGTGCCCCGTGATATCCTCTCACTCCGGTTTACTCGTGTGGCCGCCCTGTTGCTCTGCTGTGGACCTTTGCACGCCGTGTCTCACACACTCCGCTCTGCCGCTCAACACCACAGCGAGTGTGTGTGTGTGGGAGAGTGTAACACAAGCCCAGCCAATCAGAACACGGTGAGTCATTTGTGATTGGCCCGTTTTGTCTCCAATCCCTCCGCTATCAGGATTATCCGTCACTGGCCTGTTGCCTGTGATATTACTTTCATATGACCGGGTTGTTTTAATGTGTTTTTGTTGTTTGACATTGCTTAAATAATGGAAAGATTTGAAGAATACATATTTTAAATTGGGATAGTTGTTGCCATATGGCATGTAAAGTCGCATAAAATCTAATTTGAACTTTTTCAATTTCCCTGGGCCATTTAATATTCATAAAATTTAGTTATCATCAACAATTTATTTCAATCACATTTACATCACACTGTCCATTCTGACAAAATGTCGGCACTCGTGTCTGACAAATCACCGCGGTGCGCTTGGAGCAGCTGCTCCTGCGCCCCGTCATCTCCAACTCTTAATATCACCATTTTACTGAAAATGTATCGCATCTAAATTGGTTTAAATTATGAAAATGAGTAGTTACCTTGCCCCAGGTTTTGTATCTAATTCTTTCTTTGAGGAATTTTGCAGATATATTGACAACCTGTTCATATCAAAGTAGAAGAGCCTCTTTTCACAGTAAAATAGTCAAACGTGGACTCGATACGACTGCTGTTCAGTGTAATTGAGATAAAGGAACTGTTGCCATAAATAAGGAAAGCATTGGGAGACATTGGGCTGCACATCTAGTTTTCTAAACCTTTCTATTTTGAGTTTAAACCTCATATTTTGCAACCTAAGAATATAACCCTGGGTGTGAAGCTGGGTATCTTTTGCCAGATAAAGAGGAGCAACCTTTGTGACTTAAATTAAATGCACCAGTTGATATTGATCTTTTCTTGAAGCTATAATGTGACGAATAGTTTTGAGCAAATGCGGCTACAAAGATGATGACCTTCAAATGGGGGACTACAGGTCTCTCTTTGTTATTATGACGGCAAATCTCAGTGCACTGTAGGAGGAGATTAGCCACATAGCTTTCATTCACATGATGAGTATGGAATGAAGTACTCTTATGGTATCGGTATCACTTTAAGGGTACCGGTAGTGATACTGGCATCGTACCATTTTAAACGATTCAATACTATACTTTAATAAGTATGGAAAACATGTCACAAACATCACTTACATAAAACAAACTAAATTGAAATGACTCACAACTTCTCTTATTGAAGGTGGGCGTGTCTTATTGAAGACACGCCCACCTGTGTGCCTTAATGAAGGTAGGCGTGTCTTATTGGAGCCAGGTGTCTTTTTTTAAAGGCAGGCCTGTAATATTGAAGAAGGGCGTGTCTTATTGAACATGTTCTATGTGGTAAAAAAAAGGAAAAGTACTCAATTGTGCCTTGTATTGTTGTCTTTTAATGTATTTTGATGAGAAGTATATTTTATCAGGTACATTATATCAGGTGAAATATACCAGACGTTAGTGATAGTGTGACTATTTTTACCGTTAGCGTTCTAGGGCCGCCGACCGCGCTTGCTGACACCATAAATCTCCAGCCGATGTTAAAAGAACTGTAGAGGTGAGAGATGATGAAAGTATTGGCTTTCGTAAAGCCCGGCAGTTTTGTCCATGCGATGCTCCGTGTGCCCCTGACAGGTACAAACTCATCCCATAAAGAGGAAAAGAAAAGAAAGAACATGCTATAGTCCTGGCGCTGTACTTAAAGTGAAATATGCTCCTGTTGTTCATGGGTGCATAAAAGTTTATTGTCCAACTGATCTTCAAGACACAGTGGGAGCTCTGCTCGACTCGCTGCATCGTGTCCGGGCCAGTGGTTAATGACTGATATCCGCCCGCCTCTTCACGTCCGACTTGACCACAGCCGAGCCGCGGCCCCGGCCTCCCCCCTCACACGCAGACACTCCAGCGAAAGCCGAGGCCAAACGGATCTAATTCTAGGTGACACATTTAGCGCATGGTTTAGCTCGCAGACCTACAGCTGTGTCCCCGACACTCAAGACAAGACCACTGGGGCGTCTCATGAGCATAATTAACCCCTTCATTATGCAAATAAGCAAAAAAAAAACATTAGGAAAAATTGTGGCATGCCGGACTGGCGGGCGGGATTAAAAGCAGATGTGGCGGCGCGCTTGGCTGACTTTGGGCTGTCCGTTTCACCGGAGCCAGAGATGACATCATTCGGTGGCGAGGGACCTTGAAACGGGCGGCAATGGAGAGATGTAACGGTTCTCGAGGAAGGAAGCGGATTCTTGCAGTCAGGAAACCGGTTCACGCTAAGGTCGCTGTGTTTGGCTCATCTCATCACTCTGTAGTAGAAATTCCAATAAGATGATCCTTTCACTTTTAGCAGAACAGGGAAAGACGTTTGTATGGTATATGTTGTATGGCCTTAGAGAGTTGACATAAAGATTACTTTCAGAGGAGAGAGAACATTATGTAGACCTTAATGTGAACTTGAACGGCTGACAACTGGTGTTACCTTGGATTTTATGCAGCAGACGGAGGCAAATAGCGGGCGATGAGGCCAAACACCGGTACATCAAAGTGTAATGGTGGAAGGCCCTTGTGTAGATGTCTGATATCGGATGTCAGATTCAGTCTAAAGGCTCCAGAACGAGTCTTTCACTTGGCGATAAAGCAGCGGGATCACAGTTTACGGACATTTTCTTGCAGAGAACGCGAAAAAAAAAGTCAAGTATAGATGAAGTGAAGGGATCGTCGAAGTGCATATCAGCCACCAATAAGACCCCAAAGGGTTTCCATCGGTAGAATGAAGTCAGGATGGAAGCGTTGGATGGGTGTGAAGCGTCACACTGTTTCTCACATTTGAAGACACACGATTGATGATTAAAGGAAGAAGCCGACGTTTAGCCTACTTAATAGACATGCGGAGACATATATTCTATTTGTGGGTGCTTCAACACTAAAAGTCACATTAAGACGTTGCAACGTGCTGCGCACGGTTCTCTCCATAAGACACGGGAATCTGAAGACCTTTGTAGCAAACCCTCATTTCTTGATTGTCAACTCATCAATAAGTATACATGCACTGTAAAAAAAAACACACACACATACACACAAGCTTGGTTAAAAAAAGGTTGTATTATAGTGTTGTGTTTATGTGCTATATTATATTTAGAATATGCTCTGTTCATATTTTCAGTGCATAATACACTCTTTTGAAAATGCCTGGATCTATTGAATGATTTTCACTGAATAGAAAAAACATTTTTTTGTATTAACATGCAGTACTGCCAGTAATATGTGTTGGATTTAGCCAATACATTTATGTGCTTTCTTCTGACAATATATTTGAAACGGTGATCAGATCATTAGAGAAGTGTAAATGCTTGCCGCGTGTTGGATTGAGCACAGCAGTGTGTCTCGGATCGTGTGATTCATCTGAGTGGCAAACGGTGACAAAATTGTTTTTTTTACCCATAAAATATGATATAGTTTTGAATAAAGGTTTTTTGACTTTGCATAAGATCTCTGGGGGTCTGCTTCTTGTGTGAGGAAATGAGCTCTGCTCTCAGCTGTGTTTACAGATGAGTTTGTGTTTGTTTGCACAGAATTAGGCTCAATGTGTCAAAAAACCCGACGCTCGAGCCAAATATAACACTGCAGTCTTTAGTACTTTGTATACCTTTTTAATGTTCTCATGCAGACTTCTGTGAAATATTGTTCCAGTGCAGTACTTCTCCTCGTATTCACATGAAAAGAAATGTAGAAAATAATACAAAATGATATATATATATATATGCTTATACATAGCTTATTTTTTGCAATTGCAGGTATAAAAAAAGCAAAAACGTACATAACACAATATGTTACTGTAAATTCACTAAAGTAAAAAATAATAAAACAAAGAAAAAAACATTGTATGCGATGGCAGATTATTATTATAATTACGGCCTCCGTATCCACATTAAAAGTGATGTCATCCTTTGTACCCTTCTTTGTTACCTTCCTCGTCTTTCTCATCTTCTTCCTCTTCCTCTCACTCTCACTGCTCCCCAGAAGAGGTGAGCTTACCTGAGATCTGTTTGTTGTGCGACGGCCCAGACTGATTGGTGTTCAATTAGTTTATAATTATTGTGTGTTTCCTATTACAGTAATGTTTTGCATTTCATATATTTATTTATTTTCCCATGGTTTGCAACAGATTTCATGCATTATGGTGTGTCTCATGGCAGAAACAGTGTGCAGTCGTCCATGCTGGCAACAGAATATTAAGCAAATGATTCATTGTATAGCTGCAGGCATTATTTCATAAAACATATTTATATCATTAGCATTCTGCCATTTGTGTCTTTTTGTTTGAGACCCAGAAGATGTCGTCCGTCTGCTGTCTGCCATTTGCCCGATTGCGCCTGAATGCAGCGTTAAAGCATTCCCCAAAATGTCAAACTATTCCTTTTGAAGACCAAGGCCGTGTCTACTACCGCGCACTTGCGCACTTCGAGCACTGACTTTCAGTGCTGAGTGCGACACACTGACAAAACCAGCAGAATTCAGTGCACTGAAACGGTCACAAAATGTAGTGTAAAGCAATGGACACTACTCGCACTGAACGGGCGCCATCTTGGCTACGTAGCGGAAGAGGAGGAGCCATTTCGCCAGCTTTTTATTAATTTATTTATATCCTCCTGCCTGCGATTGTGGAGGTGTCGCAGTTTCCACATAGGTTGGAGAAAGGGGAACACAAGGGACAAAACTAGGGTAAGAAGTGCGTTCATTTTGTCAGTTTTAGTTTCGCGGGTATCGCGAGCAGATTTGCGGACGTCACTTTCGGCTTTATTTTCGCGGGTGCCGCGAACAGATTTGCGTGCGTCACTTCCGCCAATTGGTTAACGTAAGTGTTCCATTTGATACAGCGCTTATCAGCGACACAGTGCACGACATATGTTAGTGCACTGTGTTATAGTGCACTGTATTGCAGTGTACTTCGTAAAGTGTTCGGTAGTAGACACGGCCCAAGTCACCGTTCGAAATTCTGACCCTAAATTTGAGACTCAGACCTTGTGGCATACTTTTCTCTCTGAATTCACAGTTTCATTGGCAAAAGAAAAAGGTCTGATTGTTTGAAACTCGTAAATAATAAACTGAGAATGTAGCGTGTCTCATTGATAACCAAACGATATCCGGCTGCTCGGCATTCAAACGATTTTTCTCGAACATCTTCTGCTCAAATTCAAATTAGCCATTTGCTCCCGTAACCCGGAGACAAAGCAGTCACACTTTGAAATAAAAGCTCGGGGCTAGTTGTGCATTTTCCGAGGGGAACCGCTCTCTGCTGCCTGGCGGTAAACATCAGCGTGTTGTGAATTATTTACCAACGTACGTGTAGACATATACATTGCTCTCACATCGCCACCAGATTATCTGGAGTTTTACATTGAATTAAAACATCAAAAACAATTTGAGTTTGGTTGAGGTCCAGTAAGTCTGAGGGCTTTTTCGTCTGGCCTTGATGTGGGTTCCCACATCCCACATCCCACAATGCCTGGTAGACACTAAACATCATAATTGAACAGATCTTTTTTATATTTTAATAGAACAAAATGAACACAAGACCCAGGCTCACACACGCGGCATTCACACTCCGCGGCTAAAGGCGAACTAATAAGCAAGGTACACGCAACATCCAGTCGGCGACGCTTCCTGGACAACGCTCGCTTCTCATTGGCTGTTGCAGGTTTATGCTCAAATATTCCTTAGCTGGATCAAGTATCTATAATGATATGAGTAACACTTTATAATTACTACATGCTATATAGCATTAGTAAAGTCTAAGTAAACACTTAATTTATCATTTATAAAGCATTGTTCCAACATTAACACTCATTAGTATGCAATTCATAAACAGTTATACATGTTTTATTCTTGATTAATAAGCTTGACTAGTATGCGTTTTATGATTGTTTTTTTAATGTATATATGTACATATATATACATATATATGTATGTATATATATATATACATACATATATATATATATATACATATATATATATATGTATATATATATACATATATATTTATATATATATATGTATATATATGTACATATATATATATGTATGTATATATATACATATATATATACATATATATATATACACTTATAGATGAATAAAAGGATAATATATAAAGTGTAAATAAATAGTAAAACTATTTAAATTATTCATGCATTCATTTATATGTTTGCTTTATATATGCTTTATAAATGTGTTTTAATACTGCAATTCATGAATAATTCAGGTAGTTACGAGTCCTTAGTTATGTATTAGTTAAGTATGTTCAATTCAGTTTATTTCGTAAAGCCAAAAAGCACAAATTAATGCGCATAAGAGAGGCATTAATTCATCCAGAATGAGAGAGAAGAGGAGAGAGGAGCTCAGTGTATCCTAAGCAGTCTGCGACTATTGCAGAACTTCGGAAAATTCGAGATTGTGTGACCTCATCTAAAGAGAAGACTATCTATGCTTCACAAAGCATTTGCATTTTCAAAAAAAGAATACTTTCAACAGTGGGGATTTTAGAACAACATCCAAAAGGTTATGATTTGATCCGCTTTTTCAACACATCATCAACGCCGGTACAACAGTGCGTTTACGCGATGAAAAACTCAGAACTAAGCCAAAAGGGAGCGCCGACCCGGGCCAGAAAGACGGGAGGCGATGCCTGTAAGTCGGCCCAGTTAAAAACATCCACCACAATCTCTCCTCCAAACCTGCCTCAGTGATGATGTTGTTGAACATGAACTGCCTGTAAAGTTTCTCTTGAAAAGACACTATGCGTGTAACAAGCATTTATTATTTCGACATGTTGGAATCTGCCCCGAGAAAGGAACCCCCCCGGCCCCCGGAGCCTCAAAGTTAGGAGGGATAGTAACACTGACCAAGCGTCGCTATTTGACGAGACGGTAGTGAGAATGTCTTCTGTTATTTCACAGTTGTTTCTCTGGTGGAGAACATTTTTGTCCATGTCCTTCTGTCTGCTGGACACTCCCCACTCTCAGTGCACGGGAGCCATATTTCACTCTCCAGTCACTGTGCCGTCCTCTCGTCTCTGCTCCGAAGGAATCAAGTCACTTTTGTTAACCTCTGATCCTGCATGTTGATCGTTTCTTTATGCAAATCGTGGGCAAATATGAGATTTATCACACTGAGCACAGTGTCAATGACATTTATGAATGGGAAAACACAGCTGGGGAGTAGCCCTTCAGCATATGTGTGTGTGTGGGTGACGTGAGTGTATTTAATTGGGAGGATGGGTGTGTGTGTGTGTGTGTGTGTGTGTGTGTTTGTGTATCGGGGCTGTTGGAATTCAATAAGGCAGATGGGCCTTTTTAGAGTATTATCTTTATTGCCAAAGAAAGGGCCAATCTGTTCCTGTCTTTTGCCAACAATACACATCAACATGTACAGCACATAACCATTTTGCCTGCATGTCCCCCGTTCAACTCGCCTCGTTTTTTATTTTCCCTTTTTGCCTTTTTGCCTCCATCGGTTACGGCCATTGATGAAAAAAAAACAGAATGCACCTGAACTCCTTTCATGAGGCAGAAAATGAACTTGGAGCGTGCGGCGGCGGCGGCGTTCCAAGGGATAGAGGAGAAAGGAAAGCGTGAACCTTCAGCGCGAGGCTTTTACTGCAGGGATTACTCTGTTCGACTTGACAGCGAAAGCCGGTCATGGCGCAGACAGACGGGGGCCTCGGCGGAGACGAGAGGGGAGAGAACAGAAGATGATCCACCTGTACCGTTGCTCTCAGAGGGCTGGCTAAGTCAGAGCTGTGTGGTTTCTAAATGACACGAACACCTCGGCTTTAAATACCACTAAGCGTATTCCTCCTGTTCATCCTGGCGGGGAGGATTCACACCTGCAAAGCTGAGAGCGTATAATATTACAATGAGCACTGGGATGACATTTAAAGGGAATTCATACTTCGAAAGCAAAGACAACTTTTTAGTCCACCAGATGTATTTGGTCACGTGGTAAAGGCTCCTGCAGAATCAACAGATGGATGTGATTTAGAGAGGAATGAGTCAATATGAATAAACGGGGAGGAAGAATGGGAAAGGAAAATATGGAAGAAAAGCAATATTTGCTGAAAGCTAGAAAGATTTCCCCGATATTTCCTACCAGTGCACTCCAGTACAGAATAATACACGTTATGGAGGGAGCATTTCAGTGGATGGATGGTGAAAAAAAAAAAGATTGTTTTAAAACTATCGATGTATTTTCAAGACCAGATTATTTTAGGCCGGCTCACAGTGGCATATTAAATCGTTACTGGGAAAAGGTCACATTTGCTCGTCAAGTCCTTCAAAACCAAAGACTTTTGTTATTATTTCAACCATTTTGGACCATGTCGCTGTATCAGACACTTAACATTGCTCCCGTAGACTGTGCCCATTGTTGTATGAATGAGTTCGTCCTGACTGCCCCTTGCATGGTAGCCTCTGCCATGAATAAATGGGTAAATGAAATGTTGTGTAAAAGCTTGTTGAGTGGTCAGAACGACAAGAAATGCGTATTCACCTCTGAAAACTCATACAACAATCGTAAAGAAATGCATCAAACATGACCTTCATTCTCTTTTATTTTTTACCACGGTAAACATTGGAACTATGAGCTTTAGTAAACGATGGTTCCATCTCGAGTTAAAAAAAGACGTTAAAGCACGGTATTGATTCAATAGCACTGATTCGAGACCTTGCTACCTTGTGATTGACGGGTCGCGACGACGGCGTGCTTTACTTCTAGAACTGTTACACTTTCACAGTTCGTTTACAGTTCATGTCGTTTATCTTGGACCATCTTCAGGTCAAAATGTTCGCCTTCATGCCCAATTATCTCCAAAACCAACGCCATTGGCATCAACCCCTCAGCTGTGTGCTCATTACCATCTCAGTTCAGTGTGTTAGCATGCAAACATTTGCTAAATATGTAAGAAATATCAGCACGTTAGCATCCCCATTGTGAGCATGTTAACATGCTAATGTTACCATTTAGCTCAAACGTAGCTGTGTTTAAAGTAGCTACAGTTTGACAGAAATTCTAGGATGGCTGTTGACTCTTCGGGCCCAGTCTAACACCTGGTGCAAAGAACAGCTCGCTGGTTTCAGGCCCCTTACAAAAATACAGGTATCTTTTTATTTAATGCCCATGTGAGCACCTAAGGGCGCGGTTGGTTCTAGAAGGAGGTGTGGTTTGGCGATTTCTGGGTGCATGGCTATCTTGAGGCAGCAGAAAGAGAATATGTCATTTGGTCAAAAAAAGATACATTGTCTAAAGTCAATGGAGCTGGATTGTGTTACCCGACAATGGAAACAAAGTGACAAATAAGCCAGAATGTGATGCCAGATTTGACATTTCAGAAGCCCTATTCACCATGAAAAAGCATTTTATGAAATGTAGGAAATCAACGTGAGAAGAAGAAGGAGAAGGTGGAGAAAAAGTGTTCACACTAAGAAATTGAATTAGCTATTTGGATTTGAATAATGTTCCTTGAAACAGAGGTCACAAGAGTCTTGCTGAAATGGAAGTGATTTTACAGCCTGTAATCAAAACTGGAACAGAAACCACAAAGATATAACCGTGTCATTCGTTGACACTCGTGGTTACACCAGAAAAAAACCCATGTTGCTAAAAACAGCTGTGTTTGTGTGCATGTCAAATGTATTAGCACGCTGGAACATAGCATTAGCTCGTGTCCGTGAATAAACACGAGCTTGCATGTGTGTATTTGACTAAGTATTAGTATGTGCATGTCTGTGTGTGTTTGTGTGTACTTTGGTGTGAGTGTTGCACAGCTGAAATGTTCCCAGGCAGACAAAATAAAAAATGAGGGACTTATGAATATGCATTAACACATTTTACTGCATATCATCATCAGGACTCGGTGCCAGTGGCTCAGACCAAATAAAGCCTGTGACTGATCCGGGTAAAAGCCGGAGCTAAGGTCAAATCAAATCACATTTATTTTTTTTTCAGGCGCCATGTTCGTGTCTCAGATGTGTTTGCAGAACAACAAAGGAGCGGACACGACTGGCAGCTCACTGCCGGACAAATGTGTGAGCAAAGGAGTGAGGAAGTGATGTTTTTGAGTAATAGTGACAACAACATCGTGTTGGGCGGTCGCAGCTGCAGTTATGAGCCGTCAAACAATACAAATCAAATACACACTTCACAGATGTGTTTCAAATAGTAGCAAAGAACTGTCCGTGTGTGGATTTCCTCAACACATGGAAGGAAGTATGTGCGTACTATGTGTACAACCCTTCAAATCAGAGAAGAGACAAAATCAATCTGTTCTGGCTCATTGAGTCTTGTGGCCATGAGTTGAAATCGGAGCGCTGCTACACACTTTTGCAGCATTTACAATGAAGGAGCTCAAGAAAAAAAGTGAAATCAAAGGTAAGCCTTGGCGATGCCTCATCGTCAGTTAGTGCTGGATATTGAGTTCATGCAGCGATAACATGTCAGCTACGTTCGTAGATAATAATGGATGATGAGAAAATAGTATTTGTGCAGCAGCCGCTATGATTACCCAAGTAATGAAGTTATGTAAAATTGATATTTCAATATTTATTCTGCTTAATGCATTACATTTATCAGAGAATAATGCTGATGTGAATACAAAACGTCGAAAAGGGGGAAACATAAAACCAATACATGTTGCATGAGGTTCACACATGTTCAAGACGTACTAATATGTCGTTTATGAAAACCACCACAGGGTCCATTTAGTAGATTTCAATCACACATGACCTTCACTAGCAGCAGGTCTCATAGACATTTCATTCACTTTTAATTTTTTTTTGACATTAGGTAAATAAACAGTTCATGACTGCATGATAACGCAGAAAAATATGATTTTGAATACTATAATTAGACACACCAATACATCCTGATTAAGCAATTGTTGACGGTAACGCACATAATCATTGATAGTAATCATCCACAGGCAGGTTGAAATCTGCAAATTCATTGCGTGTTGTTATTTTATTAAGTATAATAATAACTCTCAGCTCCACATGTTTGGTAACTGTCAAGCTTTAAATGACAAACAACAGTCGCCCAAGTGAAATCTACCTGTTATTTTGAGTGCACACTGATATAGAACACTCTGGTAAACGTAAGGTTGTTGTACAGTACTTTACGGCTGAATAAACTACACCCCATGACTCACTCTCAACCAATCAGAATGCTTGATTTGATCCACCTGTATTATAAATCATATATATGTCATATATATGATGTGTTTCTGCACCTTACTGACTCCACATGCATTGTTAAAGTGTTCCTCTCATGCTGACTTTGAATGACCTCTACAATAATTAGGTGTCTTGGCTGTGTGTGCCCGACCTGTATGGGGGTTTTTGTGTGTGTGTGTGTGTGCATATAATGTTTGTTTTTTTTTAACAATCATTTGTCAGTAATGAGCCCCGTCGTCATTATTATCTAAGCGTCTGTTACGATCCTTTACCTTTCTCCTTGGGAGAAGCTGGAAGGAAATCCACGTCAAGCTGCATTCTAAATAAAAGAGGACAAAAAGACAAGTAAACAAAGGAGAGTGAAAAAAAGAACCCAAAAAAGAACACCCCAAAAAAAAATCCAAGCGCATATGTTGACAGCAAGGGTGGGGGGGTGTGAATTCAGAGGGCGCATCTACCTGCTACTCCCTCTAATAAATACCATTGTTTGTCTCCCTTTTATGCAATTAACAGATGTTTTGATCCGGGTGTTTTTCCTTTCATCCGCCGTCAGTAATGAGACGCGAACCCCTGATACGCTCTCCATCTCTGAACTCCAGAGACCACTTCTGACAGAGGAAAAGCGAAACATCACACCAACCGCACACGGTGAGTGGGAGAAAAGGGGTGGGGAAGTGACAGAGAGAGATGGAGAGAAAAAAAAAATACATAGATAACGTGGAGATGATAGGGCACCTCAGCACGGGTGAGGTACAACGTTGGTTCTATATAGAACAAGACAGCTCTGTCATCTCTCTGCGGCGTGCTGCTGGAGAGGATGTTGTTATTAATGTACAAAAAGGCATGGCGCCCTGTTGGTGTCAGTGATACAATGTGTTTAATATGTATTAGAGAGCCGCGTGTGAACATAAAAGGTTGTAATGCGCGTGGTTAGCTTCACTGTCAAGCTGAAGGTTGGTGGGCTGAAAGCTGATTCCTCTCTGAACGGAAAAACACACTTTCATTCGTCTGGGCGCGTGTTTCAGTCGGAGCACGAATGGAAGTATAAACGGATGTAAACGGAGTCGTAACATATGAATGATCGTGTTCTTTAACCCTGGAACGCGAACGTCGGGTGATGTTTGCCCGAGTGATTGTGGCTATGCTACTTTTTATTGTGTTGCTTTTGTCTGAGTTGCGTGGCTCCTTAAGTAGTTTCATGCTGCTCACTGATGTTACTAAAGGTAGGCGTGTCTTATTGAAGGTAGGCGTGTCTTATTGAAGGTGGGCGTGTCTTATCGGAGATAGGCGTGTCTTTTTCAAAGTAGGTTTGTCTTATTGAAGGTGGGTGTGTCTTATTGAAGGTAGGTGTGTCTTATTGAAGGTAGGTGTGTCTTACCGGAGAAAGGCGTGTCTTTTTGAAGGTAGGAGTGTCTTATTGAAGGTGGGTGTGTCTTATTGAAGGTAGGTGTGTCTTATTGAAGGTAGGTGTGTCTTACCGGAGAAAGGCGTGTCTTTTTGAAGGTAGGAGTGTCTTATTGAAGGTGGGTGTGTCTTATTGAAGGTAGGCGTGTCTTATCAAAGGTAGGCGTGTCTTACCAGAGATAGGCGTGTCTTTTCGAAGGTAGGAGTGTCTTTTTGAAGGTGGGCGTGTCTTATTGAAGGTAGGCGTGTCGTATTGGAGGTGGGCCTGTCTTGTTGAATGTGGGCGTGTCGCTCTCTTCCAATCTGCTATACAAGACTCACATGTCCCTGGAACGACCTGACCAGAGAACAAGTTCATAACTCCATTATTTATATTTCTTTTCAGGGTCCCTCGATGATACCTGTTATTGGTTTTATGAGAAGTTCTATAGGATAAAATAAAGGAAGAGTACTTCAACTTCCATTGTATTGTTGCATTCTAATTTTATCAAATACATTATATCTGGTGACATATACCCAACGTTATAGTGTGACTGGTTGTAACATTGGTAACACATGACATCTCTGTCCCAGGACCTCGCATCGGATCAGAAAAAAAAATAAAGATAGTAAAAACCCTTTCACAGGGAAAAAAGGGAAGAAACCTGAGGGAGAGCAACAGAAGAGCATCCCTTTCCCCGGATGGACAAAAGCAATAGATGACATGTGACCAGAATAAAAAACCTAATGCACAGCATGTTGTTATATTTAGCTATGAAAATAAATATTCTCGCTGCTATAGTATACGTTCAATAGCAACGTACAAGGTCGTTGTGAACGTCTTGATTTCTTGATAAGAAAACAATTTTAATATGAATGTGTCTATGACTTTTATATTGTCAAACTGTATGACTGTTAAATGTCTTCCACCGCATCTCTCATATTTGACAAATATCATAAATAAACATGAAGCACAATTAATGGACTATGCCGTTCATCAAATAGTAACTAGGAAGGGTTGGTAAAATATAATATGAAGTTATTATTATGTATGATCTCCGTGAACATATTGTTTTGACTTAAGGGTTATAGATGTCCAATTTAACAAATTGTGAGAAAATTGGAAAATCACATGTGTCACATTTTCACACTTGGGAATTTCACATGATATGTGAGAAACAACAAAATATCTGTCATGAAAACTTCTATGTGTATTATCTATTAAAGTATTTAGCTTTGTACTGAATGCACACATGAGACAAAGTAGAGGTTCAGATAGAGCTATTAAATTACAGATACGACTGCGTTTTCACAATAAAACTTAACAAAATGAAGAATACATAACTTAATCACAGCGGTAAAGAGTAGCGTTTTCATTATGCATCAACTCATAGTAATTATAATGCAGCGTAATACAGTGAATAAAGCATCAACAAAAATGATATAAAAATAACCTTCCTTCTCATGAAAATAACTAGCAACAGCACAATTACTGTATTATATGTGAGCAAAATGCTCTGCATTGTGCGTAAGGCTTTTCTCACAAAGACACGAGTGAGGGAAAGCGAGACCTTTCAAATGTATGGAGTCATTAAATGTCATTATTAGACATTTTCCTTTTGAAATATCATGTTTGCACAACTGTAAAAAGCTCCATCCATCAAACACTAACTAGCAGAAAATAACAAAGGGGAGAATGATAAATCATCACTGTGATAATATGTGTGCTGCTTATTCATCAGTGGGGGAACCCCAATTATCCAAAGCTAGCATGAAACCTCACTCATGTCTGCACCCCATTAAAGCAGTCAGAGCGTGGCAGTGTCTGTTTTCAAAAGAATCGCGTGTTTTTTCCCCCTTTTTTCATTTGTGATTAATTTAATGAAACTGCGTGTGACAGTTCAGAGGCTTCCGAGTTACTTGCTTGAACTCGGCGTGTCACGACGTAGGCTGGTTCCAGCGTATATCCATGAAAAATGGATGCGTCGTAATCCATAGATATTACACAGAAATGATTCCTATATGTATTCTCCATAAGGTTTTCATGAAAGGAAGTATGAAGACATCAATAGTCCACACAGGGTGGATAGGACAATGGACAGGTTGCCCAAGAACATGAACATGTTGTCCAACAACATGGACAAGTTGCCCAACATCATGATTATGCCATCCAACAACATGGACAAGTTGCCCAAAAACATGGACATGTTGTCCAACAACATGGACAGGTTGCCCAACAACATGGCTATGTTGCCCAAAAACATGGACATGTTGTCCAACAACATGGACAGGTTTCCCAACAACTTGAACAGGTTGTCCAACAACATGGACATGTTGTCTACAAACATAGACATGTTGTCCAGCAACTTGGACAGGTTGCCCAACAACATGGCTATGTTGCCCAAAAACATAGACTTGTTGTCCAACAACATGGACAGGTTTCCCAACAACTTGAACAGGTTGTCCAACAACATGGACATGTTGTCTACAAACATGGACATGTTTTCCAACAACTTGGACAGGTTGCCCAACAACATGGACATGTTGTCTACAAACATGGACATGTTTTCCAACAACTTGGACAGGTTGCCCAACAACATGGACATGTTGTCTACAAACATGGACATGTTTTCCAACAACTTGAACAGGTTGCCCAACAACATGGACATGTTGTCTACAAACATGGACATGTTTTCCAACAACTTGGACAGGTTGCCCAACAACATGGATATGTTGCCCAAAAACATGGATATGTTGCCCAAAAACATAGACATGTTGTCCAACAACATGGACAGGTTTCCCAACAACATGGACAGGTTGCTCAACATTATGTACATGTTGTCCAACAAACAGCAGTGCTTTAGCCAGTTGGCCGCTGTTTGTTTCCCATGTGAAACGAGAAGTCACTTTTGATGTTTTTGGGCACTCGCAACGGCACTTCTGTACTTATTTTTACCCAAACGACAATCTGTTTTGAAACCTAACCCAGCAGTTTTGTTGCCTAAACCTAACCGACTTGTTCCTGTGAAGACGTGTATTAAGAAAAGTCTGTAGTTACGTAACAAGTAGGATTTTGACACCAGTTTCTTCCATTCAGAGGGCAACGCATGAGAAATGACAATTAAATTTCCGCAAGATATGATTCAAACTGTTGCATGAGGAAACGTTAAATAATGTGCATTGAATTGAATAGAAGCAGAAGTTATGTCGGTGAGGAGCAAACAGTGTTAAAGAGAACCAAAGTTTTCCTTATTTGAATTACTTCATGTACCTCAGGGACCTTGCTTGGTCTCCTTGAAGCATGTTTCTTACCATTAACCGTTGAATGCACGGGTAAGCGTTTCGTAATATAAACATTCTTAAAGACTAACTACTTAGAGGATGACTTCAACCTTGATTTCTTGATTAAAAAAAGTGTGTGTTTCCGCACATGCTTCCACGTTGAATGGCGAATCAACGAACAGAGACAACTTTTGATAAATTGAAATGAATGGTGGCCACATTTGACAGCAGTAAAACTACATCAATGCATACAATTGACAACTCTCGAACGACGTTGTGCAGTGAAATCTAAGGCTCATTTATAGTACGCTCACTACCTCACAAAGCCATGCATCTCCACGAAGACCTTCAGCATTGCGCAGGTGCGCTTCTGAGTACTGTGATTACAGAATACTATTTCATTACATCCTTGGAGATATAATTATATTATTACATTCCTGTACTTTAAATGACCGACTGTTATCCTTGGCTTTTATGCATCTACATCACGGTTCAGTGAGATGAATTAGTCTTGCAAATGTTGTTTTATAGATTATAACAAACAACTGAGCTATATATGAACGCAACTTGAGCCAGCGTGTACGAGCAGTAAAAGAGCATCCAGGTGGCCTTTTCACACACTCCTCTTATTGTCCCGTAAACTTTGTATGATGTTGTTTACTGATACTGTTCTTCCCACATAATGAAATTCAAGAATAATGGACGATCGATCCCCAGCCGCTGTATTCAAAGGAGAGGAGGAAGACCGTTGCGAGACTGATGAGTTCACACATTTTCAATGGAGATCTTAACATCTTGAATTTCAGCGCCAGTTTTTGCCAGCAGACTGGATCCTGTATCAGTGTGTTCTATTTGGAACCCGGTTAAAAGCCGTTTGAGATCTCTTTGTAAAAAGAGCCAATTGATTGAAACAGGATGACACTTGGGTGTTGGATGCAGATCCGTCTTCAACACAAGGTTAAAGTCTCTGCTGATCTCGGGGACGAAGGGAGATGAGTTGCCGTACGGAAGAACCACGTGAATATGTTCTGTATGATAACCACCATACAGTATCCCCCACCAGAGTCAAAATCTTAGAAGCTGCTGAAGGTCTGGCGTTTTCCCTGAGCTTTAGGCAGCATTGCACTATTATAGATGATGCATTATGTCCAGACGGCCCTCATAGAAAGAGCCGATAAACACGTTTGCGACATGTTCACTGTGCATTTAAATTGGCAGCAAACTGAATTCCTCTCTAACAACAATGTCAAACTCACCGCTCCACTCTATGCATCTTTTATTGAGTAAATAATATGAGCCCAGCACAGATTGTGTCTATTTTTCACATATTTTCATTCCATGACAGTTTTAATCACAAGTTCACCTCCTGCTTTTTTTCCTTTTTTTTTAACATTACATCGCACAGTGAGCTGGGGCTGCCGCATAGCAGCAGCAGCGGCTCAGTATGTTAACGGATGAATCAAAATGAAGGTGACTGGTAATGGTTATTGTTTTGTTCCTCTCTGCAATTTAATCTCCTCTCAGAGAGCTTCATTAGGCGCTGGAAGAGCAAGCGGTTTGTAGATAAAACTTGATCTGGAAGCCAGGGACACTCGGGACGAGCCAATATGCATTCACCTGCTGGACCAAACCAAGTGAGGACTGGTCCAATCGTATGAGCACTCACAGATTCGAGGGTTTTTACTCTGCTTAGTATCAGTTACAGGATGTGATATCAGTAACACACAACCGAGACACATTCATCCAGAAAACCTGAATAATAGTCCTTGAGCACACGAATGCTTTGAGCTAAATGCTAACACTAGCGTGCCAAGAAGCTGACCATGACAATAAAATACTGATTGTTCACTCTCAACCATGGATGTTATTGCAATGGTGGAGCTTGAGGAACAATCCAAAGATCACAGAGATAGACTACATTAACTGGGGAGCGTGTCTGTTGATGATGTTGTGCCAATCCATCGACAAACTTTTTCCCAAAAACTTTGACCTGACAGGAAAAGTCAGGGGATCACCAAAGTTCACCAGAGCCATTATGATTGATTTTCTGGGGACCATGAACCTAACAAATCATCTATACAAAATTGACAGAGCTCCATTGCCATCCTTTAGCGTGGCAAATACGAGCTATAAACTAATGTGCTATTGCGCTGCCAAACAGACTCGAAGCCAAAACTGGACGTGAAGCCCAGTTGGCAACTTTAAATCCAATCTCTCCTTGTATCAAAGCCAGGAATGGCACTCAGAATGGAAATGAAACATGCCAATCTCCCCATCCCCTTTTTTCAAATCTACCAACCACAGCGATACAAGGAAGGTAGAAAGTACTTTGGCTGTGATTTGTTTCATGTGGGGCACCAGGGAAGTGTAGAAATGTTCAGTTGTTATTAGGAAGGACAAGGAGGAGGAGGAGGAGGAAGAAGAGGAGGAGGAGGAGGAAGAGGCGGAGATGGCTGCGGCTATGGGGATGGCTTGAGCATATCAGGCCGAGCAGATTGTGTGGTCTGAGTGGCTATTAAAAGTGACAGGATGGAGGCCTTGGAGTTGGTGAGCCGCCTGATTACACCTCTCCCCCCGCCCGTCCTCCTATTGACTGTGGTTAGGATGTAGCTTTCCATTTCCTGCCGAAATAAATTAAAAGTCAGAAGTAATTTGCCTGATGGGCGGATGCAGGTGTTTTCTCTTCCCGCATTTTTTATTTTTTTTTTGTGCTTCAAAGTTTCTGAATACAAATTCTCCCGGCCTAGAAATCAATTGAACCCGTGGCTCTTTGATAAGGAAAGGGCTTATTTCCAGCCTGTGACAGTTTTGTGGCAGGGAGGCAAAAAAAAAAGGTAGGGATTTGATTAAAGGGAAGATAGTGAGAGATTGAGGTCTTGTTCTTGCCATAGGAAAGATCAAGGTACGTAATCATGTCTGCTACAATGCTGGCTCCATACCGCCATGCTCTTGCTCCCTCATTGTCTCTCTCTCTGACACACACACACACACACACTTTTCTTATTTCTCGTACACGCATGCACGGCCAGGATCACATACCGACGTTTCCTCGTGTGTGCTTTGTACTGACATCTGATAAGCAATGAGGGGAGGATGGGGGGGTATGCTTAGTTTTCTGATCCGTCCAAGATCCCGGTTGAAGGCTTTCAGATCCCTGTTGGCCACGCTTCCCTCCGAGACTCTTTTCCATACCTGTCAGACGAGTGGCGGACACGCAGCACCTCCGCAACCTCCTCGCCAACATCCTGTTGCTGCTGCTCACTAAGACTCGCTTTTACAGAAACCGGTAAAGCATGCAGCGCCTACGCTAGGAGAATTTGTTGTCGTTTTTTCACGGGGATAGATGCCTTGAGAGTGCCAAAGTAAGGGCAGGGGTTGTGAACTCTCCACGAGCTGTTAAACTGGTGAACTGCACAGCTTTCAAACAGCTAGCTGCATGACAGTGACAGCTGTAGGATGTGTGGTAGACAACCTGGCATCGGGATAAATATTGCATGATGCTAAACAATGACGAAGACTTGGGAGTTAAAAGCGTATTCCAAAGACAACATGTGTCTACAACATGAGGGTTTTTTGACTGAAATGAGTGTAATTACTTGACAGATTTGTCCCCAGAAAGGCAGGTCATCACTTTTGAGGGAGTCCTTGCGGCTCATCTGTCCTTGAAAAAAGGCTCAGAAGCGTTGCTTCATCCGCTTGCCGCTCGTCGCTCGTGTTGCTGTCGGGAGCGAGGTGAAGCCCCTTGAACATCAAACATGGCTTTCATGTGTCCTTTCATTTAAAATGGCAGTGTTTGTACAACACCAGGAATCTGAGGCCTTCCCCTGCTCGCGGCTCAGGGGGAGGTACCATGTGACCCAACCCCCCCTTTACCTCTCCCATGACTCCCACCCTCTCACGCTGCTCTCCGGAAAACCGACCTCCACACTGCCCCTGCCATCCTGAGAGCCCGACTGGGGACGCACGCAGGCGCCTTGGCGTTGGCGGACGAAAGCGAGGGTCAAGGCGGCGCGGGTTCCTTGCTGCTCGTCGAGTGGCTCGAATACAATCAGGTGCAGCGTGATCAAAAGGGCAGATGACTTATTGTCGGGCCGCGTCTGGATGCTTGGCCTTCGCAACTTCAAATGGCACACACCGGCCTTCTTTGCACTCCCACGAACACATTCTCCCCCCACAAGACATACACTTATACACAAACACAGATAAAGACGCACACGGCTCTCTCTGGTGAGCCCATCTGGGAGTGAAAAGAGGCCTCGCTTGAAGTGCTTCCCAGTCGAGGTGACTACATAAATAGATGGTGGGAAGGGAGGGAGAGGGGGGTGTGGTGGTGGTGGGGGGGGGGTGTCTTCAGAAGATGGAGGAGAGAACGCATTTGGGCACTTTCACCTTCGTTAATTTTAGATGTTGTTTATTCCCCTCCTTCAAGCTTTCCCAGAAGAGAGCTTATTGCCTCGGTACATATTTCCATTTTTCACTAGCGGCTGGCAGCAGGATAATTTCATCTGACTGTAATTCTGGATCCGGTTTGTTCACTTGGAAAACAGCGAAAAAGAGCTCTTGTGTTTAGACACTCAACACAAGCACCAGCGTGCATGAGAGACATCCACGTATTTTTAGTTTTGACACGAAGAAGAGAAGAAAAAAAAATCACCATGTAGTCTACCGTTGTAGACAGAGGGATTATGTGCCATAATAGCAAATGTGACATACCTTTTGCTGGTTCTACTATTATGAGTATATTGTTAGTAATACTAATAATTATCTTTTTTTTTTTTTTACCTATGACTTTTGCCAACAAATTCCATGACAAGACCAAAAAACATCACTGGCATGTTTCTAACAAGTGTCTTTCTGTCCAAAGCCTGATATGTCTTGTTACTTCAAGACAAAACCACTGAGCCACTTGTTGCACAGGGTGACATGTTCCTTCATTAGCATGCCATGGCAGTTTGTTTCGTCTCAATAGCTCACACATGGCACAGCAGACGGACACACTCCCCAACAAACACACTATTTGAAGCTCCTGCTTTAGTGTTGCATGCTGAAATCTAAAGCACCCAGACGCTTTTGGTAAATATTGACGCATTTAAAATATGGACTTATTCAGCATGAGTCAATGGACTCAGAGGTGAGGGCCACCGGCAATACCATAAAAGTTGGGTTATTAGCCGCTAATACCTTCGGTGGTTGTCCCCGCTTGATCCCCGCTGTAGCCCGCTAGCGCTGCTGCTAGTTCCCCGCTGCTGTTGCTAGCTCCCTGCTGCTGTTGCTGCTCCTCTGCTACTGCCGGCTTCTCTGCTGCCTGAGTCGGGCGTCGAGCCGGGGCTGGTCCCGCTACTTTCGGTGGTTGTTGGGGAGCTAACGAAGGGGCTAGCGAGGAGTTAGCAGCAGCGCTAGCTGGCTACAGCGGGGACAACAAGCGAAGGCAGTAGGGGCTTATATAACCCGACTTTTACAGTAGCTTAAGCACACATTTTCTGGTTGTTTTTGGTCTTTTCATGATGTTCATTAACAGTGAGTATTATACAAAATAATTGCACTGAATTGTGTTCCATTAAAGCAAGAAGCAGCCTCGTTGATTGGACTGTGCGAAATGAGACAGCCAGTTAACTGCATCATTTGGTTTAGCAATGGTTTTGGTCACGGAAAAAAAGACAAAAAAAACTCCTTCGCAGTAGAGAAAGTTGGTATTTCCAGGATTGAATATAAAAGTTTTTGTTGGAAAATCTTGTTTCTGGTTTTGTGTCATTCACCTAATGCTGTCCAAATGGGTGAAGCTGATTTCTCTACTTTTTTTTTCTTTTTGCATACATGCCACATTTGCATTTCAAATCGCCACGCTCATTTCAACAGGATTCACAACACCAGAGCGAGACAGGGGAGGGGAGAGAGAGGAGGGGATGATGGAGAGAGACGGGGAGGTGAGACAGACAGAGAGGAGAGAGAGAGAGGGACCAGTATGCCAGAGGGAGTCTCTCTCTCTCTCTCTCTCTCTCTCTCTCTCTCTCTCTCGCTCTCTCTCTCTCTCTCTCTCCCTCTCTCCCTCCCTCCTCTTCAGCGGGAGCTGTCAGCCGCCGCCGTCAGAGTGGCTATAAACAAAAAGTGTTTTCTCCCTTAACAAGCTCAACAGGACCTTCAGTGGGGAGACGACACAGAAATGCTTACTCTCCGGGGGTGACAGCCACTGTCTGCCATCAATCAGTCAGACTCACTGTGCTTCCCGCAGACAATGCCTCAACAAGGGCACAGCTCAGATTCATCACAGAGGGAAAGAAAACTAAACAACAGGCATGATGAAATATACACAACAGCACTGCAAGTCATTTGATTTTAACGGGTGAAGTGATCGGGTAGATTACGCAGGGATCCAAAACAAATCTAACGCAATGACGACATGTAAAAATAAGTGTTGTGTATCGCAAAGAGTGTTATTTTTCTTGTATACTATTAGAATTACAAATGTCGGCGTAAGAGGCCCGCTGTCGGCGAGCACGCGCCGGCTCGCGCGCTCGCCTGCACCTACACACACTCCTACACACACCTACACACACTCTCACCGAGACATTACAGCCTTTGAAGCGCTGTCAGTGTTTCCAAACTATGCTCTCTGTCACAGGAATCATTTGAAACTCTTCTTTCAGAATGTCACAGCCCTGTTTGGGCTTTGATCAGAGCCAACAATGTCAATTTTTGGGAGTAACTGCTGTGTAGTAATGCATGATGAAACTGTCAGAAAGTTGTGTCAGCTCGCTCCCCTGCGCTGTGCATCTTAAAATAATCATTTGGTTTCTGCCTCCACATATGTCACCAATTTTCTTTCTCATTTTTTTTTTTTTGTTAATGTTAATTTTGCAAGGATTTCCTTGACAGTTTACAGACAGGAAACTAAATAGGTTACATTTGTCTGATAAGATGTGCTGTATTACTTCAGGTAATTTACATGTGTAACTGATGTTTGCTTCCACTGTTAGACGCTTGATCTGATGATTGTCAAGATACCTTCCTCTATCTAAAACTCAAGTAAGCATTCTGGTGACAAGTCAGCTCGTGTTTATGCATGCTAGACGGTGGATTTCACAACGGGTGAAGAAAGTGCTACAAACTGGCATGAGCACGAAAAGGTGCAATTAAAGTCACAAGTGTGGTTTGTATATAAATAGTGCAAAACAGGCAGTGGTTGTATTGGAATATGTTGTGACACATTTATCTTTAAATGAGGTTTATTATATTTATTATAATTTATTTTTTTTAAAGAAGCTCATGCGTGATAACAAATTGAAAGAACATATTTAACTATTCCAGCCCTGTTGCTAAGAAAAAACTGTTGCTCTTGTACATTTCTGCAATCTGCGGATATACTGAATGTGGATGTTTTTGTATTGTGGTAGGAGCAAGTGATGCAGTATATTGACTGACTGGAACTGAAATATGAAAATGTAGAAGAAATTCACTCAGGAGAACATTGTCCGTGTCCAACGTGGAACCAAAAGTAGACCTTGAGTTAACATTTGTAAGATAACATTAGTTAAGAAAGTCTATTCAGGGTTGTTATTCATAGTAAGGTTGCGTTGTTACGTAATTATTTCAACACAAACTACTATGTCTTTGCTAATCTTAACCGAATCTGCAAGCGTCATACAACTTCTTTTTTTTTAAACACACTCATGCTGCTCATTTGCAGATAGTATATTCCCTTAAAAAAAACATTTGCCCTGTAAAACATGTCCATACTCACTGAACAGACACACACAGGATCCGGGGATACAATACAAAGCCAAGGCAAAGCATGCATAAAGAAATCTTTCAACATTGTGTCCTTTGTTCTTTCTGGCCAGTCGTTTCAAATCAAGGCAGCAGCTTTGCGCTCACTTGTGCTCGAGTCACCTCTCTCGCTATATGGAGTCTATTCAGGTGATGGTATGCCATCAGTGACAGGGCACGGTAAGACATGTTCGAAAAAGCTTTTTTAGAGTAATAAAAAAAACAGACAAAAAGATGTAAGAAAGTGAATCCGCTCATTCTGATTCATCTGTGAACGGCCTTGGTACCTTGCAGAAAAATAATGCCTCAGAATTGCACCTTAGATTAGGCATCACACTGTCATGTCCTATCACGATCAAAACATCTCTTTGTTCGGGAAAACAGACACCTGCACACCTCACTGAGGAACAGAACAGGAATTACTGGAAATGAACGAGGTTTGGAATTTGCGGTGGCAAAGTAATAGTTTGTGCCAAATGACTGGCAAAGTGAGGCAGCCGGTAAGACACCAAAGCAGTTTTTAACTTGAAAACAAAGCCACCCTAAAGCCCACTCACTTACACAAGAGTGTTCTGTCTAGTTTTAAACATTAGCATTCCCTCATGGAGATCTTGTTGAGACTAAATATGCTCAAGTGATGAGCAGAAGTGTCTTTTTGACTAGTTCCACATATGCAGCCAGTCAGTACCTCTTGGGTGTCATCACTTCTAGAACATTTAAACAGGGCCCTTGGATGTCAGAGTCAGGCTGCCGTGCATCTTAGCTGGTCCGAGGAAAGCTCTTAAGGGGTTAGTCTGAATTAATTTTCGACAGCCCTGTGTGGGTAAAGTGATTGTTACTCTTACATATGAATGTTGAACATTGCTAGCTAGCTACAGCGGGGAGCTAGCGGGGACAACCACCAGAGGGAGTAGTGGCTTATAACCCAACTTTTACGGTATATTTAAATGTAGCTCACATTAGCCACCCAAAGCTACTCGTCATACTGGACCAACTAAGATTGTAGATGCAGCCACCAGGAATGCCCCCTCCCTCCGTGATGAGGCGCAGCGGGTTCCAGGTAACATGACGTAGTAAACACTATGAGGCTATTGGGGCCATTTGTGAAAATCAGTTGCAATGGTTTGGCATTCAGGGAAATGAATGTGTTACAGGAAGTAAATGAATGATATATAAACAACAATACAACATGTGAGCAGCCATTTATAGACAGAATGTTGTGCCAGTGTCTGGTCCATGGAAATAGAATATGAGTCATCCGACTAGTGCAAAAGAAAACACACATGAATGGGGACTTAAAGTCTGGTCCAGGCTCCGGAGACGGATGGTTGGCTGGTTAGCGTGGTATTACTGTGGTAGCTCTTCTTCTTCTTCTTCAGCGTTGTGGGGAGTCAGGTGATGGGACCAATGGCCACAAGCCGCCAACATTTGGCTCATTTTCAGTCATCAGTGTAGTGTTAAATAGCAGAGTTCGAAGCCTCGCTAAGGCTAGCTAACTAGCAGCGCTGCAGTTAGTTAGATCCAAGGCCCAATGACACCAGTATGAAGACAGACCAATCTAAAGTAGCAAACAAAAAATCTATTTAATTTTGTATCGTTATATTTACTTAGAAATGATTAACTCGTAAATTGTTCCATGTGGCCTGACCCTGCCTGATGACAGTTGATTGAGAGATGTAAGGAAATCGGGCGCATGAATAGGTAGAAGGAACCTATTCAAAGTAGTAATTTTCAAAAGCTCCCTCATTTCTAAACAAGTTATCATCAAACAATCTCTTTTGTGTCTTGGATAACTTTCACAGCTCTTAGATTGCGTGAAAAGCCCTTTGAAAACCCCTTTACATAATTTTCAGTAACCTATTGTTCTTAAAAATGCACATTTGAAGGTTGGAATTTTAATTGCTTCATGACTACCCTTGTCTCATCAACGCACATTATTTTTTAATTCCAATGAGAGAATATGTGTTGGAGAAAATACAGAATGCATAATAGTGTGGGAGGATGGGTTTTCATTTGATGGCTTTAAGCACCACAGTACATTCTTTCTGCAACGCTCCCTTGACAGTTAGAAAGTGGAAACTCCACTGAATTGATACAACCTGCCCTTTGAGAGAAGAAGGATCCATCGAACTTTGTTACGAGTGTGACTGAGGCAAACTGATTGAAGGTCCTCCTGACGGACCGCTGCTGCTCTCCTTTAAGACATTGGTCTTTAGTTGGTTGCGTTGGGAAAGGTTTTAGAGCCACACTCAGCTCTTTTATTCTGGCCACTATTCCAAACATGTTGCACAGTGTCACTTTGAAATGTAGTTTCTATAAAAAAGAAAAGACAATATATTGCTGATACGAATAGCAAACCTTAAGTTCTTCTGCACTAATTTTAAATAAAGCCGAGACTTTGAGAATGATCTGCTTCATTATCTCGCCATAATTCCCCTCACATCTTGCTTGGCAGAAGATTGCCCATCAGAGTCTATAGATCCAGCAGCTGAATGGGCCCTGCATTAGATTCCTATGAGCTTCTGTACATGGCAAATAATCCTTAGAGCAGCTGACGAGGCAGTCTATCAAAACACAGGACAGCAGCATGAGCCAACATAATTTAACAACACATTAATCCCTCCGCTAATGTAGTCAATACCATATTAAGCAAGCTACAAATGCAAAATTAACGCTAAGTAATGCGACGCCAGTCGGCAAAGCGCTCCAGTGAAATCCTGAGCAGTCAGCAGGGCCGGCCGTGCCACCTCATTTCTCAGCCAAGTCTAGAGATGTGCCCCTGGGTAAATAGCTGCTCAGACTCCACAGATGTCAACCACAAATGGCATATTTTAAAAGGCCAGTGTGGGCATCTTCAGACTCACTAAAAAATACAGTTTCCATTGTGATGCTAACATGGCGGTAAGAAGACTAACCTCGGTCCCAAGTCTCCAAAGAGGGACCTGGTCGTGAGAAAGCGTGCATTGCAGCTCTATGCGATTATCTGATGGAAGAACCACTGATGTTATCCTGACTCTTTCAAAATCATCACCCATAAGATTTCAGTGGTTCAATGACCACTGAACACAGAAAAAAAGATTGGTGTCTGAAACTGTGAATCTTCGTCTGTGTAAAACATCTACATTTCAGAAGAAATATCACCGTTAAAATCAAGATCCCATTGAGAATGACGCAACAAGCTTTCTCTTCCAACCTTGTGACTTCAAATTTAACTATATGTTTGAATTATTCATTTTAAATACATGTAAAAAAAATGTAAAAATAATGTCACAGCTTGAGCAAGCAGTGCAGAAAACTCAAGGTTCTATACTTTGACCTCAAGGTTCTATGCTGTGATCTCAAGTTTCTCTATGCTCTGACCTAAGGGTCAATCCTCTAACTTCAGGGCTCTATGTTCTGATCTCTGATCCCAGGGTACTATGCTCTGACCTCAGTGTTCTCTAATTCCTGGCTTCTATTCTCTGACCTCAAGGTCCTATGCTCTGATCTCAGGGTGCTATGCTTTTACCTTAGGGTTCTATGCTCTGATCTCTGGTTTCTCTGATCCAGGGGTTCTATGCTCTGACCTCAAGGTTCTATGCTCTGACCTCAAGGTTCTATGCTGTGACCTTAAGGTTCTATAGTCTGACCTCAAGGTTCTATAGTCTGACCTCAAGGTTCTATAGTCTGACCTCAAGGTTCTATGCTCTGACCTCAGGGTTCTATACTCTGACCTCAGTGTTCTCTAATTCCTGGCTTCTATTCTCTGACCTCAAGGTCCTATGCTCTGATCTCAGGGTGCTATGCTTTTACCCTAGGGTTCTATGCTCTGATCTTTGGTTTCTCTGATCCCGGGGTTCTATGCTCTGACCTCAAGGTTCTATGGTCTGACCTCAAGGTTCTATGCTCTGACCTCAAGGTTCTATAGTCTGACATCAAGGTTCTATGCTCTGACCTCAAGGTTCTATGCTCTGACCTCAAGGTTCTATGCTCTGACCTTAAGGTTCTATGCTCTGACCTCAAGGTTCTATAGTCTGACATCAAGGTTCTATGCTCTGACCTCAAGGTTCTATGCTCTGACCTCAAGGTTCTATAGTCTGACCTCAAGGTTCTATGCTCTGACATCAAGGTTCTATGCTCTGACCTCAAGGTTCTATGCTCTGACCTCAAGGGTCTATCCTCTGACCTCAGCTAGTTACAAAATGAAGACAAGCCCCAGGACCAGCCTGTCAGCTTGCCAGCAAGTAAAACATATGGATATACATTTTTGTTTTAATTGCATGGTCTTCTAAAGATCTGGGTTGCCTGTGATGCCCACTTCCTCATCTACTTGGAACTTACACATCTACACAGGGAGGCCTGATGGAGGAGCTACTCAGAGGAATCAAGGAATGAAAGTTACCTGGACATGACTGAGAAACTCAGTGGACACAACATCACATGTAACAATTGTTTTACCTCACAAAAGGTGGAACAGGAGCTCCTAAAGAGGAAGCTGATCAAGGTGGAAACGATACGGAAAAAACAGTCTGAGCTCCACCCAACTGCTGACCACACAGAACTCTGCAAGTGTGTGTGTCCTGTGTTGCAAAGAAAGACAGGAATGTACTCATGAGTTCACTCATACTCATACATGTGATGTAACAAAGGTAAAAGGCAAATTATTAATGATGTATACTGTTTATATTGCTTTTTAATTGGGATGAAGCAAACATCTGGTGAGTATTTTACATAATATTTTATGATTGCGTTGAATTAACAAACCCAAAATGCAGTGGGTCACTGGCTGAATAACAACAATCTGAACACCACACAAGGGTTAAGGACAGGATTTGAAACGGTGCAGTTTCAAACTCTTGTCTGCACTCAACTTGAATATAATAAAACATTGCAGGATTGCCCTTTTCTCTTGAGTTGCGTACTAGTGATTACTACCTGCAAACGGGAGGCTTTTATTGCCATGCTTTTACTTTGTATAGCCCGTGATATTTACTATAATGCTTACTGTAGGCAGATCCAGCATTTTACCACTGCAGATGGAAAGAAAGCATCACTAGTTGACATCCTGACCACAGCAAAAAAATGAAAGCTCTTGATTCTGATATGGTGTAAAAGCACTAGGCCCATGATTCAGTAAACCTGCCTCCCCCAATAAGTACTCATCATTGTATCCTCGAACAAGCCACTTAAAGGACACTCCTGCTATTCTTACATGGTTTTGCTCTGGCATTGCAGTGTTCATTTTGTTCTCCAAGAGAACATTTTTTATGTGAAGCGCTGTTATCGCTCTTTTGTCAAGAAAATGTGAGAGCACAATCTGTCTGATGGCGGCGCTCTGACTCCTCCTACCTGCTGGATATTTGTCCATAGAGGATTTTTGGGACTCGACACTGACCACAAGGTCATAAGTCTGCTTCAGATGGTCACACACCGACTGTGTATGTAAGAAGTGGTCGGTTTGAAGCCTTGACTTCTGAGTTTAGCCACCATTTTGGCTTTTTTTTTTTTTTTTAAACCAATGAACAGAATAGTTGGACTGAGAAGGAGTGACGTAGTCATGGCACGTATAGCTCTTGTAGTGGCAGCGACCTGTCAATCCCAGTAAGCCCCGCCCTAAAGCATACTCTGCTTTGTGGTCTCTTTGCCTCTAAATGGTCACAATTGACTAAATGAACATCATGCTGAATTGAAGAAGACTTGAAACTAGAGATTGAGACTTAAACTCATGTTTACAATGTTTACTAAGGGAATAAATCAAAAGAGAAGTATAGTCATTTATATAGACTTCTATACAACCAGAGTAGTTTTATTTCCCTAATACTTGTGTGAGAAGATAAATAGTAGGATGGCTAGCATTAGGACCCAGAAAAAGGGTTTGGGAAGCTCACCTGTGCTTTTTCCTCCTGAACTGAGATACACCTGACAGCACCTGAGACCAGCCTGTGTTTGGCTCTTTAAACACACGAGTTCAGTTCATAGTATTACATCAAAGGTCTGTGAGATAATTGTTGAAAATGTGTTTTTTTTCTCGATATTAAAACTTGAGTGTTTGCTCAGGCACATCAGCCAAGAAACACGCTACGCTTCAGCAGAACAGAAATGTATTTATTGGTTTCAGTCCCCTTAAAACAATATTAACATGGTTCTTCCTAAATAAAGATTCCAGTCACCAGCGTGTCTTTAACCAGGGGGAGGGGATTGTGCTTCAGTCGAGGAAGTTTTTTAATCGAAGACACTAGAGGAAAAACACTGTTTTCCCCAGACTTATTATATTTAGTGTGCCTTTTAACTAATCAATTGAATGAGCGGTGTTCTGTTTTATTTTTCCTTGTGGGGCTTCGAGCTGTGCTGAGGGTTCGGTAGAGTAGCCCTCGTGCCTGTGTTTTTTATTGTGTGGTTTGAGTCACCTTAGCTTGCTCCGAGTAGGTCAATTTGTTTTGATTTGGTTCATGTGCAGTGCTGGTTTATTCATAATTTGCCAACATGTTTTGTAACAAGTTCCTCCTTTTACGCACAACTCTACACTGACCTCCCTGATTGTGCAGTTTAGCCCCACACTGTTTATTTTCATTGCTTGTTCATTTGTTTTGATTTATGTATCGTATAATTTACTCCATCCCTCCTTTATTGTGATCCGCATTTAGGCCTTCTATTGAAATGATCTTTTTGAGTGAAGACATGTCTTTTATTCCAATAAAATCTAGATTTTCGGTATCGTAGTCTCTGGCTCCAGTTTATTCTGGGTCTTGTGCATTAAGTTTCACCGGGTCATGTGTTTACCAAGCAATGTTTCAAGGAGGATTTAAATATAGGACATATGAGACAGAACAGGGAGACTTGTATTGGGGGTTAATTATGACCTTTACATTTCTCATGGCTGTACGCTTATTTATCAAGTAGCATTCGTCACGTTTGTGCTGGTCATTTAATTCAATTTAATACAATTAAATGTATTTTGTGTAGCCCAAAATCACAAATTTGCCTCAGAGGGCTTTACAATCTGTACACATACGACATCTCTGACCTTTGACCTCACATTGGTTTAGAAAAACTCCCCCAAAACATAACCTTTAACAAGGAAAAAAAGGGAAGAAATCTTGAGGACAGCAACAGAGGATGATCCCTCTATCAGGATGATAACAAATCTGTTCACCACGCAGGACCCCTTTCACATTACACATGGTCATGCGATGCATTGTTAATAGAAGAATATTGATTGTAACCACTTTATGTGCCAGTTTTGTGGTTACTATTAAAACGCCGGGGCTAATGCAGCATTTTTACTCCCAGTGACAAGTCCGGTTTTATGAACAATGTACGTTATGTGAAATCATGCAGGCATATATATATATATATATATATATATATATATATATATATATATATATATATATATATATATATATATATAAACGTGTGAATATGTGTCTTTGCGTCTGTGGCTGGAGGGGAGGTGTTCTTTTTCTCTTCTTCAGAAGGAATATACATCATGTGCCCAACAGCACACATACTTCAGAACAAGCCTGCAGTGTGAACATTGTGTTTACATTGAGAATAGGATAAGCCGTTGGAATAATGCAAGCTAACTGTGATATATACCCCAATTAAGCATTCTAGAAATTTACATAAGAGAAAAAAACAACAACTTCAATTAGCACATGAGCAATGACTGCTGGCATTTGATTGCAGAAAGAGGGGGGAGGGAAGGGGGGATACACGGGACAATAAACATAATTTACAAGATGTTTAATTTTGTGTTTGGAAAATTGAATCCACCGGCAGTGAGAAATATGCAACTTGTTTGTGGGAAGAAGGGCTGGTTGTGATTGATTGGAGGAAACTAATCTATGTTTGCGCAGCACAAGCAACATTACCCAACCTTTAACTCCTTGGATAGCAAAAAACCAACAGAGGCAAATGGTTGCGGTCGGAAGAGGCAGACAGGAAGAGTTCTTGTGTGTAATTTTGTTGCCGTTCAACCTAATCGAGTCTAGCTCTGTCGTACGCAGATCCCCATGGAAATATAGAGATTCATCATCTTTTATACTCCACGGTTCACCGTCCCTGAGTACGAGGAAATAATTTCAATTTCTCCTCTTGATGAGCTTCTACTCATGGGCAATTATCTCAACACAATAGATGGTACCTTGGTGAACACTTTCTGCTGCCGCTGTCCACAATGTGAGGGAGAGAAGGGAAGAAAAGAGAGCTTATGAACCCCCCGTTGCCATCACAGCCCGAGACTGCGGGGTGAGAGCTCCAGCATTGACTAATTTCTGCTTTGTAAGACATAACAGCATGTGAATTGTAATGGCGAGACATAAACCTTTATTGGTTGGAAATATGTCATTTCTGACGAGCAGATAGTAATAACGATAATAAGTATTGGAAAAAAGGGAAGGCAATGCCATCAGATAACTCAAACGCTGGAGCTCGTGTCAGCCGAGACAACCTTGCATTTGTTTGCAAGAACAATAATTCAAGGCATTAAAGAGAACACAAAACAAACACAATAAACCAGAGGTACATTTTCAGAGATCGAGGCTTTGTGGCACTAAGTAACTGACATTAACGTTTCAATACTGAATGTCCGTTCGAGAAGCCTCAGCAGCAACTGACTGGTTTAGAGTCCCTAAGGTTTGGAAACTCCATATTCTAGGCATATGCTTATGTGAGAGTCATTGGCGTCTTGGGACAAGGTGTGAATTGGTGTCAAACTACAGGGGTAAAGATGTTCTGACAGCCATGTGGGCAGTGGACAATTGATGTCACAGTCATCCTGTTCAGGGATTCTTGTTCCAGCGCGACATAAATAAAGCTTTGTCAAATCCTTGGTTTTTCCCTGTCCGAATAAGTCTGTCCTCAAAAGATGTGTCTTTGAGGTGACCTCAGGGTTTAAAATACTTAATTCGTAAGCGGTGTCCTTGGTTTGAGTCCGGTCGGGCACCATTGGTGCATGTCCTCTCTTCACTCATCTTTCTTCTGAACATGATGAGTAAAAAAAAAAAGGGGGGGGGAGGGCCCATAAATAAGTTTTCAGCATTATTTGGCAGTTATATTAGGAAGATTAATGCAAGGACACTGGAGATTTTCAATCTGCCAATTTCTATTGGTTTCAGTAAGGTTCCTTTGCTAGTTAACTAGCAAAGGGAAGCGAGCAACATTCATTGTTGGCCCATCCTCCAGCAGATATTAACTATCTAAATAGCTAAGGAAGGCAACATATATTCACTGTTGGCCCCCCCCTCTAGCACAGAAGTAGCTAATTAACTAGCTAAGGGAAGCTAGCAACAGTCACTGTTGGCCCCTTCTCTAGCATATATTAACTAACTATCTAACGAGCTAAGGAGAGCAACATACAGTCCCTGTTGGCCTGACCTCTAGCACAAAACTAGCTAATTAACTCGCTTAGGGAAGCTACCAACAGTCACTGTTAGCCCCTCCTCTAGCAGATATTAACTAAAAAGAAATAGGCAGTGACCGACATTCACTGTTGGCCCCTCCTCTAGTACATAACTAACAAACTACCTAACTAGCTAACTAGCTCAGGGAAGCTACTAACATTTCCGGCTGGGCCCTCCTCTAGCACATAACTAACAAACTACCTAACTAGCTAAGACAATCTCCCAATATTAACTGTTGGCTCTCCTCTAGCAGATATTGACTAACTAGCTAAGGAAAGCAACACGTACTGTCCTCAAAAGCATACAAGTACTACAGTATATGTGCTCTGGCACGATTGCAGCACATTTCCATGTCAAGGTAAATTAATGCTTACGAAGAAGTGATTGTATGTGCTATATGTATTCTTCTCCTTGACTACTGTTACAAAAGAAACAATAGCAGACATGACATGGTAACCTAGCAATTACTGAGCTCTCCTCTTAACATATTCCTTTTAAAAGGTCAAATATCATGCTAACTTTCAGGTTTGTACATGCATGTTGGGTTTCTATTGAACATGTTTACATAACATGTTGTTGAAAAATCACTTTTTTTTCCTTATGCTGTCTGAATATACCTGTTTTCACCTTTGGTTTGAAACACTTAGCATGTTACAAGGGAATTCTGTATTTTCACTGCAACTGTTTTCACAACAAGGTTTATTATTATCATATATATGTGTATATATATATATATATATATATATATGTGTATATATATATATATATATATATATATATATATATATATATATATATATATATATATATATATATATATATATACATATATATTAAATCTATTCCTGCCTGATGTACAGTCAACCGTCTTCTTTGACCAACCATATTAATAATCCCATTTGATTGATGCACAACGTATTTCGGCAGAATGTATCTAAAAGATTTTAACACTTGTCAAAATAGTGAATTTATTTCTTGGGTATTGATTTTGAGGGTTCTCTCAACAGGGGACCATCTCCTTGTAGGGAATGTAAAAAAGGTCAGCAGATAAAGTGAGACAGAGTGTTGCATTTTGTGCATGTACAGTCAGAGCAATGCATTCTCACGGTGTAAGCGATGACGTGGGACATCAACTTAGTCTCGGACACTTTCGAAAGAGATTCGTCTTTTTCTCTTTCCCTGAGCCATTCTCAACTCCCTGCAGAGAACCTCCCAAGGAGAGGACACCGTCGTGCACAACGCGCCTGCCTGGACTCGCCACACAGATTTGCTCCCTGGGCACAACTGACTCTCAAAGCAACAGCGATGAAGCACATGCACCCTTACTGTCACCAGTATCTTCAACCAAATATAAGCCTGAATATAATAATGCAATTAGTGTTTCTTCAAGTGGTGAGACATTGACGTTGTTTAATCTATCAAATGTATTCTTAAAGCATATACAAAATTTAAAAAAAATACGCTAACCAAATTGCTGTTAGAACAAGAGCAGGTAGCTAACAATACAAATAAAAGAAACACCGACATAAACATCCATGAACAATGCTTATAGGCACAAACACACACACACACACGCACACACATGCACATAATCACAAATCAGAGACATCAGGAGGATTCACACTAATGCATAAAAAGGAGGTTAAAAAGAGTTCAAACTACAGACAAATCTTGTTTATTTCTCCAATGTATGACTTTTGCGCGGTTGATTTAAGACATTTATGAGTTTTGCATGGTTAATTTACAACATTTACGACTTTTACACGGTTAATTGTGAGTAATTGGATCGAATTTGTGTGTCCAGACATCAGCAACCTACCTGCATAGGTGTCTGTGATAACGACATAGGTCTCTGTAAGTTTCTACAATGTGACGTGGCATTTCTGGAAGCAGGGATGCAGAACTCTGCATCGCTTTGTGGATGTAAAAGACTTTTTCGCAAACAGTGGCATATTTACATATCTAGAAGTAACGGACCATTCAATTTGGTGCTATGTTTCTGGCTACTTGATCAATATATAAGTCCAATATTTTCACATTTTTAGCTTTGTTTCTTGGGCGAGCCCCAGAAGGAGGAGAACAACTGTAGGTTGAAAGATTTACTTTTGCGAGATCTCGCAATGGTTTTAATTTTTAACTGTGTTTGTTGAACTTTGAGATTATCCAAAGACCCATTTACACGTTGGCATGGTCAACCTTTGTTCTTGCTGCAAAGGTAAACTTAGTAGTACTATCAATGATATATGCTCATTGTTCAATCAAAATGTATTTCAGACTCAGGGTCCCGATAAGATAAATCATTAAATATAATAACAAACATACAAAAGCACAATTAAAATACATAGACCTAGCAATGCCTTATAAAGAGACTGCTGTACCAATGTCTCCACAGCTGGGACTGGTAGCGTGTAGTACGAAACGTTATGGTTAACAAAACCAAAATGCTTTCATTCTCAGAGTTATTAACCCGGCAAATAAATGCAATAATAAGATTTCTTCAAACTGTTGTGAAAGTATTAACTCCTGCAGCCACAAACATTTCTCTGGCACTACTCCATCTGGGTCTCTGAAGTAATCTTCTCATGGCGTCATTAGAAGCTACTTGAAGTCTCTGCAGGCTTGCTTTTTTGTAATTAGATCTCAAATGTGCAGTGTAGTGGTGTACGATATGCTCTCAATAGGGACATCTTTACTCCATCTGCACACATACCGAACTTGCCATCCTACGACATTGCCTATAAATATCATCACCGGTCGTCTGTTCTGTCATATCTTGATTTACCTCATCACAGACACCCAGACAATTTGAAGTAGCATTTTAGACTTTGATCCTTTTTGGTTCAACAGATCAAAATAGCACTCTTACCGGCATCGTATATGATATCACGTTGAACACACACAGTACATGAGGAGCTGCTGGGGACCAGCACTTCATGGACTAAGAATCACAAGATCAGTGTATGTATAGCTTTCAGGAGGCAAAAGCACTTTGCTTGACAATATGAAATGATTTACAGAACGGAGCCATGTGATGAGCTAGTGTCTGAGACATCTGCATTCATATCACCAATGACATATATACTAGAAGAAGTACCTTGATTAAAGAAATTGATGAAGGCAAGCCTATTTAAATATTCAACCTCAACGTGATTGCACTCAGACATTTAGGATAATTCATTCCTTATCATCGTGAGTAAATTTTATTGCAAAACACCAGTCAACACCAAGCCTGACCCCATTTATCAATGAGTCAAGCTTCTTATTCCATAAAATAGCCACGCCCTCTTGTATTCTCTGACAACTACTCTGACTATTCCCATGCCAAGGTCAGAGTGCCTCAATGAGCAGACCTCAGTGTACAACTGCTACATTCTCCCAAGCAAGCTCGAAACGTCCATGTTGGAAAATGTCTCAAGGTAACGAGAAACAAATCTCGGAAAGTTCTCCCCGCACACATTCTTGACTTTCTTTCTGTGCCCCTTCATGGAAAACATACCGCTGTGTCGTCGGGCATAGTTCTTTGCGAGGACCTTATCCACTCGGAGTCAAACGTGTCCGCAGCCAACAGGACAATCTCGTCCTTGTTTAAAGTTCAGTTAAGCAACTCATCCTCTACAATAACTTTTGCCATCAACAGTCTTGTAAATCTACAAAATCCGGCGAGGCAGGGCCTCGATGTGCAGTATCCGCCATCTTGAATGTTTGAATTGAGTCTTGAATGGGGTTTATTTACAACACAACAACAAGTAGAATGTGCTTTGCATCCTTCGTTCTTGCGACACGCTGATGGTCACAGCAACTGCACTGGAGACCAAGAACAACTTGTATTCTGTACGCAAGTTGTGTTTGATTGATGTCCATCAGTTCATTTTCTTTAGCGATCTACAGAGACGCCTTTCTAGCAGTTTTGCAGACATTCTTTCTGCAATGTTTGAGCCAGATCTATTCACCTCACAATAACTAAACAAACCCAAGGCATGTAAACCAAAGGGAATTGAGAAACCATTCTATCGGTGCTGTCATGAAATGGATGTAGCCCGTCATGATGATGAATCTCATCAACCATGTTTCAAATGATTCGTCTGTCCTGAGAGCTCAGTCTGCACATGGGCATGTCACGCATTCCTTCATGTATTCCCCAGGCTGCATACATTTGTCACCACCATGGTAGCCATCGTGGCTCTTTTGTGTTCTTAACAAATGACCTGCCTGGTGTGTCACACACGACTGTGTCCAGGTGGAGTTTCCATGTCTTACTCTCTATATCAAAACCGTTGTCAAGCTGTTGTAACTCAGTAACACAGTCTTCAAGAAACTCTTTTTCTGAGCTCACGACTGCTTCTCTCACTGTAACACGGTAGCAGGCCGAAGATGGGCCACAGTTGTAGATAGAGCTTTTAAATAAAAGAAGTCCATCTTTGTTTATTTGCAACTTCAAAGTGAAACTGTCGGCCAGTGTATGCACACACTGAGGCAGTGCATTTCTCAGCGAAGGCAGAATACCAAAATAGTGGTGCTGTCCCCCCAGAAGGGTCCTAGCAGCCTTTGGAAGATCAGGATGGAAAATATGAAGTTTGCCCAATAGAACTGTCAAAGCAACCAGAGAAATGCCAAACTGTATGGCCCAGTTGGAAATGCTGTCAGAGAGAGAAAGTGTCTCATGTTTGTCATCATAATGTTCTGAATCCAATGTCTGAATCTGCCCATCTCAACCCACGACCATCAGCTGCGTCTGCATCTACTTCCTCGCTACTTTCCTACATAACACTGCAGTTGCAATGTCTAGACAAGTTGCATTGTCAATGAAATGTGGACTTCCCTTTCTGTCTGTTTGTTTTCTTTAAACAAATATACATGTGAATACGCCATGTGCCAATGCAACATAATTTAAGATATTAAACATCAATATGTATTATAACAAGTACAAGTTTGGAAGTAAGTTAGTGAGTATTAAATGCTTTCATACATCAATTATTATATTATTTTCATAATGAATGAATACATATTTAAATTTATTTTAAAATAAACAATAGATACATATATACATGTTGAAGTTTAGGAACATATATACATAAAAGAGTTAATATTATTCGAGAATAGATACATTATAATACATCAGAGGTCAAGATAAAGAAGGAAATTAAAACTGAAATATATATTTGGCAGCACCTGCAAAATTACCCATTTACTCCAGAATATATTTACATGTAACATAGTTGTTTGCTCCATTTTAGCATGTTACAAGGGAGTTCTGTATTTTCGCTGCAACTGTTTTCACAACAAGGTTTATTATATATATATATATATATATATATATATATATATATATATATATATATATATATATATATAATGCTCTAAATTCTAATTTAATCATTCCCACATGCACAATGACAGTAACTTAACCAAAACTTGGCAGTCAAAAAAAAAGAAAAAGAAGAAAGCCCTTCAATGAACATTGCTGCATAAAGAAAAGAGCACGGTGAAAGCGAGCCAACACAATGGATGTGAACAAATAAAACAGACCTGACGTCCTGGCTTTTGTTCCTAAAGGCTTCAAATGTTCAAAATGCAACACAGATTTTTCTGCTGTAGTTAATTATTGTAATGGATTTCTAATGTTTTATATTCAAGAAATGCCCTTGGACAAATAGTTGTTGATGACCCATTCTGTATATCATACAGACGTGTAAAATAAAACAATCCGAACTCTGTTAAAACATAGAACATTACAGTTTTTGGGGAAAGGGTACAATTTTACAACATATTTACTGTCATTATAATGCATTAACACAACTAGACTAAGTGATTTTTAAGTTTATCTTTAGTCCTTCTACAACCGTTACGGTTGGGTCAGAAGTGGCGCATCATTGGATCCGACCTTTTCCGCCTCGATGTGAATAAGCAGAAAGTAACACACTCACACACTCACTTTTATCAGGATTGTCACATCTTCCAACCAAAACAGGAACAAAATGTTATGATCACGTAAACATTCAGAGTGGATTTAAAGCAGACGTGGCGATACTTTGGTTGCAGCGTGGTCAGATCTGGGGCAAAGGTATCTGGGCTGAATGCAATTGTGCACTCGGCGGAACTAAAACACAAATTCCTGCTCAGTCTGAGACGGGGCTGTGCGTTCCCGGTGGACGGCAGATCTTCCGTCGCACTGGTCAGGCAGAAGTGATACCGGAGGATTACGTCCTCAGCAAACGGCTCAGGAACACGTCAGTCGTCTTGGTCGTAATCAAGATGGCTGTCAACCCCCCACAGATGTATTATGGTAATCAAATACTATGGGGGGGCATTGAGAATTAATAATTGCCACTGGAGTATGTGTTGCGTATCATAATTAAAGACTACGCAGCAGCTGTGTAACATTTCCATATTATCGCGTGTGTTTTTCTCGAGTGTCCCGCTCTTCTACTGCCGTCACACGGATCCAATAGATCAAGACCCCAGAGCGGGCTCGAGCTCCGGGGGCCTCGGAGCATCATTTTACACTCCGGGACTTCCTGGCTGTCTCACACACGTCCGGACTCCAGGTGCGATTCTATGAAAGTCGCCTTTTTTCCCTTTTTTTTTTTGATTTACAGGGCCATTACCGACCGATCCGGAGACACTGCTTCGGTGTCAAAAGAGCATATCATTATTCTGTTGTATGACAAAGCAGTTTGCCAAAGGGGGGACTGTAATTACATCGTTGTCTTCTTTTCAGTTGACTCCCGGCAAGGGAATTATTGGTAATCATCCATGTAATGCGGTGCCACTCAGTTTTTGACAGCTGAGTGAAACCACAGCGCTGTGGTTTTGTCCTCCTTTAGATGTAAAATCAGAGCTAAAAACCCTCCATCTGTTCCCTGGGCTCAGCCTGCTGATTCTTATGCGTTTCCTCACCGGCATCTATAGTGCCGGTGAGATGAAAAGAAGAAGAAGAAAAAAAAAAGGCTTTGCTTTGTACATACAAAGTTCCCCCAAAGATGTTGCCGAAAAGAAAATACAAAGTAAAAACCTATTCATATGATACCGAATATTCCCCTGGAAGTGTGTCATTATGCCTGATCAAACACACATATCTCTACACACAGAACAACAAAAAGGGACCTCATTATTATTTAAAGTGTCCGTCTCTGCTCTTAAACCTTTCACCTCCTCCTATGCCGGAGATGCTTCGTCCGCATGAGTGGCCCGCTGTCTTTGTGCTGCAATTTAATAAGCGTCCCTTAACCTCCTGGGACGAGGCCTTCGACTGACTACCGCAGTGCGAGACCTCTTATCTGTTGTCTCCTCTGCCTGCAATTGTCAGCAAAAAAGAGAGAGAGAGGATGGGGGGGGGGGGGATAAATAAAAGAAAAATAAACTCCACTGAAGCTTCCGTCTCCAAACCGGTGGTGCTGTCAGCTCCTATTTAGAATTTGTGTCTATGTTTATTCCGTTCTCTGGCTTTTTATTTATTTAACAGAAGAAAAAAAAGTATGCGTTGTGGTGTCGACATGTCAAGACACGCAGTGAAACCAGCAGTGTCAGGCCAGTTAACACTTCAGTAGACAGCACTGTTGGTAAGAGTGCTCACGCACTGATTGTGTTGTGTGTCAATGTCAACAAAAAAATGCCTTTTTATATATTTCACTTTTCAAGCCATGAAACGCACACCTCGCACATACTTGGAATCTATATTGATAGAAGCAGCTTTGCTGTGGTTCCATGAGTCTTTTTTTTTTTTTTTGTCGGTGCTCGGAGGCGTCAGACAGACGGGTGTGTGTGTGTGGGGGGGGGGGGGGGGGGCATTTTGTGGCCGAGTTTTGTTTGACTTTCAGCGGATCAAGCCTTCAGCAGAGGAGCGAGCGAGTCAGATTAATAAATAAGAATGCATAAAGGGTGAGCAGTGCTAGAGGGTCTCCCTTGGATATTGCTGAAGAGTCTGCACACCTGCCCAGACTGTCAAGCACCAGTAAGCTTTAGTGATTTGGTTTAAGGTAAATTTAGCACAGGCCACTGGGGATTTTACATCCAATTCTCTTTTTTTTTCCATAATACAATAGACTTCGGAGTTGAAGGCGAGCCAAATAAATCATCTACAGGTGGCCGGTGGGGTTCCTCAGTCACTGACTTTGTCAAATTAAATAGTTTGAATTCAAAAGTTGCTCAGCTCCACAGGTAAAACAACTGAAATAATTCATTTTGACGCATTACACTATATATATAGCGTGAGGCAGGTGGCCAATGTCAATAAAAATTGGTCTCCGGCAGACTTCTGTAAACGATGTGGCAGATCAATCGTTGCACTGGGGGGGGGGTGCAGACAACCCAGCGTTTGTATTACGTGTCTATATTTGGTAAGGCGGCAAACAATTATTTGGTTTTGAACAAAAGTGGAAAAGCATCAATCTTGCGGTCTTCAATAAACTATTATTGGTATTTCTGAACACTTTATACGAGGGCAAGGAATCTGCAAGTGATTGCAGCTGTTGATGGATGTTTAACACCTGCTCTCCAACACCTTTATATACATTATGAATGGACTGCATATTACCCTAGCCACCCTAGCCCTTGACTGCACTATTTGTACTGTACTATTTTTATTTTTTATTATGTTTGCACTATTTTTAACTTGTTTGTTTCACATTATGTTTTGCACGTTTTTGTTATATAGTATTTTGTCCATTCTGCGGACCCCAAGGAAGATTAGCGGGCGCTAAGGCGTCAGCTAATGGGGATCCAGTAAATACACTAAAATAAACAACCGGTTACAGGGCAGCAGGCAAACGATTGTCCAGTCCCCCGCACAGTCTTCCTCCCAATCAAACACATTTTCTGAACAGAAACAGCGGCGCAGCATCTTTGTGAGAAGACTCTTTTTTTTTTAGCTCCCTGACTGAGCAGTGAACACAGCGGGGAGGTGAACTCACCACGCTGCCGGAGAACATCTCACTTTGCAGGTCCGAGAGAAAACGTAATGTTGAAATAAACTACCTATGCCAACCAGTGAAGGTAAAAGTGTGTCATCAAAAGAGGATATTGCAGCTGTACTATGATTTCCTGTATTTATATCAGGCTGCACTGCTTGCTTTCAGTCGGAGCTCTCTCTTGCACTCGCCATTTGCTTCCTGGTTTGCAAAGGTTTTTTTCCCGAACCCAAAAAAATATTTGTACAACATGAATATTGACATTGTGGTTGAGTCAATATCGTACAAAAACCCTGATTAATTCAATTAAATTACAATTAATTAATGTAATAAGAACCTTGTTTGGTCAACTACATCATGGGTCAAATTCTGGTTATGGTTGTTATAAAGTTTTATAAAGGTATATTATTATTATTATTATAAAAGTTATCAGGTTTGGGACGGAATACCAACTCTGGTATTTCTTTTTTTGAGTCACAAATACTTCATCCACCACCTTCCCTTTCCACCTTCCTCCAAAAGGACAGACTACTTCCTGGAAATGACACTTACCAAAAAAATCGGATTATAAGCCGCTACTACCCTCGGTGATTGTTTTTCCGCTAGCTCCCCGCTGTAGCCAGCTTGTGCTGCTAGCTCCTCGCTAGCTCCCAGTTGTAGCCAGCTAGTGCTGCTAGCTCCTCGCTAGCTCCCAGCTGTAGCCAGCTTGCAATGCTGCTAGCTCCCTGTTAGCTCTCAGACAACCACCAAAGTTAGCAGGACCAGCCCCGGCTCAACGTCCATAGCAGTAGCAGTAGCAGCAGCAGCGCTAGCTGGCTACAGCAGGGACATCCACCGAAGATAGTAGCGTCTTATAACCCGACTTTTATGGTATTGTTTTCCATTTGATATTAATGGTAATATGGACATCATTCTGAAATAATGGGCTTTAAAACAGTTAAAAAAAGAAGACATTCTTAATCTCTTAATACTTCATTTGCGATCCAAGTGTGTTCATTATTTTGCCACTACACTACAGCTTAGTGACAGAAATTGAGTGAGAAATTGAGAATTATGTCACATCATTGCCTCAGTAATAAACACTTAGCAGTTAATCCATTTCAAGTGTAAATCCAGCCAGCCTGCGACAACAGGACACAGGGACGCTGAGCTGTGTACGGTTAGCGGCTCCCTCATCCAGGGCCGATGTGAACCTTCACAGTTTGCTGGAAGGGTCTCCAAACTCATCCATTAAGGCAGCTGCCAGCGAGGAGAGGACTTAACATCCCAGACGCTCGATTCACTGCCGATATCTGAGTCTTCCCGTCGTCTTACAGAATGCAACTTTGAGTTTTCGACTGATTTGAGGCATCTCTGCGACTGTCGAGCTGGCTTTTTAAAATCTCTTTATTCATTTTATTGTGTGTAAAGCCTGGATTTTTCTTTCTTTTTTAAAAAAAATCTATCACACAATATTTAGGAGAAAATTAGCCACAATAAAAGTTCATTTCCAGAAAAAGCGTCCTGCGTTTTTTCAAATTTTGTATAAAAAGTCATGGAGTGGGTTACTTATGGAGACCAGAACAGGTTAAGGTGTAAAATTAAACTTGAACTTTACACCAGTCTTTCCCTAAGACAAGTTGGCTGAAGGAGATTTAATTAGAGTCGCAAAAAGTAATTTGGAAGAATGTCTTCCATTGTCTTGAATATCTATGTAATCGTAGCCGACTGATAACACGGAATCCGCCTGTTAACTCTGCCTACATGTACTTATTTGCTCTCATTTGTAAAGTATCTAACATGTGTATATGTTCTCATTAACACATGCATCAAATTAAGCCTTGATTCATCCAACGAGTGTCTCTTCGAAACGACTGGTTTACATAATATTCAAGATCATGTAAAGTGACATGGAGGAATGTGTATTTACGCACAAATTCACTCTTTTCATTAATTATAGAGGAAGTCTATTGTGAATCAGGTCAATAACCAATTCTTAAAACAGAAATTTTAGGGAACTCTGCCTTAAACGAGCCAAATGATATTGGTCACTGTCAACCGCACTTAGGCTTTACCTATGTGTGTGTGTGTGTGTGTGTGTGTTTTAGTATGTACATGTAGATGTTGTGCTGTGTTGGGTTGGAGGCTTCTCCACTTCAAAACGCAAAAAGATTATTGGCCGAGACACACGCGACTATCGTTTAGCCGTTGTTTCAGAACTATGTACAGCACTGGTGTTTGTGCGTAGACAGGTGTGTGTGTGTGTGTGTGAGTGTGTGCAACTGTCCACAGTGCTGAAACAGAGGAGAACGACAGACGGACAGACGATGAACACAGAAAGCTACAAACTGCAGTTTCAACGCTCCTCATTTCAGAGAGAATGTGTAAATATATTCTTTGATTTTTTTCTTTTTTTAAAAAAAAAAAAGAATTGTGGGATTTTGTTGCTGCTGTTATTTTGATGTTTAAATCACTGAATATATTTTCGGGAAATAAATGCCCCCGAGCAAATTTCTAACGGCCCCCTCATTCACTTCAGACAGAAACACAAATACAGAATTGTTCATGGAAAACAACCATAACCGTTCATCTCTGACCACGTTTATCATTTTATTTTACAGTGGGAAAACATAAATAAATAATATAGATTGTTATATATATATATATATATATATATATATATATATATATATATATATATATATATATATATATATATATATATATATACATATACACACACACACACACACATTATATTTAGCTTTTGAAAACCAACCTATTTTTAGGCTTCTGCTCAAAAATGTCAAACTAAAAAAGCTGCATCTCTGCAACCATTAGGGCTATTTGAATAATGTTGGTGTTACAATAAAAGAGTATTATGTAAGATTTTGTTCAGATGTGTAAACATCAGTCTATATGTTTACTGCTTATGATTAAATTAAGATGTGATTTATACCCCCCTAGGGGTGTATGACTTCTAACAGGTAGCCTTGTAGTGCTACTGCTGGTTTGGTAACGTCATTACAGTGATCTCTTAATCATTGTCAAACTGGGTCATTATATTATAATTACATGATAATATGGATTGCTTCAAACTAATCTACCCTGGATGTGATTGACCAGTTCAGTCCCGTAGGGACAATGAATTCTCTGAGCATGACGTCTTAATAATGAGCTGCACATCCTGACGAAAGAAGAAATAGTATTAATAGTGAAGAGATCCACGATACATATAACTCAGTGTGGACTCACACGGAGCGTCATGGTCAAACATGCATGGAATAAAAATTGTATTTAAAAAAAACAGACACTTGACCTTCCTGGACAACCAATAATGCAGACTCGTAGCTCAAGCTGACCTTGTGACTGTGACGAAAACATTTTGCAGATGTGAACAATCTGGCCTTCTTTTTCCTTAACTGGTGCCCCTCTGGTTTCCATTTAATTGTCCAATGCCCTGACCCAACCAGCATATTTCAAAATAAAGTGCATCGCGTTAGGCGGTGATTTGATTCAATCGGATCTCAAAGACAGAGACGGAAAATGTTGGCATTCATATTCTCACTTTCCATCATATCATTAGCACATTCATGTGCGTGTAAATATTTCATCCTTACGAGGAGGAGGTTGACTCACTGCACACATCTAGCTGTCTGCTCTTTATTTGACCAATGGTAAAGGCTAATGTGCATTACAGAGAGCTGGGCGGTGGGCAGATGGAGGCACGTACTCTCGTTAGCCCTGCTCGCTCTCCTTTTCAAATGGGGCCTTAATGATTTATAGATGTTTGCTTTAAAAAGTCATTGGCATTAATCCCATGGCTCATTAACCATTTAATTAAAATGAAATTCTGTGTTAGGACTAAAGCAGATTGAGAGTATTTCCTCCTGGTGCGAAGCTGTTGAATCACCTCATTTTCGGGGGGGAAACACTTCACGTGAGGGGGAAGTGTACCGACGCGGCCGACATGCAGGGAGCGACTGTCGGGGTCGTAAACAAAACGGAACGGGATCTCAGATCAGATTCAGATTACATTCTGCTTCTTGTATGTTTTGCCATAATATGGCTGGCCATACTACAATGTGTTTATCCTCATTAGCGGCATCGTAAGGCCAAGTGAGCTTCAAATGAACTGCCAGGTGAGTCACGACCTGGATATAGAGTAGGCTGGTTTATTTTCCACCTGCTGGGAATTAGTTGTATAAACATGAGTGTGAACTGTGACACCACACGCATCATCATACCGGCTCATATTTTCATTTTCCAGGCCACTGCCTGAATTTGTGATTCGCCCCCCTGAAAAGAAACAACTCCCTGTGCAGCTTCCCAGTGTTTCTGCTGGCGCCGGCATAGCAACACCGTAAAGGAACGACCTGTCTTATCAGTCTACATCAGTCGGTTTGCAACCTCAGACATTTTAGATTTACCCAAATTATTTTGCCGACATTGTGGTCACCGCTGGAAATATTCTCAGCACATTGAAAGTGACAAATGTAACATAATATGGCATAAAATGTACTGACCTAAAACAAGAATCCCTTTTCTGATTTAAGAAAGGGCAGTAAAGTATGCAGTTCACCTACAAATATAAATGATAGTTTGACATTTTGGGAAATGTGTTTTCTTGCCGAGAGTTAAAAGATTCCCTCTAATACAGGAAATAGAAGGCTGACACCAGCAGCCAGTTAGCCTAGCTTAGCATTAAAGATTGAAACCGTAACAAGCCCAAACGTTTTTAAAAAAGGCCTTCCATTATGACATAGAGTTTCTTTTCAAGTAGTCTTTTTTCCTACCAGCCCAAACTCTGGAAAGTTACTGACGCAGCACAATGTGGCATGTAAAATAATACAAAAACATTTTAAAACGGAAGCAATGTGCTCATTTGTGTCGCGGCGTCTCTGCTTCTCTTTGCATTTCAGGTCCGCCTGAACACTTCTATTCCTCTTAAAATTCTTAAAGAATAGAAAGCAAATATTAATGTTTCACTAATCGATCATCTGATTATATCACGTTGGAAGCATCTGTGAAAATCTCCAGAAATACACCGTATCCCAATTCTTCCGTACTTTTGGGGGGAAACGTTATAATAAAACATCTAATAAGCAAATATTTGCTCCAGAACATTATCCTCAGATATATATCGTATATGTCTCATCGGTTACCCGCTTCAGTTTCTCCTATTACCAACGGTAACACAGCAACAAGTCACATCGGAGAGCTTTACTGCGATGGTGATGCAGTGTAATTAAGAGGCAACACTCCATCACTGGCCCTAGAATCTGTGTAGTACCTTAAATTGCTTTCTAAATGGGTCTGTGTTACCCAATATGTGGTTTTCCCTGCGTGTTCCAACAAAGTGAACTGAACTTGGTGGGAGGATGGGGGTAAAAAAAAAAAAAAAAAAAAAAGATTGATCGGTGTGCTCATTGAAGTAATTCAAACCTAGTCATTTTCCTCTGCAGGTTTTCATAGCATTTAAAATAGCAACGCTGTAATGGCCCACACACACACACACACACATGTCTGCACGCAGAAGTACACTTACGCAAGCACTTTGCAGGACAAGATGTGGTCTTAAAGTGCTGGGAAATGAAAGAGGGTCGAAGGGATTAATTCGTGTCTCCAGAAATACTCCGTTCAAAGTGTACTCGTCTGCCACCTATGTAAGATGAGATATTATGGTCCATTTTGGTTATCTGATCATCTCCTCCACATATCTACTAATTCACAGGTTTTCCAGGTCTTTTTTTGTGTGTGGTTGTGTGCCGTTCTGTAGGTTGCGTGTGTGGAACAGCCTGAGCAGTTAAGCCTATAACGCTTATCACCGGTAACCACTTGAGATAATGTACGGAGCACGGGCCGTTTACAGGCTTACTCATTCAACCCGTAAAGTGAGTCAAGCAGGCTGGAATCACACTTTCTCTCCTACTCATTTTATTTTGGTTACTTCTTCTTCGGTAATTGTGTGCACTTTTCATTAAAATGTAATTCTCAGTAAACAGCCCTTTCCTGATACATGTAAAACATAGTTATACATCCACTGCAGCGTCCTCCTCTGACAGATGGTCTTGGACTTTAACTGATGACTTTTAAATGCGTTTTATTCCTTATAAAAACTAACTTCATTACCAAAAAAACAACGTAACAACTTGTTCCACTTCAGGGGAGTGCTAAACCGTTTCTTATACATTCCACCTTGACTGTTAAAAACGTAATTTTAGCCGTTAAACGGCGCACTCCGACTTCCGGTTTAACCACATGTTTCGCCTTGAAAATAAAAGCGTCGTACAACTAAACAGGAAACCAAATACATTCTGCATATGACAGAGCAAAACATGCAACAAAAAACAACAAAATTGATTGGCAAACAGTTTCTAACTTTGGCACATATTGAGTTACTTACATACACTCATTCCAGTTGATTGTTGATTTACAGCACACGCCACAGACCTGCATTAGCATTGCCTCTAATATCTCATCTATAGCTACATTAACTTCAATAAAAAAACACATCCTGTCCTGCGCACTGACTTAAACAAGGTAATCGGGCACAACTATTGTTAGCTAATTAGTCATTAGCTGGTAAGTATATTAATCACCTTTAAAACAAATGCTGTTTGGTCGCAGTAGGCGTCCTGTGGCTCCCATTCTGCAACACGACCGCTTACAAAACACTGAATATGACCTTGGCTCGTAACCTCTGGTTCCCTCTGTCCCCTTCCTGTGCTCAGCCTGCCAGCTGCTATCAATTAAACGCATCCGCAGCCTCTGCCTCAATTTCGTATTTTATTCACAATCCATCAACACAAACCACCAAAATTATTATTACCTAATGAAAGTATTGGGTGACTAATTGTGATTTCAGTTGAAATATAACCTGAATTGGTTCAACCGAAGTGAAGAAAAAAGAAACTTCCAGTGCCATCTACAAAAAAAACCCCTTCATTGTGTTAAGGGGAAAGTGTAATTGCTGTACACCTTCACACCTGGACAATCCTGAAGTACCCACACACCCACTTTGAACGGGAGTTAAGTGAGTGATTTAGGTAAAACAACCCTTTAAGAAAATAGTTTGAGTCTGAATTACGGAACAAAACATAATGATTAGTCTCACTCTCACAATCTGAAGCACTGGGAGTAAGATATGCACCTGTTTTCAGTCCTCGTTAGACCAATCAATGCGCTATTTACGAGGACTAAATATTTGGCTTTGTTTGACATGGAAGAAGAGCTACTGAATAATGTAGATGAGACACATTAGCATAAGGAAATGACTTACGTGGCTGCAAGCCTCCGCTGCTGTGTGTGCAGGTGTGTGTGTGTGTGTGTGTGTGTGTGTGTGTGATGTAACACGTTGCCTGGATGGACGTTGATGTGTGCAAACACGGCCTCGGAGAGTAAAAACCCTACAAAATGGCCTCGTCTCCACCTTGTTTGGACAGACAATAACAGAGCTGCCGGTGGGTTATGACTTTTTCTCACTAACGTCTTTGCTAAAGTCTGGCTAGCGGCCAGTGGGAAGAGGCAAACTGGCAGACGGCGCCACATCAATATCCCAACTAGCCACCGAAGCTTCGACTCAAACGATCGGGGACTTTAAAGGTAGCAGCTGGTGAGTTGATTTGGGGCTTCCCGCATTCTGCCGAGGGGCTTTAGAACCATTTAAAATGATAGAGATTACTTTTAAGTGCTACACACATTAATTGATGTTGAGAGCTGGGAGATATGAAAGCTCGAGGATATAGGCTACCAGAGATGAACATGAATGGGTTTATCTGGTCTCTTTGTTTTGCTTGTGACTAAACAGATGCGTATTATGTCCAGTCACACTCAACAATATCTTAAGGATGTTTTGTTCCTATACGGCAATCGCGAGTAGAGGTAGAGCTAGTTTTTTCGTCGTTCAAGGAGATAATATTACACTCCACCCCCTCTCCATTTGGGTTGTGAATTTGATAAAACTCTCTTATCCCCACCTCTCACTGTCTCCTTCTTGCAGACCTTATTGTAATTCTTACCCCGCTTGGTTTCCATCTTTCCTCACTTAGCGTCCCGAGAGGTGCTGCTGAACTCCCTGAGGAGCCTTCTGGCGCGCGGTCAGAGGCCCTTTGAGCTGCCAAGTCAACTGGGGCCGTTGTTCTCCCAACTGTGTGTTCCTGCACAGGGGCTGCTGGGATGCTGGCACAGGCCCATAGATTTACTGCCTTTGGCTAGGACACCCTCCAAGGAGCTCCCCATTCTGGCCGGGATATCATTTATTTGGGATACATTTGGCAAACGCGGGCCTTCTTGGCCCTCTTTGAAATGCGTCGTCCGGAGACGAAATAAATGAACGGTATCAAAGACGTGTCAACCGCGATGCTTTTTTCATGAAGGATGGGAGGAAGGGACCGGCACACGAAAAGCAATCGTGTCCCGACGCAGCGCGGCACCCTGCTCCGAACAGACAAAAGCACCGAGTCACGCAACAAAGACTGACATGAGTGAGACTGCTCCAGCCGTGAATGCATGTGTGATGCGCGCGTCAAAGTCATCCGAGAGAGTCACATCTGACATTTCATAATTTCTCTGCTGACACAATATGAAAAAGTAGTTTTTGTTTTTTGCCACTGATCAGACAGATTTCAAAAGCGTCACATTCCTTCGAAAGTAAGTCGTGGGACACGGCTGTGTGTGTGTGTGTTGCACACTTTGTCTACTGGGCACTGAACGGCGACAGCCCCGACGTTCGGAGATGTCTTTCTGTTCCTCTGTTTTCCAGGTGAAATATCTCTGTTGATACATATAGACGGGAGTGTGTGTGTGTGTGTGTGTGTGTGTGGGGGGGGGGGGGGGGGGTAAAGAAGTGAACGCTGTAGTTGAGTGGCAGCATTTTGTTTTGCATTTGTCTCCAAACAGATGCATAGCTGTCATTCAAGGTCCCATTGAAGATCGCTATCAAATGTAATCGCTTCAAAGCTTATTCCCATGGATGCCCGCTTACAGATACGGCTTTTTCAGGTGTCTGTCAAAGAGATGTTGCAGAGGGGCATGCAGCAAAAGCTTCAAATGTATGAATTTAAATATAGAAGGGGCACCGACATTATGATTCACATCAGGCACTCCTAAAGCAACACAATACATTTGTGTCTCGGTGTGTTTTCAGGTGCATTGCTCCATCATTAAAGACTATAATTTCTTTCAGAAATCAACAAAATATGTTTTTTGAATATATTTTGAAAATCATGTACATTTATTCATTTGCACAATACATCAAATGACCTATTCAATCCATGATTTGCGGGTAAATCAAGGTTGTATAAAGGCAAGAATAATATCCCTGCCTACCTTGATCAGGCCATTGTTCTCTCTGTGTTTTTTCAACTATAAGCGTAGCTGCTCGGCCAAGCGGTTGGAATTTTTTTCAGCGAATTGTCACTGAAAAAAATCAATTAAATCTGACCCCGGTGTTCGCCTTTGTAATATTTGGAATCAATCAGCTCATGGCTTAGTATGGATTTGCGATAGTACACCCTTCAGTCCTCTTAAGAGCAATCACAGCCTTTCAATCACACTATGTCGTCACCTCGGGCTACAAACATGTCGGCTCAGAGATGTTGCCATTTAAAACCCATCACTATATGCTTTCATCGAAGTGCTGCAGGAAAAGAAAATAGTTTTAGAGCATGAACAGCATATGAAAACATTGTTGACACAAGTGCGATGTGACCTACCTGATAACCGAGAGAAATTACATCGTTATTTTTTTTCTCCCTTCTTGTCTATGACAGAAATGTTGAAAGAGAGCATGGTGCAGTAACATAAAGTGGAGGCATCACCTTGCTGCTCTTCAGATTCATTTCCTCAACTGATATTATGACTGATAATTTTTTTTCTCCAGTAAAAACAGCAAGGTTAGGCATGCTGAATGCAAGATCTGAGACTGGCTTTCCTACCCGATACCTAATTCCTGGAGAAAATGAGAAAATGTTGCTACTGCAGCTCACATATCAGTTCAACGGGTAAATATGGTGTAAGTATTAGCAACCAGATAAAATGCACCCGTTCCCTAAACACTGAGCACAGTACATATGTTCGAAAGGCATTAATGTCTTCTGCGGGATTACTATCGATCCCCTGATCCCAGCAGGAAATAGAGCTAATTATCTCTAACGCTTAGGTATGTCAAACCTAAGGTTGCATGGGAATTTGATCAAATCAAACCTTGACAAACTATGTGTGAAAGCACAAAGACTTGAGCTGTGGAAACTATTTTGATGGAACCGCCAACCAAACGTGAGTTTAGTTCATTACACTATGGAACAGTGACAAAAAAAAAAGAAAAGGCTAAATTGTGGCTTTGTTACGAGACGACGATAGTGTGTTAATGATAAGCCAAAATGTTGCCCAACATGTGGAACATCTTCAGTGTGTTAACTTGATACGATTAGCTGATTAGCACGTTAGCACTCAGTTAAATGAATTACATGGAATTGTCATTACTTTTGGGCATTACCAAATTAGTAGGGCGATTTTAAAATTGAGGACACAATATCAACAGGAAAACTGTAAATACTGGGCGAATTGTTATTTCAATCCATTGAGTAGATGGTGGAATACTTCACTGGATATGTGAAACGTTTAACTAACTTGGTGCACTCGAGGAAACATCTGTGGATCACCAAAATCCTTAACATGGATCCTCTGGCCAGCGTGGCAATTTTTGCCAAAAACCATGGCAATCGTACCTTTTGGTGTTGAGATATTTAAGTGGTGGATGGACTGAGAGTCCTGTTTATTATGTTTGTAAAATACATTCAGGATCAATAATGATAAGATCATGACAGTGCAATCCAGCGGGTTGGAGAGCAGTCACCATTTTTATTTGATATCTAGGGCGGAGCAGACATTTTAGTTTTGAAAAGAAGCCTTCTTTCATTTTAGAAACGTTGATTTGGGGCGTCGCACTTACTGGAACGTCCTCTCAGCCGGAGTGTGCGTGGTGGTGGCACTGGGAATACGCACATGTGTGAGTAGGTAGGGTAAATCCTCGGGGGTGGACTATGCTAAACAAGTCATTGGCGGCTAACGGCGACTCCTCCCTTCCAGAGGACACGGGCAGCTGCGCCACAAACCGAGGCGACCGTGCCAAGACGCCTCGCGCTCCAGTCGAAGATGACATGTCCATGCTTCACACCACATATCATTGTCAAATAACGTGTCCCTGCTGGTGACAGGCTGATGACCACAGTTACCCCCCTGCAACTCTGGAGTTAGCTCGGCCCGGTCGGCTCCGGAGGCCACAGTGGAAATAACGGATGGCGAGGTGTTTGTGTGTGTGTGTGTGTGTGTGTGTGTGTGTGTGTGTGTGTGTGTGTGTCGCTGCTACTCTCTTCTGACATGTTGTGGTTGATTTAGGGTGAATACTAAAAAAAAAAAAAAGAGCTCAGATTCATGGGTTACCCATTCGCTCCCGATATTAAATGAGAAGGGGGACACAGGTGAAAAAGAAATGTTGATTTTGAGACGTGAGCACAGCTACAAGACACAATAACATATATAACTGAAGCGACAGTTCAACAGTAAATCTGAAGTATCCAGTTCCAATTGTTACTCTTCGGTGGCATTTCGGTGTGATTTATTGCCTCTAGGACAGAATCAGGCTAACATTACCCTCCCTCCTTCCAGTCTTTCCCCTAAGCTATACGCTAACTAGCTTATTCTGAAGCTACATGTTTACAATAGAAACATGAGATTGGTATCGATCGAAGTTTAAAAAAATTAAACACATTCCCCAAAATGTCAAACTTTTCTTCTGAAAACAAATACCTCAACTCAGTTTGCGTCGTGGGACACAGAGCTATAAACAGATGATGCCTTAGAAGGGGGCCGGGGGATATTAATTAGATTCTGAGACACATTAAGAATCATTCAGATCAACAAACACCAATCTTAGAGGGCAAAACTATCTCTGCCCACAGAAGTTTGTCAAATTCTTGGCAACTTGTGCTCCCAGGTGTTCAGCGCTGAATGGATTATTGCCTTGTTTGAGGTCAGATATGATGGCTGATTAGCTCATGAAAGAGCAGGACAGAGTGCCAGACCATTGTTCTCCATACTGAGATGAAAGGCTAGCCGGCTAATGAACATCTGCCAGCCAGCATAAGGACCCCAGCAGACACACAAAACCTTGAATTGACCATTGCTGCGAGCAGCTGCTCTGATCAGAAAGATTTTTGATGTAAATTTAGACTGAGGGCCCACCATGGAGGAGCTGTAATAGTCAGGGTACCAAGATTAGGGGGAAGGCATACTGTGCTCCTCGTCTGTGTGTCTGAAAAGCCAAAGATCATACGCCTAACCTGTATCAGGCTATGTGTAAATTCAAACCAGACCCCAAGTGTTGTGAAACGCAAGAAAACATAAAATACCAGTTATTAATTTGTGGCCTTTTGTGCTCATTTCCCCCAAGAACAGCTTTCTTTATGGATATTTGTTTTTTAAAAACTACTAAAGTTTGTAAAAGTATTCCTTGAGTATGATCTATTAAGAGTTTAAGACTCAGAGACTTCACTTCACCGAGACTGCGTGGGTGTGGTTCGCTCAGATTTGACTAAGCACTACACAAACTGTCACGAGTTTTCTAATTAAATTCTAAATATATACTGATTGGCGCAGGGACGTGTGTGACATAACCTTTTACCTTTTTTTTTGACCGCATCCTGTAAAATACAGTGAGAAGCACGGACTAAAACTAAAGGGCTGAGATGTCTCATTTGAAACAACCAAAAACTCTTCCAACTTTGGCAGTAAATGTTGAACAATGTCGGATCGTTAAAAACTACAAGAAGGGGACATTTTTTAAGACAAAAAGAATATAGCTTCACAAAACTAAAAAAAAAACAAAAAAAATTCTGTCATGTCAAGTATAACTGGTTAGGGACATCATTAAGTTATCCTCCACATGACTCTGAAGTCATTTACATAATGCAATAACTCCAGAACCCTAAAGTGCAATTACATTGCTCATACCACCATGCACTAGGAAATGATTCCCCTAACTACAGTGTCAGAACGCATCACGGAACATATCAGAGTAGGATCTGAATGCGGCAAAGGCTACGGCGCAGTGTTAATTAGGTTACTGATACTTTCCACTGCACAATTACTCTGTCAGAGTGGCTCATCTTTCATTTTCTCCGGTCACCTCCTTCCCTCTTTGATGCTTATCGCGGGACATTCCGTCTACCGAGCACTCCTGAAGGCAGCGAAGCAACAAACACGGTACAGGCTTTCGAACTTCTTCCGATCCTGACCTCTGATCCAGTGTCAGTTTTAAGAAAGAAAAAACTCTTCGCCACAGCCTTTGAACAGATTCACTGTGATCAACCCGATGCATTCGGACACCCAAGAAAAAAGAAGGATACTTCAGCGGTTTGCATCACGGCCGACGGAGGCTTCCAGTGCAGCTTTCACAAGCTGGTATAAACACTGCTGGAGAGCGTCAGAGCTCTGACTTCTTGCCCATGTGTAAATAGAGGCTTACCCCGGAAGATAGGGGAGGGCTTTTCCGGCAATTGTGTCGATATCCTTTGCTCGCCATTCAAGGGGGCTGATGCATTTTGGGAGAAACCTAAGGGATTAAAGAGGACCCCAGGCAGAATGGCTGGGTCACACAGCCTGAACCATCCGGGCTTGACGCGAAGGCAAATGAAGTGGGTGCCGCAGTTAAGAGTACATGTGGTTACGCGCACATGTGCGTGCATACATGTCAGTGTGTCCCTGAGAGGGAGTGCAGGAAGCAGCGGGGTAATTGGTATTAGCAGTGAGGAAGCTCGCCTCAAACGATGAGGTTATCACCTGCACTCTAAGCTAATCTCCCAGCGTTTCAGGAGGATCTCTCTCCGGCCTCGGCAAAGCACCACAGACCAGAGCCGGCTCCCAGTCCATTAACTGAGGGCAGCTCTGCCAAGCTGGAACTGGCCTGCGGGAGGGAGCCAGTCTAAGAGGAGCACAATTCAGCTTACCACACAAAACTCCCGGTGTACGTCGGAAATCTAGTGCACTTAATCACATGATGTGGACAGTGTGTAGCTTATGATTCTAAATTACTTCCTGAAGCTGTTTATCTGCCGTATCTTTAAAGGAATGGCAATTTTTTTTAATGGAAATTCCCCCTAATAGTCCACATACACTTGTGAAGCACGAATTGGGAGAAAAACACCGTTGTCTAGCTCTGTCGCCTGATGCATCTCCTTCAAGCCATCTCACCTACCACGGAGCACAGCGCTGTCACTTACTGCACTCCCTGAATACATATATTCTAGATTATTTGAAATAACAATGTCAAAGTTTTGGGGGGAAAAAAAGATTTCAGAGAAAAAGATGATGGAAGAGTCTACTAATTGCGTTTGAAGGATGTATCAAGCATGTCTAAGTGATTCCACATTAAAAACAGGTTTAAAAGATAAAGCTAGAAGGTCAAATTTAACCACCACATATCGATAATCAAGTCTGAAGACAATGAAATTAAGGAAATGCTAACACTAGTTATCGATGTGCTCACCTCCTCCACTCATGTTTTCGCTCCACAGGTTTTTACAGTGATGCGTATATCTTCTTCAAATCTCTCAAGATAACCAGTATCACACAACGTTTTAACCATGACTAGCTGCAAATTTACTAAACCAGCCTGAACATGAAGAACATCTGAACAGATTGCATGAAAGTCCATGGAGCAATGGAGCAGGGCCGGATAGTTGTCGGCCCCTAAGCTATGATTGGCCAGTCTGTGCTCGAGGAGCGGGGCTGATTGAGAATTCTTAAAGAATATGTTGTCCACAACTTAACAAAAATAAAAAGGTGCCGTTTTTTATAACCCCACCTCACCCCCGCACCTAGCCGGTGGGACGCAGCCACAATCCCATTTGTTCCCACTAAAGACATCAAATCAAGAGGTCGCAAAGTGTTTCATTTTTAAGAAAGCCTCGGTTATTTTTTCAAGAGTATGTACAGATACGCAATGTATTTTTTGTAAGTGCATAAGTTGCAGTACGTATACTTTCTTTATTGTCCTGTACACATCCACATTTGATGCTGAGCCTCATTGATGTGTTTTTGGACGAGAATGGAGCGCCATGCCACAGAGGAATAACCTTTATCAAGCTTTGTACTACTTGTTAGTAGTATCAATTCAGTTGAAGTTTTGCTCTTTTCTTTTTCTGTGATTTGTTGACAATAAGAAAAACGTTAAACATTGCTTTTGAAGTGATCTGTGGTGTGCACATAACAAACAGTGCCACGTCTGAGACACAAGACAGGACATCTGTGGTGCTCCTCCAGTGACACATTAAAGGTAATTTGAGAGAAAAACGTGCAAAAACTGCAGGTGCTGTGTTAGTCAGGTTAAGCTGTTTACATGACTCTTTTGATACCCTGTGATTAACGCTCCCGGTTGACATGACTAAACCAGCTGACAAAACATTCTCATCCACGGATAGAATCCGCCTGTGAGTATGACATGTTACACCCACCAGCATCCCACACTCTCCGAGTGAGCAGGAGAAGGTCATATCCAATGCATGGAAAAGAAGCCATGATCCCTGAAGTTGTGTGCAGTGTTGGAAACCAAAAGCACCCGAGACACCGTGCAAAGAGAAAATCAGGAGTTAAAGCTCCATGATGTTTCTATGCCAAAGCAGCTCGTAGCCAAGGGAGTCAGTCAAAAGAAAATCAGACATGAAAAGTTGCATTGATGCCGGAATAATTAGGATCGTGTGTATTGTACACATCTCTCAGACAATTTTGTACCGAGATACATCTGGGATCTGATACAAAAAGGATATACAATATAATAAATATGATAGCCAAACCTATTCTTACGACCTATTAATGTACTTAATCAGAAAGACATCGCACATGTATGTCTGCTGCCACACCAACACAGGCAAACCAGAGCAAAACAACCTGGGTGCCCTTTTGGCTAAACTTCAATGAGAATGAATTTCTCACTGAAATGCTGCAGACTTCACCTCTGTTCCAGACTCAGTGACATTCATCTAAATGTGGTATTTCAGCAAAGCTATGTGGGCACATGGCCTTATAATAAAATAGCCTATGGCCTCAGTTTTTGCCTTCAACAGGGTGCAAAGTTTGGGGCCACTGTGCTTTGGAGGTAGCGCTAGCTGCTAATGCTGAAGTTACTTAGAATTGGACTTGGGTCAAACGTGTATTTGTGTATTGATTTGAAAAGTGGTGCAACCTCCATTAGTAGCATAGGACACAAGCTAATATCTCTTGCTGAAATGTACTAATAGAGGCTTCAGAAAAAGGAACTAAAGAATTTACAGGATTCCTGTCACCTGGCTAACCATGATTTCAATGTCCTTCCTTCTTCTGTCAGACTGAAAAGTATTGTTCCGTTACAGCAATGACATTTCAGATGTACAATCAGAGCACCAGATGCCCAAAAAGCTGCCGTGAATGGAACCTTCAAATTACATCTTGCAACCAGCCCCAAGATTCAAGACTCAAAAGTCGTCCAGTATCGTGAAAGAAATTGAGAAAGTTATGCCAAATATGTCAGGCGTGGAGGAGGACCAACCTGGAGACAACAATCAGGACTGTTTCCATTCTCTCAAAACTAAAGCACAAGGCCGAGCTCCATTTGTTAAAGCTCCTGAAGCAATTTACCAAATTGTCATGTTCTCCATGCAGAAGGACATAACTTGGACAAACTGCAGCAACTTTATAGTGATACACATGGAAATGTTCTGGAAATGAACTACTTGATAGTGCATCAGAAAAGTGGCCATATTAGAGCTTGAGACATAAATGACGTACTCAATACGTATGTGTGAACAGGGCATTATCCAGACTTCCTTGATTTAATAATAGCAGCTATTGTTATATATAATGCATATTTTATTGTGCTTGAAGCAGTGCAATTGAAACTAAAACAAGATGTCAAAACTATTAAATGAGAGATGTTTTTAATTTTGACCGCGGTTTTTGCTACGTATGTGAAGTCTTCATTGTGGTCCTGTGAACTTATACTTAAGTAAAGGACCTTTATTCTACATTTAGTTATTGGCACTACATCAACAACTATTTGCTCTGTAAAGATATAGCAGAATGATGTCCTTTGCAGAGAATGAAGTCACTATTCCTCTGTGTGTTATGTAATGGTAGCTTGCCCGCTTTGTTTACGTAGCCGGGCCGGTCGAGCATACCGATTATATTCGTGCACGTGAGTGATCCCAACTGAGGAGCTCACGGCCGCGCCTCTGCACTAAGCTCATACGGTGGTTACAGATGGTAACACCATCCTCAGGTAAATACCGTTAACTCTGTCAGCACCGTTAGCTCTATCAGCACTGTTAGCTCTGTCAGCACCGTTAGCTCTATCAGCACTGTTAGCTCTGTCAGCACCGTTAGCTCTATCAGCACTGTTAGCGCTGTTAGCTGCAGGCCACTGGCTCAGATTTGGTACATTGCGAGCTGTGAGGAGATATCATCTTAAGGTAAATTTGAGCAACATTTGGTCCTTTATGTATATTTAAATACATCTACACAAAGCAAGTTACTATTTCCATGTTAGTTTTGCTATGTGTGTGTGCTCAGGTGCAGCTGTAACACAGGGCTCGCGGTGCCATGACACCTACTTGCTTTGGCACTGTGGTGCCAAGAAAATCTCAGCGCCTCCTCCTTTTCATGAACTGGAATTGCTCTAAAAAATATAGCATTAAAAAGGAAAATGTGTTTTTGAAAATGGTAGTAGATTGCTTAGTAAGAAGCAGTTTTTTTTTTTAAAAATGCGGACCTTATGTTGAAACATTTGAAAAAATGAGGGACAAAAGTGCAGCGCCGGTCAGCGGAGGCTGGATCGATACATGATGGAGAACTTTTATAACGGCTACTCCTTTGTGTGCGTGTGCAGGTGTGTGCGGGCAGCCATGTGTGCGCTGTGAGTAATAAAGGCACCGTGGCGGCGTTGCAGGGAGCCCGAGTGTGTGACAGCCACTCTCAGACCACAGGACGGCTGCTCAGTGCTTGAAATATTGAGCCCTGGTACAGATGTGTACGCAGCTCGCCTCCAGCCCCGATAGTCATGACCCCTCTCTCAGCCCAAGGCAATTACAATGGATGAGAATCAGGAGCTCCGGTGCACAAAAAGCCTCCTGCAGAAACAACACAATAAAGTGTAATTTCCAATTCCACCTCTCCCCGCATGTATTGAAAACATATGAATGTATTCTCTTTTGCCCGATCTCCTTATTAAACACAACAGTGGAGAGGAGGCGACGGCGGTAATAAGAATGCTTTGTGTGTGTGTGTGTGTTGTTGTTTTTTTTTGTATGCCATGCTTGAGTGAGCAACGCTATAGCGCGCCGCAGATAAATAACAGAGGAGGGAGATGACAAGGCTGCGCTGTACCTGGAGCAGCAGCCGAGCCGGAGCCAAAGGGGCTGTACAGGAGCAGCACTGTGCTGCACTGTAGCAGTGGAAGGAACCACCTCTCTGCTACCCGGCTGCACTCACCTGCTTTGATCACCAACTGGAGTGTCATTCACTTCCTGTAGCAGTGCTGAGGGCTGAAGATGGCTTGTGTGTGTGTGTGTGTGTGTGTGTGTGAGTATTGTCTCCATTTCATTTCAACTTTATTTTTCTGAAGTCCACACAGAATGTGAGCGGGAAGGAGGGAAAAAAAAAAAAAACGCCTGGCACAGGCAGACGGACCGTAAAGACAGACAGAAGGGGATTTAATTTTGAAGCAGGTTTTCATTCAACGGGGGAAGATTGAAAATCTAATTTAGCCACCGAATCAATATTCCGATGCCTTGACCAATTATCATATGACATTGACAAACATGAAAACCTTCCCCTTCATTTGATTTCTGAGAAAATATTAGCATCGGAAAAGGCATTCACACCATTATGAATTCCTTTTAGTTGACTTGAGAGCTGCAAATCGCACGATAGAGGATGTGAACGGTACGAGCGAGGACGCTCACGCCTGTCCATTTACATTTCACTGCTGCTAATAACAGATTACCAAACTCTGCATTAACACCGCCGTGACCTGCTAATGATGTTACTTCCAACCGAGAGGTCCTCGTTGCTTTCGGTCAGGCCTTTCGATATCGGAGCGGGACTCTGCGGATCGAGGGTCTGAGTGGAGTCGCAGACCTCGAGGAAACAAGGGGTACCGTCACTTGAGCCGTTTATTGAGACAGGACGTTATTTGAAGTCAACTGCTTATGATTGCCATGCTTCTGAGTGACAAAAGAAAGAGATTACAACATCTTCATGAAATCATAAATTCAGCCTTATAACTGGGATGTATATTTTCACATTAAAGTAAGTTAAATATTGTGTGTACCAGTGGACCAGAGCATCCATTAAAAAATCCTTTAAAAAAATGTTATTTAATAAATATTCTATACAATCTAAGTGCAAATAACAAAACACAATTGTATATATTCAATATTGAATCAGACACTGACGGCACAGCGCTTTGTGTTACATCTTTTTTTCAACCAAAAATGCTTTGCACTGGTCAGGAGTCACTGAAAAACATTTAGAACCACTGGTGTATAAAATAGAATTATAGCTTCAAATGTACTTTAATCAAAGATGATGCGTTAGTCATCTGAAAACCATCATAATCCTAATAATAGAAAGAAATTTCAATTTACATTGCACACAATTCACATGGAACACAGCAACAAATCCGGGTGAAGGTGTTTAAAGAGAGAAGAGGAGGAATTCCTCTTCTCTGCCTCGATTTATGATAACAAGTATAGTGAACCATGGAAGCGCGGAGGGCAACGAGCCTGCAGCCTCTCACACCTGTTGAAGCTCAAATCTCCACATAATCAGAAAGCTGAAGACCAAAAAATATATATACATATCTGGTTTTGGAACACAGCAAATTACTTGCGAGGAGATTTCAAAAAGCAGCTCGTTAGCCGCGGCTTCACGTTAGCCGAGGCTTCACGTTAGCCGAGGCTTCACGTTAGCCGAGGCCTTTTAACCCGGTAACAACGCCGCGAGCGGACGCCGGCGTCGACGATGCCAAGGGTGTTTTGTGAACGCGATGCGCGGCGAGGCTGGCTCTGTGGCTTCCAGTACGCGTGCTGCGGTGGCAGTTCAGCAAGTGAGACCACCCGGTCCGCCCTCTGCTAAGCAGCCACAGGGGAGCTCGCGAGGCAGAGGGAAGGCACATCTCAGAGGCGAGGTGGGAGTCTTCAGCTCAGAGAGAAAGTGCCGCGGCAGAGCGGGCGGGCTCGTTCACGTCCGAGCCGCCACCATTTGAGGCACTCCGGCACAAGGCGAGTCCCTCTCCTCGAATGAAAAAAACCAAACATGTCTTTGATTGTATTTCCGCTTTCGTAAGTGGTTGAGTTTTCACTTTGAATCTCGGGGAGGAGGACATGTCGCTGTCCTCTCCCCGCTTACAAACCAACCAAGTTGAAATGTGCAGCTAACGCACAAAGCCGGTGATAATGAATCTCTCCTCTGAGACGATTTCACAGTAAAATGAGCGCTGGCCGCTGCATATCTGCTATGTTTAACCCTCAGCGGGCGCATTTTTTTTTCAGAGGTGTCAACCAGAACACACAGACAGCCGTGCACATGCCCGCTGATTCAGCATGATTCCCTCTGCACTGCAGTGGTGGAAATATAATTATGTGGCAAGTTGATTTTATTCAAATACAGCACCAAAGGAGAAAGAGAAACGGAGGTAGCTGTACTTTGCAGGTGCCGGTTTCAGATGCCGGTGAGTTGTGTTGGATTCAATGAAATGACAATTGCAAATAATACAAAAAAGTCCAGACATTTATACTGATTTGTGTTGCACAATGTAGTGTTTTCTTTCTTGCTCCCATCCATCCTCTCATGACAAATGCATCTATCGACAGGTGCTGCTGGTAAGTACAGGCTGATTTACACAGGATGTGAATGTGTCACGTCCTGTGGCCGCATGCGCTCTCTCCTCCTCGGGAAAAACAAAAAAGCCGCTACTTGGAGAGGGGCCCGAATGCAGCACGACTCCTCGTGAATCAGAATGACAAACTGTATATTAGGGGTAAAAATAAGTTTAAATCACCCAAAGCATGATGAGACCTTATTGCCAGACAACAGAACACAATCATCTGAAGGTTTTCTCACATTACCTTGAGACACCTGTGAGATCTTTCGACCAACAGAGACTGAAACAATTCAAACGCTACAAATAAATACACACTGACAAGTGTACATGATTGCCTTTGTTTGACATGCCTGGCTACTGTAATTAAAACGAGCAGAAACTATGATTTAACAGGCAACACCGGCCCTATAGCACAACAGCAATTATTATAATACAATAATACAATTATATTTGCTGTGCATCCGGTGTGCATTAGTTTGACACTTCCTCCGTGACTATAAGCATCGGCACACAAAAAAAAATGTCCCCGGTAATTAAGCTAACAAGGGAGCTTTTTGTTTTATTCTTTTGCCCAGTATCCAAACTGCACAAAGCGCCTTTGGAACGAAAGCAGGCACAACGCCAATAGATTTTTTAAAATATTTTTGAAATTCAGTCCGACAAAATATGCAAAGACATTGGCTGCGACGTCACATCACAGCAGCGTTAGAGGAGAGGATAAGCAACTCTCAGCCAGTCGAGACAAAGGGAACGGAGAGAAACGCCGTACCCTCAGGTACATTGTTGCATTGGCGCTCATTAAACTTGCATTGTTTGAAGTGTTTAGCTACTGCGCTTGTTGACACGAGGGGTGCCTCGCGCGATGCACTCGCGAGGCAAACAAGTTCCACTGCCAAGCCGAAGCTGAGAGCCTATACGTGCCACGTAATGAGCCTGCAGGAAATGTAAAACAGGGGGAGATGAAACAGACTGTGTGATCCATCAGCTGTTCAACCTCGTGGATTTCTAACAGCTCTTCTGAGCCTCAATGTAAAAAAAAAAAAGAAAAAGAAAGAAAGAAAAAGAAGCTGATTGACGAGTGGAGCGGGTTGGGCGAGAGGGAGGCGGGCGGATGCAGCGGTGGGCTGAGGGAGGAGACGGGGTATCAGGTGTGGGGGAGGCGGGATGGGGCGGGGGGGGGGGAGGCGGGATAGCTTGGGGATTTTTTACAAAGCGCGCACGTCTGAAATATTCAATTTAGCACTGATCAACTGTTGCCTTTCTCAAGCCCCGATTGAATTATCCTATATGGCGACACCATTATGTTGGGGGATTATTACATGCTCTCGAGGAGATTTGGTTTATTCATCCTGCCTATTGTTGACAATGACTGGAGCACTCCCCGGAGAGCAGCCCAGAGAATTGATTTCTGACAATCCATGATTCACCTCCTCGAGTCCCCCACTCTTCTCCGACACTCCTGCAAATCAACTTAAAGGCAGAGAGGGCTGACAGCTCCTCACATCGCACTCCATATAAACAGCCATTATTTCGTCGGAAAAGCACTTTTTGTCTTGCACGGGGGCTTCAAAGCCGCGCACATCCCCGCGAAGACGAACCTCAGTTTAGAAGGCTCACGGTGGGAGTTTGATGCCGCCGCCGACGAGGATGGGACGAGGCAGGCAACTTCCTCCAAAGCCAGATTAGTGAGAGCGTTCACTGTTCCGCCTCCCCGGTGACAGCGTAATGCGTTCAAGCGGGAAGAACGACCTCTAAGGCGGAGCTGTCGAGGTCACGCGATCAGCCTGGGTTAAGTATCAGTCAATGAAAACTAGAAAGGCGTGGTCAGTTCAATCTCATTTTAAAGATGCCACTCTCACGTCAGTCCATTCAAAATAAAGGCGGAGCCAGGAGATTAATAGATTAGCTTTAGCATGAAGACAGGAGGCAGGGGGAAACCACAAAAACACCTAGAACAGGACTTACCGTAAAAGTTAGGTTATAAGCCGCGACTGCCTTCGGTGGTTGTCCCCGCTAGCTCCCCGCTGTAGCCAGCTAGCGCTGCTACTAGCGTTTCGCTAGCTCCCTGACAACCCGGGACCAACCCTAGCGCGACGCCTGACCCGGGCAGCGGGGACGTGGGCAGTAGCAGCAGCGGGGAGCTAGCGGGGACACCGCCAAGGGTAGTAGCGGCTTATAACCCGACTTTTACGGTACTCTTTGTTAAAAAAAAAAAACAGCCTGATCTCTTCAAAATATGTGAAATGGCTGCAAGCTCTCGTCAATAAAGCGCCCTCTGTCGAGGTGGACACATGAATGAAACACATCTTGACTCATACATCAGAAGCGAGTGACCTATTATGACCAGTAAGAAAGACTTGAGGATAGGAGGAGGAAGAGGAGGATGGATCAAGCAGGACTTTGATCCATTAGAGTGCTCAAGAACAACACCAAAGTGTCACTAAGTTTTAAAACGTTCTGTTGCTGTTCACATAGTTAATGTATGTATTTTAACAGTGGCAAAGTGCCATTTATTGAAGTAATTTTGTTGTTAATTTTCATCGAGACCTGACAAAATAACTTAAAAATTGAAAATATTGTATAGTTTATGTTGAGTTTTTTTTCTTCTCTTTTTTGCATTTTTACCTATTTCTTTCAAATATGTGTTTATAGTAAGCAATAAACTGTAGGCTATAACAAACAAACAACTAAACAATTAATACATTTAAAAAACAGAATGACTGTTGAAGAAGAACATTCATAGCAAGAACATTGGCTAAAAATTCAAAACTCATTTTGGATAACATGTTGTTTAAGAGACACTAGAAATAAAGAAACAGCCTGCTTGCTCTCTATCACACACACACACACACACACACAGTGCTTCATCTGTTCAACAGTGTTTTTCCGGGACGTCGGCTCCTCGTCCTCCTCTGGTGAAGTTGATGGGTCATCATTGATCTCTCCCATCTGATTTTCCCTCACTCGTGTCCTGGAGCATCGCCAGAGATTCTTGGACATCCATCCATCCTCAGCTCCGATTCATGTTTCTAAATCTAAAATCCATCCATCTATCTAATCTAGCTAGCAGTAGCTCGTTATCTGTCAGCCTGCTTATCAAAAGACGTATAAACACCAGACGTTGCTAGGGAACCGGACTCGGCGGGAATGTCAAGCCCACCAATATACAGAGGTTTCTGTGAGGGGGTAAAAAATGCCCCCTCAGTGGTATAAATGATCATATTTTGTTTTGTTTTTTTAATTGCACACAACCTATAACTCACGAGAAGCTGAATTACTATATTTGAATTGTAAAAAGGGTCGTGAACTGAGACATGTGGTTGTTTTTTTCTTTAACGATGTCCATGCATTTGAAAGTCGCGACCATGATGTTCTTCCTAAATCCAATACAGTGGTTTTGCTGCCTGACCCGGTCAAATTGTGCCGCCACCATGTGACTGTATAATGTTGGGAGGTTGCGGTCGTTGCACTTATTACTGACAGACCACATTGCTCATTACTCACTTTTTTAGCGTGCTATTACTTGGTCAGACAATTTTTGGGGTTTCCAAATTGTAATTCAATGTCCTGTAGACTAATTTAGCGATAAGGTACGAGAGGGCTATACTGTATCGTCAATAATGTACTGTTCAAGGTTGGTGTCAGGCCTATGCGTCGGGCCGGCAAACCCTTGTATGGTACATTATTGTAGATACAGTACTGCCTCGAAACCTGTTTGGTAACTATCAAGCTTGAAATGACAACTAACGGTCGCGCAAAATCTACCTTATTTTGAGTGGCGCTGATATGGAACGCTCTGGTAAATGTAAACAGGTTGTACAGGACATTATGGCTCAATAAAGTACACCCCATGACTCACGCTCAACCAATCAGAATGCTTGATATATATATATATATATATATATATATATATATATATATATATATATATATATATATATAAACTCATTTTTCTCACTGAACTTCTTGTGGTTGGAAGACTAGAAAAGCGCTTTCCAAGTACATGTCCAATTCCATCGAAATCCGCATGATTGTTCCCCTTGATATTGAGCGCCTAACAGATCAGCCGCATATAGCTCAACTCAACATGGCTCCATCCTGAAACACATCAGAGCCAGGTCCATATAGGGCATACAGTTTGGCAGTGAATAACACTCATACCTCATGTTGCCTATATTATTAGCTAGCATACATGTGAGGCCTGACATATATTAAGCTAGAGAGGCTGTGCAATATGCTGTCACTCAGCAGCACTGCAGCTCCCTGTCTGTTTCTTTACACTTTCACAAGAAATATTTCTGACAACCATTAACAGTTTTATCTCCCAATTAATGTGCAACATCTCACCAGAGAATTACTGCTAAACAAATTGCAAATGCTAACTCAGTTCATTTGCAACATGTACAAAGGTAAAAAGGTCCAGATTTATAACATCATAAAAATGTGGTGATTAGAGCCACCTCCTGACAGAAACAGAGAGAGCTAAAGTTAGCTACCCAGATAGCTACCCAGATATTATTAAGTATCAATCATGGTACATGGGCTTTTCTAGTCTTCTGACCACTCAAAGTGCTTTAACACTACATGTCATCTTTCACCCATTGACACCCGTTCATGTGGGTGTCGATGACAGGGCTATCATGCAAGGTGCCACCTTCCCATCATTCATGGACCCCAGGCGGGTGAATTGTGGGAGCAAATTGGGTTAAGTGTCTTGCCCGTGGCCACATTGACATGGACTTGTGATGTTGGGACCCTTTCTTTCATTTGTATATTCCTTGCACTGGAACAGGAAATAGGTAATGGGGAAAAGTGATGCCTTCCCACGCATGAAAGTAAATCAAACTTTGCAAAACTTCCACAACTGGATACCGCAGTGGTATGACGTGGAAAACTGAGAAAATGTATTCACGCCAGCACAGTGGTGGATTGGCCATAGGGAGTACCGGGAGTTTTCCCGGTGGGCCGGTCAGTAATGGGCCGGCACGGCAGTGGCTGATCTTTTTTTTTTAATGTAAAGACGCATTGTCAAGCGGGTAAACTGACACGGTAGACGCGACGCGAATATTCGCACCGCGTTCGGTGTGAATACAGCGGCCCAGTACTCCCGCCCACGCATTTTCCAGACCCCCCTCCCCCCTCGTCCAATCACCTTTAATGATGAGCTGATGACACATCATTCGCAGTCTGTAAGAGAGAAGAGAAAGCAAAAATGGAGAAAAAAACAAAAAGACGGTGCAGAAAACCTGAGGGGAAAGAAGAAAAAAAATCCTCTCGCAACTGATGCTGCTAAGAGCTGAAATATAATAAACATGTTTGCTGCTGCGGGGGCCGGTGGCGGCGGTGGCGTAGCCTCCGGCTCCGTGGCTTTGGCTGCGGCGGGCGCGGCGGGTCCCTCTCAGGAGGAGGTGTCGTCGGACAGTGAGGCTCCCGCTGCTATGGTGGTACAGGAGAGGGAGGATGAGGTTGCTGGTGGTGATAGCATGTGTGTGTGTGCTAGCTCACATATTGTGGATGAACACTAATTCACTAAATGTTATGCTATGAACTTTACTTGACATAATAGATAGCGTGTGGTGTAAATCTAGTTCTAAAGTGTTGGAAAATGATATACTATCCTGATTAATTAACCACTATTTTATGGCGGTGGGGTTTGAGCATGCAGATCTGCTTTTTCACAATTTTTATAATTACAAATCAGGTCACCAGGGTTAAAGTGTTTGAAGTATCAATACACTTTCTTCAAGCCCACTGTCCAATTTGTTCAAATATGCTTTACCTATTTTTTTTCTGTCAGTGTTCATGGTTTATTGTGCTTGCTTTTCTTTTTTTGAACACTTATTTATGAAAATGTTCAGATTAAATTACATTAAATAGGAGACAATGACCCATTTCACATTATACAGTTCAAACTAATGAAACGCTGAATAACTACTGTTACAAATAAACATCTGCATACATATTAGGGGTGTTCAAAAATATTATGTAATTCCTAATACTATTTATCTACTTTACACATCCAGGTTTGTGCCCAGTACATCATCTCTCTCACCAGAGACCCCAGGCCCACCCATTATATTATTGATAATATTAAGTGTAGTAGTGTTATAAGGGCTTGTGTGATTATATGTACAGTACATCAACGGACCGAGTTGGCACAGTATCTGCCCGCTGATTGTGGTGGGCCAGTCTGGACCAAACAGTCCAGGGCCGAATTTTTGGCCCAATCCAGGCCTGCGCCAGCACTAAAATAGGCCCAAATGTAACGGAGGTGTTCAGATGCTTCCAGCTTCCAGGAACGATGAATGGCATCGCAGTGTGCTTCTCAAAACCCTTAAAACTAACTGAACTGATTTACTAAATAAATCTCCCCCTGCTTCTTTTTTGCTCAATTTACGACAACTATAGACATTACTATGGTGTCTAGATGTATGTAGTAAGTATGTCGATTCTCAAACATTTGCCTTGATAACTGGATTTTTGACAAGAGTCTGAAATATACCTTGGCATGCCGTTGAGGCGCTTGACCAAGTCATAAAAGTAGTTTCTCACTTGGCATGTAAGCTCCCCAAGATATTGACTTTCCGTCGTGAGTTCAGGACCCGGTGAAGGCAGAACAAACACGCTAATGCCTCTACACAAGAGAGACTAAACAGTTTAAAGATGATGAAACCTCCTGTACTTCTCACTTGTCCTCCTCCTACTTTTTTCATCCGCCTCCTCCTTTCTACAACACGACTGGCCTCAACTGCAATTCATACGTGTATCTCCTTTGTTAACCTTTTGAAAACCCTTTCCCCCCCTAGGGTTTAAAAAAATAAAAGCTCAAAACGGCGGTATTTGGATGTATTGAAGATCATAAGTAGTATACAAGTGGTACAAATAATCATCCTGAAATTGCTTTTTTTCTAGGCGGACTTGACACCTTTTAATTTTTTGTTGTGTATCATCTTCATTTACTCTTAACCAGTAACATAATGTTCAGATGTGGAAATATCAGTCTATATAACACCAAAAATATTCAAATAGCCCTAGTGGTTGTAGAGATAGTTTGGGTATGTCATTTTCGAGCAGAGGCCTTAAAATAGCTTGGCTTCAGAATAACATAGTATAACGGAGACAGAGTGTTTTGAATTGTGAACTTGAGGGTTGTGAATACTCAAAACAATCGCGGTATACACCCGAGCGAGATAGACAGGATTTATCAACATCACAGTGCTTAAGAACAAATCTAAGATCCTTATCTGGCTTGTGTTTTTCTCGCTGTAAATATGTGCGATGAACAGGCTTTTCGCTCCAAGCAAATGCACTTAATCAATCACAAATTGAATTTGCGATGGTACAGATTCTTATTTAACGGCGTGGGGGCGATTCGACTGTGTCACCGAGCATTCTGATGGATAAATGGCATAAGAATGGCACGCCCCCCCCCTCCCCTCCAGTCAACGCCTCTACGTTCCTGACATGGCCGTTCCACGTCACACTGCTTGAAAAATGAGCTCCGTAGAGGCATGCAGTCCTGCTATGAGATTGCACTTCATAAAGGGGAACAGCTCACAGGGGTGAAATTCCACTGTAGGGTTATGGATTTTCCAGTACATCACTGATAGATTGCACTAATATAACCTCAATAAAGAGTTTGAGAACAACTTTATGGATGTTTTTCCCTCTTTTGTCATCTTATTTTTCTCTCCTTTGATGTGTGCTCCACTTGATTTGTCTGTCTTTTTTTTTCTCTTACTTTGTCTGGCTGTCACTCACGGGTTTGCAGAGGAACACATTAGTCATGGGAAGTGAACCACGGAGTGTTTCATCCAAAGTTTTCACAACTTGAACCTCGAGCAGCTCATTTTGTTGTTGTTGTTTTTTTTGGCTTCGAGCCGCAGCAGCAAGATGTTCCGGAGGCCGGGATGTGTACATTGCACATCAATTCCTAAACAGCACCGCTTGGCACAAAAGACAATAACGGGTTTGTTACAGCTTTGTTGTTGAATCATCACGTCTACAACTCACGATCCGCCAAATAATACAACATTACTCGTTCAAAATGGGATTAAATTCATCCTGCAGACATTCACTGCTACTGTGTCCGTGTTTTAGTACGACATTTACAAAATGTTCAGAATGGTTTAAATTATTGAACAGTACCATTAAGACGTCAAATATGTCTGATTAAATAAAAACTACCGTTTCAGGCCCAGACTTTCGAAATGTGTGTTATTGATGTTGTCTGAAGCCTTGAAGGTACCACAATGAAACACATCATTTCTGATCCTTTATACTTGTGAATGCCACGGCTCGTCTATAGACAACAGTTACAATATTGTAAATTATGACCAAGTAAAGTCCTTTTTTAAACCTCATGTTATTCCTCTGTGTTTGAGATCAGAGCTCTGATTAGTCGTCAGAACCAAGCGCTGTACCTCAGGACAATACTGCTGTTACTTGATACTTTGCAATTTATCTTAAAAATCGAGAATGAGGATGTAAAACAATAAAATACACTCTAATACATTAAATCAATCGGATCATTTTCATCAGATCTGCTGCGACTAGAAATGCCCGCACTTTTTTTTGCTGAACTTTGAACGCCTCCCAAAGCTCGTCAGCAGGCGCTCATAAGGCCTTGTGGGATATCGTGTCATCCAAAAGTAAGTCATAGTTGAGTTTTTTTGCTGGAAAAGAATGTTTTGCTTGATGAAATATGGCTGGGATGTTGCAGGTGTTTTGCCCAATAGATAATGTCATACACTTCATGGAAAGGTGCGCTAATCGCACCTTTCCAAGTTACCTCTACAAAATGTCATATTTTCCATAACATGTGGGGCTCTCTCGGAGTCCTTTTCGAGACATCTTGTTCATACTCATGGTTTATGCTCATATTATGATTGAATTATGTTGAAAACATGTAAAATGCACTTATATGCTCTTGTAAGTCAAAATTGTGTTGGTTAATTAGAGATAATAAAACTAGATTCTATACTCTGGGATTGATTCATGGTCATCTGGTCATCAGGTCTGTTAAGTTACTGTCTATCATTGACTGAAGTCACACAATGATCAAAGATATTTGCATTATTACCAACAATCACAAGCATTGCTGGAATAAATCACAAGCGTGGTACTCAGGGTCAAAATGGACCCTCTCCACTGCTGCCCCATTTGTAGTCCCACTCAGCTGAATGAAGCACTCTTTGGACTGTAGCAAGTCTCATACAAGGTTACACGCTTCCTTTATTGTCATTGTACCAAAATAATAATACTAAAAAAATAACAAAAATGCTCTACAATATGTGGAGGATGAATGAAACACTCTCACAGCCAGAGGAAATCCGCTACTCGGAAGTCTTTTTTTCCTTTCAATATCCTCCGGGCTCTTACCACGAGTGACATCAGAGGACTGGGCGTGACGTCATCTTTTTGGACTGTCCTTATGAAGCTTTCAAGTTTGCCGATTTCACCGTCTCCATCTTGGATTACGGCCCTCGCCTTGTTGTTGCTCCAGCTATATGCTGTATATATATATATATAAATGATTTTTTTTTCAGTACTTAAATATAACACCCCACACATTTATGTTGGGAAATTTGTGGAAAACTGAATCCTGTTCACAGAAAAGAAGCCAACAGTTTTGTTCTGCACTCCTGAAGGTCCTGCTTGCTCAGTCGCCAAGCGTTACCTGCTGAGCCCGTCCCAAAGTTCCCTGACGTCTCACCCCTACGACTCGCTTCCAGTCTGAGGCTCCACCGTGCCCTCTCTGAGCCCGGTCAGCAAGACCTTGCCCCCCAACAGCCGCCAGTTACCGCGCCACACAACCCTTCATCAGTCTCCTGCTTCCTCTCTCTCTCGCTCACTGTCCTTCTCTGCCACCTGAGGGAACGATTCAATCACCTATGACCCAATCCATCTTTTAATGATGTCCGGACACTCCAAGGCCCACCTGCGCCCTCAAAAAGGCTCTTCTCACAGCGTGTGTTCTCACAGCTTGTGTTCTCTCCACGGTGCGTCGACACTAAAACTGATCCTGCAGGCTGTGTGTGTGTGTGTGTGTGTCTTTGTGAACATGCCCTGCGGCTTTTCCCCATACTCCTTCTCTTCTGAGACCTTGACCAGTTTTGGGTTTGTTTATGAGCGCATGTTGGGAGAGTCCAGAGGAGGCGGGCCATGTGCCAGGGAAAAACATATGGCACTGCTGGGATACAGACACCTGCCGTTGGGCCGGGGAGAGCGCTTTCTGAAGCATTAGGAATTAAAGAGATTTAATGACTTCACAAACAACGCAAATTTATTTCCTGGGTGGTTCCTTTTACCCCCACATGGGTAAATTATCCCTTTTACAATGCAAGCTGGTGCGTCTTTAATGACCGACTGTGTGTATCTGTCTGAAGACGGAGTTGAAAGAAATTACAGCAAGAAACGGGAAGTTGAACGATTGTAACTAAGCATGGCAGGGTTGACAACGCTATATATCTATCTCTATATCTATATCTATATCTATATCTATCTATATATATATATATATATATATATATATATATATATATGCTATAGGCATATAACATTTTGATTTAGATAAAATGTGCATCAAACAGAATTCTGTCGATGACATATACAAATGTTCTGTAAACATGGGTTTGTGCAGTGCATATGTAATATACATTATGCCTTTTAAAATTGTGTACTTTTTTAAAAAAAAATTCCGAGTTTATGAAACCGATACGTCCTAATCTGCCTAATAAACATTCTGCGCTTCATCCCCACAGCATGCACCTTTCCACTCTGTGTTTGTTCCTACCCCTGAGATCGCTGTTGATGTAGATTAAAGTAAGATTGAAATAACAAAAGTATTTTTGGAGTTCAGAGCTGCATCCCTGCAAGCGGGCACTCCAAGCAGCCGACTGCCACACGACCCAAGTGTATTCTTTCTTAAACATGTCTGTTATGCATGTTGGTCCCACTCCACGTATTGATTCATAAACAAGCAGCACTTTCTTGTATTTACTGCTGGAGCTGACAGGAAGCCGGTGGAGAGAGGAAGAGTCGGGGTGACGTGACCTGTTGGTCCCTGGAGGAACTCTTGCAGCTGCATCCTGAACACGCGGTCTGAGGGCCACTGTCAACCAAGATAGAAATGAAGGGTTTTGGGCTGTAGTTGGCTCTGTAGAGAAGATGATAAATCAATATTTGTGAAGTTTAATTCAACTTAATTGTTCAAATATAACCCACGTACATGTAAAGACATTTGTATTACATCATGCATGTGTTATTATTTATTTTTTAAGCGCCATATTCGCATGTAATAACCACTGCAATATGTAACCAGGCATTACAAAATGAAGGAAGATGTTTGACAAGCTGTTACAAAATGCAGCATAGTGTTATGAAATAAGGGTGTAATTACACTGTAGTAGCACTTAAATGGCACTGACTTATAGCACTTTGTAGTTTAACGTTCTTTATTGAAATAGTACTTTCTTGACTCTTGTTGTTCTGAGTTTGTACTCACGGTTAAACGCACGTATTGTAAATTGCTTTGGATAAAAGCGTCAGCTAAATGAAATGTAATAAAGAAGTCAATATGTTAAATATATATATTGTTCAGTTATTACTTAATGTAATGGACATTGTTGCACACATTTATTGTCCCAGATGATATGTCAGTGATATGTTATAATATCTTTGTGTCAAATTTGTTCAGACAAAATATCTAAAAAACTTTTGGTTTAAATGCAAATGTCAATACGCTCACACTAAATATGATGATGAACCTGGACATAAAATTAACTATGGGTACATTTGGGGGAAAATATGATTTAAATCTGTGTCACGTTTCCTTTGACTTTGATGGACACAACCCTCTCTTGCATTACTTACCTTTCCAAGGTCAGGGTGTTTATTTTGTTACATTGTGACATTTTGATGAAGCAAAACAGTCTTCAGTGAAGATCTGTTTCCAAGAAATGTTTGAACACCATTATGCAGCTGGATCTATTGATGCCAACGCACACTTTGAATGGTGCAGGGGAATCATTGATCTGAGTCTGCTTTTAGATTGCTGTTGTTTCCCCTTGTGCATTTAGTTTTTCCTCCGATGTAAGCATCATGTTTATATGGATGTCTCTCATAGGGGTGCAGCAGCAAGACGTTTCTGCTGACTTTACACCTGGATGAGGCTTAGAAATGTTTGGTAATTGTGCCAGTGGCATCTCCCACTCCAGCTCTCCACACCTGCTTCACAATGCAAAGCACGAGATAGTTAGTGGACACGTGTTGGGAGACGTGTTTGCAGGGATTTTCATCTAGTGCGCGCTATTTGTGTGTGCAGAGAGGGAGAGGGAGGGAGAAGGCAGTTTGTTGGGAAACAGAAGGGTAGTCGGTATTTTTGATTAAACATTCATGAAGGCTCAGGAGGAGCCACTTACTGTCAGGTGCTAATTAAATAAAGGTCAGCCACTCAAGTTTTGTTTATTGAAACAAGTAGTTTTCTAAACCACAGTACAGGAGGCTGCTACTGTGTTCAAACTAAGATCGCCATGATGCTAGCCGCCCCAGAGAGACAAATGTGAATCGGTTGTGTTCACACGCACGTCATTAATATGTATGTTTTACACAACATTGTAAATATCCGTCAAAAGAGGCCCTTTTAGCTGAGAGGCTAACCGTTGTGGCGCTACGTTGTGGCGCTACGTTGTGGCGCTACGTTGTACCGCTACGTTGTGCCGCTACGTTGTGCCGCTACGTTGTGCCGCTACGTTGTACCGCTACGTTGTACCGCTACGTTGTACCGCTACGTTGAACCGCTTCGTTGAGCCACTCCATTGAGGGCTCCCTTGAGGGCTCCGGTGCAATCATATATACAAACCAGTCTTGAGCTGCTGTTTCTTTTTGAGACTTTGTGAAACAAATCTATTCCATAAATCCAACACTGAACGTCCACTGGCAAAAGCCACCTAGCGTCGATGAAGTTCACTAAGTAATGCCAGCTGTCACATTAACCCCACAGACATTTGTCTTTCAGCCATTTACTCTTGGCCTCTGCCCTGGCGGTGCTGAGCGTAAAGATGACCTGAAGGCATGCGAGGTGCAGTGGTTTATTTGTGACAAGGGGCCTGCTTACTGACTCCCACTTGCAGAACAGCAGTGCTAATACACGTAGCAATTATGTGTCACGTAATGGGTGAGTGTGTCACGGTTTGGGTTCTTCTAGGGTTTGGGTTTTATGTTGAAAGTCCTGGCCTCTTGTGTCCTCTGTTCCCCTGCACTTCCTGCCCCGGTGGTTGTCTGCCTTGACCCTGACTGTTTCCTACTGTGTCAAATCACCCACACCTGTCCCTGTGTGTCTCCTGTTCCCGTGTCGGCTTGTACTATGTAGAACTGTGTGTTTTTGCCCGTGTGTTTCTGTCGATGCTTTTTTGTTCCGTTCTGTTGGAACCCTGCTTTGTGTTTTTTGAGAATCCTGCCTTTTTTGAAAGAATACATTTACTTTTTGCGCCACGCATCTGCATTTGGGTCCTCACTCTCAGAGCTCCCGTGGCATAGTGTTGCGGAAGTAGATTGTCGAAATAGAAAAGTCTCATCGTAAACAACACCTTAGTGATTAATAGTAAGTTAATGACATGTTTCACAGGTCATGGAGTAGTGTCGCTCCTGAATTATTAAGCTCTTAGTTCCTATATTACTGTAACGTAGGATTAATAGTGGTACATTTGTTTTTGGTTGACATTACTTAACCTACAAAAACAACAGGAACGTACTCATAGTGACCAGCCATTGTTGTGGATGAGGTCCAGGAGCTGGCAGAGCATCGGCTCTCCCATTAAGTGCTCTTATTCTTCTTCTTTTTTTAAGTATATCGAACTGATTCTTGATTAACAATTGTAATCAATCCAGGGCCTTTTACCCCCTCGAGCCCACTCACAGTAGGAGCCAATCTAGAAGGCTGTGAATATTTTTGAGCATATTCGCCGCACGCTGCCGGCTATCACGAACCCAAGGCACTTAGCACCAATCACATGAAGGGTCATGAATGGAACAGTGACAATCAGCCAACTGACTCAGACCGAAGCGAGCGAAGAAGTGGGCCGAGCACGCTCTGAATCTTTCACCTCTCATGATCTTGATTTTTCTCTCAAATTTCTCCTGAAGTTTCTTGAACTTTCGAACAACGGTTGTTTTTTTCCCCCTTGAGACACTATGCCGGCCTGTATGTGCTTGTTGCTACGCTCAATTCTTTTTAACACCAAGTGAAATATTTAAACCCATGATGCCATGCTTTGGCAGCATCAGTTTGTTCACATTCACAGGTAAAACATCTTTGGTATGTGATGAAATATTGAGACCTTTGGGAAGGTCTGTATGTCTGAAAACAAATAAAACATAACTTTGTGAAAATAGATCTGGAGGCCTCAAAGACTGACTTGATATCTGTTATTTGAATCACAGGCAAGGATTTTTGCAGCTTCAAAGTATTTCATCCAACTAAACTGATGTGACAGGTGGTACTTTTGGGCTCGCAATAAATCAAAAAGGCAAACAGCACAGTAAGCTAATTATTCCTGGCTTTTAGGGATTGTGTGCTCAGAGCTGCAGACCGACGTGCAGTCTTTCTGCATGCTCAAATGTTTGCTTAGCGATCATGTTTGTTTGGATGTGTGGCCATTGATTTGCTGTGCAAACAAATTCCGTGAGCAAGACCGAAATAGCACGTTACACTTCGCTGGCTCATTCGCATTAAAAAGGAGGGGGACGAGGAAGACGAAGAAGAAGTGTTGACAGAAAACAACACCGTATCTCAAAAGCCCAACAATGGACGGGGGAAGTGTTGTGCACCGGAGCGTTCCACGATGGTCATCCAGAGTGGAACGGCTATATTCAATGGTACTAATGATTAATATGGTAATGTGTGCCGTTCAGTTGCAGAGAGGAAGCTGTATTTATAGCCACATTAAAACCCTCTTTTGGAGGCCCCTGGGAGACAATGCGTCTGGGCCCTTACTGACTCACGCTCTGGACGCCTTTGGTGCCAATCAAGGGCACCGTGTTGAGCCCTCGGGGATCGTTTTATATCAGGTCACAAGGTATAAATCAAGAAAAAAACATGGTAGAATTAAAAAAAAAACATGTTAGGTATCAAACTAAACATAGAAATCAGGGCTACAATAATTAATAACCCCCATGTGCAACCTTTAAACACAACTCAAACAATACATAGGATTAGGGTTTAGGTTTAGAATGAGGGCTTAAAGGGCTACAACCCAGAACAAACCAATAACTCTCATGCTTTGATTTCCACCTGGCCTCAGGTTTGCCCGTGTGTGGATTAGTATCTAGTAATTTAATTAAACACTTATTTATTTAGGGAAAATGTGCCATGCAATAACTTCACGTGGGTTATATTGAAGCGCTATAGCACCTTAGCAGGGGTCTCGAGGTGAATGGTTAATGTACGAACTGCCTCGAGGCCCTAATCAATTAAGTTGATATTGTGCTGTACTGGCTCATATTCCCAACTAAAACATTACATTTAATTAGATCAAATATCAGCTGACCCACCGTGAACGATCTGGGGTCAGTTATTTGCTTTGTCCGCTGAGTCATTTATTATTAGACGTTTTCCAATACACTCCGGAATTTTGGTTCTTTCTCAGCCCTCGTAATATGTAATCTTTATTTATTTTATCAGCTTCCCTCCGCCATCCTCAATGTTTAATTTGGATGTAAATTCTGCCTATTTGGCCATAAATGTGGACAAATGTGGTAAAATGTGTTGCTGAGGCCCGCTGACTGCCGCACCAGCCACCATGCATACAAATTATGTTCTGGAAGAAGTCTCCGTCCCGCAATCCCCCTCTCCCAATCTGTGTCTATGTCTCTTACTCCCGCCTTCCTGTCGTTTGCGGTTGCTGTCGCATCACTCTTAACATTGCACTCACATTTTTCCAAGGCATCACCAAGAGGGAAAGGTTGAAAATCATGTTAATAGCAGCTGCATGGCTGGAACAAAAGGCAAGAGGGAGTATATTTATTCATTTATTTTATGGCTTATTAAGAAGAGAGCTCAAGGACTTGCCAACAATATCCCCACAGGCATGTATGCCCTTGGTAGTAACCAGGGATGTACGCTGTGTAACAGGACATTATACGCTGACCAAAAAGGGTTTAAATAAATCATCAAAGACTTTCTTTTTTGATGCACACAAAAGCTTTTTTTCCCTCTCAAATCTGGTGTAAAAAATGCTTAATAACCATGCGAGTGCCAAGATCCACCCCCATCCACCTGACAGGTGTGTCATACCTCGATGCTGATTAAACAGCATCATTATGACACATGGGTGCCTTTGCCTGGTCACAATTACAGGCCACTCTAAAATATGCAGTAAAGAAATTCATTAGGCACTTTGAGCTATGAATTTCACATGACTAGGGTTTTTTTTTCTCATGCTTTTTTTTTTTCTCCAGACGTGATTCATCCATGGAAAGAACACTTATCTAAAATCCCAGATAGCAATCAAGATGAGCTGTTGCCCACGGAAGTCTGTTATGAGTCAGGTCAAGACAATGGTGAGGATAGGTTTGCCTGAGACGGCGTCTGTCAAATTGTGCAAAACCTCCTGAGTTGCGCAACTGCGAACTAACTATTGCTTTAGCTGATGTCAGAATGACATCGCAGGAGACGAAGCCAGATGTGGAGGTCCGCGGCTGCTTTGGTACAACGGGTCTGCGGTTGTAAGACCAGTCGGGTGTTCTTCCGACGTCTCGGAAACGACGTGTTACTGCTGTGAAATGAACATTCAATTCTGTCCCGTGGAGGGTGAGTTCAACATCGAGTCGTGCAACACATTCTCTCTCCTAACACATCGAATGCCGACGCTTGATCAGCAATCATCCGCTTCAAACTACGACGCTCGAGTTACCCCTCTACGTGTCATTTTAACACATCCATAATGTATTTTCAAAATGAACTATCTTCACAGGCAGCAACAAAACCTCCTAGATGGATACAGAAACATATACTATACTACATTATACTCCTGTGAGCGGTCCAAGAACTATTACGCAGGTAAATTAACATTTCAAAATGCAGCCTCTTAGAAGTTGTACCTCTAGGCTTGATAATAATATGTTCTACCAGCCGCTCACACATATCTAGTCTGCTCATTTGTTGGAAATAGGTTCCTATGAAAGAACTACTCTGTAAACCTCTTACACAAACACAGATCCAGTAGGAGCTTCGCAACCATGAACTATACAACTATTTAATTTTGTCTTCCTCTCAAATCGTTAGCAAGTCCCGCCAACTAGCCTATACTACTTACAGTTGTAACCTCACACAGCTTTACTTTCAATGCAAAGGAGCATTTCATTAGACAAAAATCTACATTATATTAAAAAAAGAAGTGTTTGCTCACTGTTAGGTCGAAGGAGCTGGATGGTACTGCTGTACAGCACGATGTAGGGGAACGCTACCACTTCTGTCTTGATCTTTCATTGATTTGGGGAAGTTTATTCTGCAGAAACCACAGCCAACATTACCTGAGATAAATACCATTTGGTTGGTCCTCTTCCAAAAGTCTTTTCTCTTTTAAAGTTGAAAGTGAAACTTGTTCTTTGATAAAACAAACAATAAATCAATAATATTTGTATTATGCTATTGTATTGTATAGTATTACATTGTATTGCTTGACCAAGTATACAAGGCAGCCAAACAGTATATTATATTTCCATTCTTATCATGCTAATGTTGTGATTAACTTCCTGTTTCTCTATTTGAAATCGGTCAGCAGGAAACATTCTCAACTGATTGCCGTTTAAATCATCCGTCTATGAACAACCAGCCCACTTTGGTTGACCTCTAAATTCAAGAATGCCTTTTTTTTTTTTTTTACACAAGACCAAAAATGTGGAGTGGTGAATCTTCCCCTCTTATCATGTTAAGTGGCTGGGTACAACAGTACAGTCGGTTGGGGGCGACGGTAAATCACAATCAGCGTTCATATCAGCCCTTGCATGAGTGGAATTTGCTATTTTACACCCAAAAAGGCTTTAAAAAATAGACAAAAAGCAGTTCGTTAACTGGGCAAATAAATAAAACCAAGATGCACATCAGTTGGAGCGAATACAGAGAATAATCCCCTGATGTTCAACATTCACTGAAAACTACCTTTACAGCTCACCTTTGTGTAGTCCTTAGAGCTAAAAAAGATGTGAAACTATTTGACTTCACCCCTCCTCTTCAACGAACAAACACTTGTTTGATGGGAGGGATCAAGTGCGCCCTGTGGGTAGAAACATCTCTTCAGCATCCCTGTGAGATCTGAATGTTTGCTTTATGGCAGAGGCACTAGGAATGCACAGTTGCATTGAATCAAAAGTGTTTTCGACTTTGACTGTTTAGCTTTTGTACATGTTCGGCTCCTTCTTGGCACGTGTTTCTGGAGATGTCCCCAGAGTGAATTATCGCACCTCACTTGTCTTAAGATGTGATGTGTGAAAATAAGTCGAGGCCAGCTAATTGATGTAGTTTCCTGTCCCCGGGGTTTCCTGTAATCCAATTATTAGAGTGCACTTAATGATTTTCATTTAGTTTCTCAAACGGAAAGTAAATTTTCTCCATGCTGTTCTAGTGAGAGAGCAACTGACGATGAATAAAAAAAGACCTGACGCCGTGCCTCCAATATCAGAGACGTGACTGTGCCGTTACAGGTTGTTTTTTAGGAACAGGAAAGTGAACAGATCCTTGCCACACTTGTCCAGACATTTTGAGTATTTTTATTTCTTCTTCCCCAGCAGCTCGGAGTCAGGGCTCAGGTGGCTCAGAGAGGTGCAATTCAACGAGGCAATTACCGCAAAAACCTGACCCATGCTCTGCGGGCCTGTAAATGAATTTCTGCTAGTATTTCACTCCCGGCAATTTTTTTTTAATAACCGCCACCTTAGCTTTTTTCTTTCTTTCGAGGAATAAATTAGTTAAATGCCATGCAAAAATGTAAATGAATTAATAAACAGAAGCTCTGGATATTATGGATTTGTATTATTCAGCTTTGCCGTGTTGAATCTTGTGTTCCATACAAATACCAGGCTCTGATTTCTCGTGTTTGGCTCTCTCAGCATGGGGAGGCATATGATTGGCACAGTTTAAATTCTACTGGGAGACGAGGTTGCCTGAAGAATGAGAGACAAAGTTATTATGGAGTTACACTCAATGTCTGAGGCAAAATCTGACAAACTGTATACACTGGGCCAAGCGATTTTGTAATATTAATGACATTTACGGTTAAATATGTCACATTAACTTAACTGTATACCTTTAGAGTCAGTGTGACTAAGTTGCAAGGTTTATGCCTGGACACATTGGACCTGTTCTGGTTTCTAGCAGGTGAATGCTACAATCAACAACATTGTATATTGAAGATTAAAACTAAGAGATGACAGAGCATCACAAATTTCTCATTCATTGGCAGGCAACATATGCCACTCTCTATTAACACCCTCATCAGCCCCTTTTTACACAGACAACCTGGTTACTTCACAACAATACTGCTGCAAAGAAAGACTACTAATAACACCAGAATTGCTTTTTCACATTGAACCTTCATAGCCGGCACGATGCCAGCGTGACCCGCCAGATGGTTTGTTGTTTGGGAAAGATCAGGCACTTTAAAAAGAAAAAAAAACAACTTGGCAGGTGACAGTCAATCAAACTCGAACCAAGCCAGTTGGGAGAAGGGAGGAAATATATTTTCCATCAAGAAAAGTCTTCAGTGTCGCTCTTTGCTCTTCTTCTGATGGAGAACGACTCCCGGCTTTGGGTATTCAGTAAGAATCTGAGGTAATTATGAATAGTCATAGAATTTTATATTTGTAGGATTATTAATAATTCATTATTGATAACGAGGCCCCACTCTGGGATCAGGGACTTATAAGCGACCCGTTGAAACAGAAACAAAAGGAAGGATGTTCACTCACAATGACAGAATCCAAAGAGTATCTGCACACATAAATTTCAGTTTTTTAAACTATGAACTAAATAATATGACTGCTCTGGTGAAGTGATGTTGGCATTTGATGCTATAAAAAATTTCTCAACACCATCTACTTTTTTTTTAAAATCAACCGTTTGTGACTAATCTACATCCTGACATAATGTAAACCCTCCTCGTCACCTTTCCCCACAGCTATTTAGCCGCTGGCTAGTTAGCTAGCTAATGTTAGCTTGGTAGTCCCCCCCCCCCCCCCCATGTTATCATGCTAACGTTACACTGAGTGTAGAAAATGTACAGAGCAGCAATTGTCACCTGAATTCAAGACGCTACATGCTTCTTTGTCTCATGTGGGGTCTGACCTGTAAAACCTAGCTAACGTAGCTTTGACTAACTATTTGTTGACCCTGCCTCAATGCTTTTGTCAAAGTGGCCATGATTTTATCACTTGAATTCTTGCCCACTTTTTTGTGCATTTTTCACATGTATAATCATACAACTGTTTACAGCTGTATCATAGCACATCCGCATCAGTAATCACCAGGGCTCTCAAGTTTTGAAGACAGGCAAGAGTGACATATATCCCCCAGGAGCCGTTGATGGGGGAGAGGGAGGACCGGCGCCGACCGGCGCCGATGACAAATACGAGCCGCCAGATGGTAATGACAGTCCCGGCTGTCATTGCATCTTACCCAGATACAACAGATACAAAAGATACATTTTTCTGATTGGCTATGAATGTAGCCCATTTCTTTTTTTTTGATTGGCTGATGAGCGGCTACTCACGGGGGAGACGTGCTTGATTCCTTCGTGGTGAGGGCAGCGCGACCGGTCTTGTTTGCGCGCCGTGGCCCATTATATAGCCTGGAGTTTTATTTCAGCGTGAGAAATATGATGTGTAGCGCGAGGGCGTGACTTAAGACCGAAATGAGTGACAGTCACGCTCAATGCGTGACACTTGAGAGCCCTGAATCACACGCAGCTGCTCTTTGAAAGACACACGGGAGGTTATTTAACTTGAGCAATATCAATCAGAATCAATACGACATTCAAAAAGACATCTACTCTACAGCTACAGTGAAAAGCATGAAGGCACAAAAGCAAACATTAGGGTCGTGTAGTGTCAGTGTCAGTGTGTAGGTGGAGGGGAAAGGAATACGGAGAAACAAGATGGCTGACAGAGGAGTTCCAAATGGTGGAAGAGACAACAACAAAATTGAACAACGGGGAAGGATGCGGTTTCCACATCTGTGATACAAGATGGTGTGGAGCAACGCTGAGTTACACTACAAGACTTATTGTGAACCAAGAGCTTTGGCGAAATCTGTGCAACAAATGTTGTCACAAAGACGAACTCGGGGAAAAATCACAGACAAAGTCTGTCCCACTGCAATACATTCAGAGACACCGAAATGTAAAATACCACAGGGGAGGTTGTCCTCTTCCGCGACACAGACTGTTTAATATGAAACTATGCAATTCTTATGTACTGTTATTGTTTAGGGCTCTTTGAAATGCAACGGGGACTGCGCTATAATTAGAGCGTAAAGGCTTGTGGGTCTGAACAATGTGAGCGATGTTTTGCAGTTCTTTTGTGGCTCTTCATCTCCCCTTAACTTTACTCAATCTATCAGAGCTTAAGAATTAATCAATGTATTTATAATGGCCTTCAGGCCCCCGTGGCATCTCTCACGGCTATGCAACCAAATAGGATGCAAAGCTGTGATCCTCAAAGAATTTCCATCACAGGAATAATGCCATCCCAGGGCACCGCTGCAAACGCTTGCCCCGAGCATTAGGCGCAGATAATTTAAACACATAAGCAGGTTCTTAGCGCACCTTAATCAATGCCAACGGTGTCTTTTAGTCAGGAGGGAGGGGAAGGCAATAAAGAGATAACACTGGTATAACCTGGGGACTTGCTGCAGAAGAAATATGGAGCGCTGAAGCCCTCTGGGTAATGAGAAACAAAACTCCTGACAAAGACTTCTTCTCCTCCTGGAGTTTCTGCACCGCAGCAAAGTCACATAATGAGGACGATCACGCCGCATATATTTTGACGAATTCTTAGGAGTACAGGGGGAGAGCTTACCGGAGCGCCATTTGACTCCGTAAAAAAATGAAACAAGCCCAATGAAAGTTAACATGAGCGTTCGCCAAATCAGTGTGTGTGTGTGTGTGTGTGTGTGTGTGGCACACGTCGTTTGCAAAGAGCCATTTTGGAGCAGACGCGTCAGAGCAAATATTGGCAATCCTCTCAAATTCCCATAACGCGGAAATGCATCGTCAAAAATAAGACATAAAAAGAAAAGCAAATAAAGCAGACGAGTGAAACTTCATATCGCAGTGTGTAATACAATAGGCCACCAAGCATAATTCAAAACCTCCAGAAAAAAAGTGGAATTCTTCAACGCGGGCGCTTCCCGTCGTAACCAGGCATCCACATCAAAAGCCTGTTCCCACATCTCCCATGAAGCTGATATATGAAACCATTTCCCCAAAACCAAACATGCCCGAAAACATTATTAGTGCCATTTCCTCTTCCGTATTAAGGGGAGCAGTGCTGAAGGCGGATCGGAGAAAGCCTTTCCCGGTGATGAAGTGCCTTCCTCTTTAGGTCTCTCTCACATCACAGAGGAAATGTGTGAGATTTATCAGTGTTGGCCCTCGCGGGAGCTCTCTCCGCGGCGGAGCGGCTCTCCGAGGATGCCGTCGCGCCGCTTCTTTCTCGGGGAGCAGGTGTACATTCGCCGTATCAGGTCTTTGAATTATATCTCTGATAGCGTTGTCAAAAACACAAAATGAGCGATGGATAACCGTAAAAACAGCAGACATGTGCTTTTAAAGAGAATGCAGGAAGCTATTTCTAAAAAAAAAAAGATGGATCGATATTTTAGCCATGATTCTGTCCATGGGAAGCCTTTTTCATTTTTTAACACTACCTAATTTAGAGGCTTTTTGGGACGGTTCATACATTATAGATGTTTTCCTCCCCCTTGACCTTTATGGTTCTTGTATTAGTGATGTTGCACTTGCATGTACTGGACCAGATTGTGCACCACTTTCAGCACCTTAATGATGGCGATGAGGTCACAGCCTGTACCGACTGCAAGGCGATTAGGCCATCGAGAACCTGTGTACCGGACTTCAGATGCATCTTTAGCCTCTCATATGAATCATTTCTGTCATATTCATTGAATGTGCTGTAACTCTGTTACGTTATTCATTCTGGTCACATGACATCTGTTGCTTCAGTCCATCCGGGGAGAGCGATCCTCCTCTGTTGCTCTCCCTCAGGTTTCTTCACTTTTTCCCTGTGAAAGGGTTTATACTGTCTTTATTTGGAGTTTTTCCTGATCCGATGTGAGGTCCCGGGACAGGGATGTCATGCTCACAGATTGTAAAGCCCTCCGAGGCAAATTTTGTATTCGTGATTTTGGGCTATACAAAATGAACTGAATCGAAGTTAGAGGCTTTGCGGTGGCATCCCAGATGTTCTCTAGCAACCACTTCTATCTAGAAAAGGTGCAGGGTGCATTCAGCCAGCACTGTGACGTAAACGAGACGCTAAGCAGGAATTGTCTCCACTGGGGAAAATATTGCAGCAATCATTTTCCTAACAAGCGAGCGAGCGTCGGACGCTCGCCATTCACACTGAGTCCGTTCTAATTGCAGGTTTTGTTTTCCATTTGTAAACAAATCACGTAGGCTACCTACCAGCTGTGCGCTCCAGATCAGACCCGAGAAGTAGCCACTTGTCTTCCTCCGTGTGTTCCTTTTGAAACAGTAAACACGTTTTTACATGTGGATATTTACCAGAGATGAAGCAAGTAGGAACATTTTCAGCTCTTTGGCCAAAAGAGGAGGCATCGTATAGATTAATTTATACAATTCATCAATCATACAATTACAATTAATTAAGAGAAAACTGCCTACATTTAATGTAAAATGGTATACACTTAGCGAGACACTACAGGGGGAATAGTGTTAAACAATCTACTACACATCACCATGAAACCTACATTGACTTGACAATTATTTCAAATTTCATGTTTAAATATAAAAAAAGATATCTATTGCTAACTTTGAGTGGAATAAAGAGAAATCTATGGACACAAATGCACAAAGTGTAGTAAAATAAACAGCTAAATATGTATTTTGAATGTTTTCTTTCCACGCAGCGGCTAAAAGGACAAAGCCCCAAATCCCCAAATGTACCAATTCATAAAAACTGATGTTTCCCTGTCAGCATCCAGGGACAGATAAATAGATGGTTGTTCATAACTCTTTTTATTTTATTTTTTAGGGCTAATGGCCTCCCACATAGCTGAGGCCTCTACAAACTCGCAGCACAACAAAGTGCACCAGCTACATGCCGAACTTTACAATTTATGTAACGCAATGGAAGATGTTGTTCGCATTAATTAAAAATTACTGGACTGAAACATCAACCCATCTCTCGGGCATGTATACATCGTGGTGCTCCATAGAAACGCCTGTGTCTAATGGGAATTTTGTTGACAACCTACCAACGACCATTGTAACAGTATCAGTCAAGCGAACAATCAGGAAATCCAACAGCCGAGCGACCGCACGCGTCTCGGGAGCGACTTAGCCAAGATCCACGATGCAGGCAAGTGAAGCCAGATGAAGCCATCCCTCATTGAGAGTGTGTCCCAGGATTACATCCCCCCTCCACCCTTCCCACACACACACACACACACCACACCACCCCTTGCTGGGAAGCGTTTAATTTCTTCTTTCGGCACAGTGACACTTCAATCTTTTTCCCCGTAATTACACATTATTAATGTTATGTAATTTGGCAAAGACAGAACCTCGGATGCTGTGACACAGTTATTGACGTTAGCTGGCGATGCTTCTTTCCTATGGCTTCGATGATAAGGCCGTGCCTAATTATGGTCCGATTAGGGTTTTTTTTTTTTATCTCTGAGCATGAGTGGTACTGCTGACAGAGCGTGGACACAACTCCCCACTCGCTTTCCAGAGCCAGGAAAGCTCAATATTTTCCTCATGTTAAGACTACACCAGAGCGTGTAGTCTTTGTCAAGTAATACATCACATATTCAGTGGTTACAGGACAGTAGATAGCGAATTATAAATGTCTTCTGTCTGTTTATAAGCTGACGACTGAAGAGTACTCGCCACATGATTGATATCTGCACGGATACAGTGGAATGCCTGTGGAGGCTTCAGAGACGTTGGTCCTTATTCATCTAAAGAAAACACAGTTTATCATCTCACACTTTCATAAAAAAAAAAAAGGCAGGAATGGATGAAAATGATCGCCATCTTCAGACGGATAAGTTACGGAGCGATAGATGACATTCTGAGATGCGGTGTCTACCAGTAATGGCTTGGTTGCTCTGACGTCTTAGCTCTCTATTGTGAGGTAATTGAGGTGTTATTACATTGTGAAATTGGGTCAGTTTTATCCTGGGAGGAGGAAATAGGCAACAAGACAGCAGAACTTTCTCTCTCAGAGATTGCCATCAAAAGCACATATAGAGGTTTAGAGATGATCGATACTCCGAATCAGACGCAGTGACTGCGGGGTTGTGACCCTTGAAGATTATTTAAGAAAAAAACCTGGTTTCTCTCCGACCTTTTTGTAATATATCGTTTTGCCGTACAAAGTCTCCTCGCATTTTATTTTTATGCATTGCCACAGATTATTTTTAGACTGAAGTCGCATCTTGCGCCAACAATGAATGTATTCAATTTTAACTGTTTCGAGTCAGAGGGGGGGAAAAAAAAATGCAACATTACATTTTATATTAAGCAGCCTTATGAATGACAGAGATAACTTCCATAAAACGAATGTAAACAAATGTAACCTTCTTTAGTAAAAACATTTATCTCCAGTGTTCATTGGATTAGAAAATATCAAAATCTGATTTTTCACTATTTATAAATACAGTGAATTGTTTGATAATTGCAAAATCTAGGCGGAAGTTATAAAGATATATATGAAAACATTTGAAAACCCAATGAACATGATATATTTTCATTATCTATTTTAAAAAGGAACATAAATAACTTGTGTTTGATATGATAGGTCTTGTCATATTGAAGGAATAATCAAAATCCGTATGACTGAAGGAAAGACAGTTGACCGATCAAAAGTCAGAATAAGGACAATCCCTCCTGTCGGTTCACCTTGGCGTCTTGACACGGGGCTACTGCAAAGTACGGGTATTGCAATGCTCTGTGATCCCGACCGCGCTGACATGTTTACACAATGACAGACGCCTTCCCCGATGTTAGGGAACCGTGCAATCAGCCGTCTGCCACTCGCTGGCATGGTAACATTATAGGTCACAGATAACTGTTCCTCATAATGATCAACAGAAGCTATGTCCAGACCATCAAAAACAGAGTAGTAACAGGCAAGCAAACCCTAATGCTCCCGTCCTCTAATGGTAAATACATTGTGAGGTGCACTCTAGCAGTGGACAAGATACTTCAAACCTATTATAATCCATTAGAAAAGGCTTTTGCCACAAAAAGGTATCCAATGTGGGATTGACCCCTTATTAAACATCTAACGGCTGGATCCAAGAGGGGTGAAGCATTGATAAGCCTTACATACAGATCAAATAGAGTCACTTATGTGAAGGAAGTGACCATTTATAGCTGATTATTATATGAATGCCCTGGCGATACCAGAGCCGGAATGAAACAAAACTGATGCTAATCAGTTAATGCTATCGACACTACAGTGTTCGGCCTGAGTGTGCTACACACCAAACTTGAGCCGCTTAAAAGGCCTTTGTTTATTATAAGTCAGGACTGATGGTTATCTCTCATCAGTAATAATGAACTCACAATTCCTTTGTTCCAGCTGGAAAAAATAGGAGTAATTTGAGTAGTTCATTGCACTTCACCTGTGCAATGGAGGATTAGGGCTGACATTTTGGGCATATTTGCCCAAAATGTGATTACTCAACACTTTATTACTCCTCAGTTGTCAAATATCGCAGCTTGGTTTGTGTCCTTTTGGGCCAATATTTTGTATTGACTATACTGTCATTACCCCCTCCAGCATCAGTTTTTGCCGATATCAGTTTTTCACGTGTCAGTTTAGGCAACAAAGCTAGCTGGTTAGGTTTAGGACAAAATCGTCGTTTGGGTTAAAATACGTATGGTTGTTGTATGGTTAGGTAAGAAACGTCACGTTTGAGACTAAGTAACATTACGTGACTCAAAATGTAGATTTAGCACTACACGACATAACCTGCATTTAACCAAAGCTTTTAGGAGCTACATACAGAGAGAGGCGGGTCTTGAAGCCCCATTGTGATAAAAGGAGGACCCACTTTATCCCCTGAGACGCAGCCACCAATTCTACAGCTTTCCTTCTCTACTCCAGTGATATAAACAACCATGTAGTCATAGTATGAGGCATAGGGTGAGCTGCCTTATTTGGCATGGTCAGAAGTGAGATCGGGAAAGTGCTTGAGATCACCTGGTTTAGATAACTGTTGGTTACATCCTATCTGATCGTTGCATTTATGTTTGCTTTTTGGGCTTCATTGTAGCGATGTTACAATTACCTTAAAGAGTACATTCAGTGGTATCATTACCAATGTAATCGAAGCCAAAACTATTAAAATAACATCCGAGAATTCTCTTTTAAATGCAGTGACCTACCTCAGTATTTTGGACGGTCCTCGACTTCTTTACTTTGGCTTCGTCTTACTTTGGCTGTGATATGAACTATTGGCAAACATTTTAAATACATACTGATTTTTACACAGCATTTTTTTTTTTGCTAAACTAGCATGAAGCCAAGTTTATAAATGTGGCTTTCATAACGTAGTAGCTCAGTCTGTAGGGACTTGGCGGGTTCATGTCCCTGCACGGACCAAGTACAGGATGTGGACCGATAACTGGAGAGCAATCATTTTGACCATTTCAACTTTTGTGATATAATGGCTTACAGTTATTTTACTGTGGCTCAAACTCACTGGCTGACTGCCTATATAAGTCAAGTATGAGAAAGTGAGCTCTATTGTTTACTTCAGGCACCCAAGCAAGCAAGAAGATAAAAAGTTGCTTCTGCTTCCAAGGATAACTCATCTTTGGGTTGCACCTCCACAAAAATAAATATGCTTATTGCTGCCAAAACATGTCTTTGAGCCGCTATTGCAAGAAGATGGCGTGTCAGAATAAGACATTAAGCGGTGTACAATGAAATGGAAGAAAAAAAGGTTACCCAATGTTTATATATATATATATATATATATATATATATATATATATATATATATATATATCTTTAAAGCAGCAATGCACTGTCATTTCCAAGCCCTCGTGGGCCAGGAAAAAAACACATCATCCAGCCCTTGAGAGCATCTAAACATGCCTGTGTACTGCAGGGCCAGGGTGGCATGAAATCAGCCACTCTATGTGTAAATGGACTGTCGGATTCACAGGTGACTGGACACTGCTGTCATTTTGAGAGAGAGAAAAACATAGAAACCTTCCCAGTCCAATTGACAGGCTCACAACAGACGTACTTATGAAGCTTTGTTTCTGCATGTTATTTTTGTGTTGTTTTTTTTCTTTTTTTTTACGATTCCAGCAGCGTGTCCCTAAAGTTCAAATAATATCTGCTTCTGTTCTGTGAAAAGCACGGATATGGGTTTGTGTACTTCTACCACCTGCCTGGTTTTGTCTCTTTTTTTTGGTTTTCTTTCCAGGTACTGAAATCAGCAAACCAGGAAGTCAGCCACGGTTAGAGACATCGGGTTTGAAGCTAATTTAGCCTAGCTTGTTACAAGACAACGCAATTTCATACCTGCTAGTAACATTGACAAGCTTTCATGGAGGCTTGACAGAGAGATGCCGGTGATCAACACCAGCTTCATTTCTCTTATGTGGCAGTAGGCACAGCACATGGGCTCTCCCACGTGGGCCTCAGTGTATCTAAGGCTGACAACAGTCAACAATGTAAACTACGTGGCTATGATTATTGACTGGCACGCCTCACAGACACACACACCAAGTGAGTCTCACAGAAGTGCCCATAACTCTCCAAGATAGGCCTTTCATTTACTTTTCTCTTTAGTCAGAGCACCGCCGGCCTCCAACGAAGCTACTCGCGATTAGCAACGCAGCTACTCAGAGTTAGCAACGAAGCTACTCAGAGTTAGCAACGAAGGTATTCACAGACGGTTAGCTCTGACTACCCACACCTCCCCATTACTCCTCTCTCTGGGCTCCTAACCTTGCTTTATATTTAGTTCTCCTGTAATGGAGTCTGTCGATCTGCGCTGTAGTGCGGCCACTTCTCTCGTAGGTGTCAAAAGCTATCGATAGTTAGCAAGTTGTTCGTCAAATTCAAACATCTCTTTAGACAACCAAAGCCAAGACGTGTAATAGTCGAAGGCGGAAGTAATTCCAACATGCGACGCGGGCTCTTATACATCATGTGTAAATCATACTGAATCCATATTGAATAAAAGAAAAGTACAAAAGTAGTTTTTACTTACAGTGCAGCAGAAACCTTATACTGAATCAAGGGCACGTTTGTGAACAACAAAAACAAGTGCCGGTAATTGATGCTAGCCTGAGATTGCTATTGAATTTTGTCTCCTTTTAAATGGTTGGTAAAAACAGGATAGTCCATCATTGAAGACCTCCATGTGCAGCCCTCAGTATTTGCTCTTTGATATTGACCACACAATCAATAGAGCTTTCCTATTGCCGAGCCGGTAATATTACTCAATTTTCACAGTTAGGCTCTTACAGGACTAATATTACCTATCTATTGATCTGACCACACACAAACCTTTTACCACCATGAGCATTTCTTGGGATACAGTATGAAAACAACAAAACTGTCAAATTTGGAAGGCAAAAAGCTAAAAGTCTTATTTTCTCATGGTGTTTGCTGTTTTCCCAAAGTATTTCAGGTTGAACTGAAATTAAAGCAGCGAAATGTTTATCATGATGACATGAAGTTATCAAAAATAGGTTTTAATGAAAACCAAATTTAGCTCTTGACACAAATGAAAATATAACTCTTAAGTTCCTGAAAGGTAATAATGTCTTGTAAATATCAATAACAAGCACGATTTGTGAGGTTTAAAATGAGAGCACTGTATAAAGTTATTGGCAATTGGCCTTATCTACCCAGACCTGTTCCTATTCTACGCTAAACCCGATAATTCTCCACACATTTAGTCTATTATTAACCAGATCTGGTCTCGTCATCCACATACAAATTCAAGAAATTTCAAATATGAAAAGCATTATTTCCACAAGGTCAATTTGATAGATGTCTGGATTTTTATTTTTTTAAATCCATTAACACTTTTCATTATGTCACACAGGGGTACAAAGTAGACTTTATAGAATTTTGTGTGAGGTCCGTTTCCATTATTAAAGGACTATATATCTAAACATGTGTGTTGAACATAGTTCTATGAAATACAAGCTCAATCTCAACTAATAATGATCTAATTAGCAAATAAATATATAGTACCTGTTTAGAACTGTTGTTTAAGAAAACTATTCTGTTTTATATGAAACATGCCAAAGATTGAAAGGAGCATGCAACACACACACTATAGTTAGTAAACAGTTCAGTATGTACTTAAATGAACAATATAATGCTGATATAATGTATGAACAATATAGTATGGCTTATAAAAACATTTATAAGGTATCAGGGGTTACACAATTATATATAAAAAAGTTCCTATAATTAGAAAATAAATTGCAATGATTTAGCCTGAAGATTTTTTGAAGGTACCTGAATTAATCTCTGTGTATTAGATTATAGTTGGGAGCTAAATAAAATAATTTTTGGGTGTCCAGTAGTCCAGACACACGCCGGAGAGGATATGATAAAAGCATTTTCCTGGTTGGGAGCAACAGCAGTCTATTACTTTAGGATGTGATAACCACTAATAAGCTGCCAGTCAGCTAGGTCTATCACATCAAAACATAATCTAGGGATGTTTAGAATATATAAATCACACCTTGATCATGCTCACCCAGGTACCAATTCGTAAAATATTGAGTCTGAGCCCTTAGACTACACGTTCTACTGCTTCCTGAGGACCTGGGTAATAATGAGCTATTCCTCAATCAACTTTTTGTCACTGCAGCATATTAAAGTAGTGCATGCTTGCAGATAAATCACACGCATATTTGATTTGATCAAGCAAATCGTTTTAATCTTGCAGTAAATACACCGATATAATCATCTCCTTGTCTCCATCAGTTAAGAGAAGAACAGTCAATCCATGTGAGAGAACGGGTGAGCGCCTCTGTGATAAATTGGAATGAAATGTGAGGCAGCTGGATCCAGACTGACAGCTCCAAGTCAATGAGCAGCCAGGTATAGACGCGTAATATCTCCTAAGAGTATATTTTTCTGACTGACAGACAAGTTCACTCAGGTTACTGTTTTCACAGCGTAAGGTGATTCTTCAAGCGTGCAGAAGCAGGACTCTCTGAGGGAACGCTGTGGAGCTGCTCGTCGAGGAATGAACACAAACAGAGTGCGATTGAGACGTGGCTGATGCTTCTGTAACACAAACACACTGACTGACACTCACCGGCAAACAGTGTTGCACAGAAGCCACCGCTTTACATGCTGAACTCCGAGGGTTCGATTCCTTTCACTTCTAATCGTGTCCGTTCAGAAGCATTCCCAATGGAACGTATTCTGTCAGTAAGGAGGCCTGTCGGGATGCAAGTGGCTACTAAATAACACCATACTTCAAAATGCTTGTGATGAAATATGATATTAAACATAATTATTGTATTCTATTATTCCACTTTCTTCAGTTGCGGCAAAAATATTTTGGCTTTCGATGGTCTTTATTCTGTCTGTTACAGTTATAAGAACAAAATAAAGAACCTTACAGGTCGAATAATTTTGAAATATTAGAAAACATGCTGTTTGTGTTCATGCCACGAGCACTGATATTTTACATGTATTGCCCAACCGCAGCGAAGGAGCAATCTACAATTTTCTTTCAGCCAATTTCAAGGGTAGAGTTTCATGTTCAAAAGGAAAAGGAACACTCTGAGATGGTGTACTTTACTCTACTCAGTGAAAAACTGAAACTTTGATCATTCAAAGCTTGAAAGAAAACCCCATCTTAAAACACAATTCCTTTGTTTTCAATATCTGCTCATTCCGATTATGTTTGTCATAACAGCATGAACAAACAAGCCAATTGATATAGTCATGAAAAGGAGTTATTTGTCATGTCACATGTATATACTTCTTGATAAAACTAAAAGGCTATTCATGATGTGGTGTTTTGTGTTCCTGTTTTATGCTGAAAGTCCTTGCTTCTTGTGTCTCTGTCCCCTGCACTTCCTGCCCATGTGATCGTCTGATTGTCTGCTAATTGTTTCCTGCTGTTTTTCAATCACTTGCCCCTTCCCTGTGTATTTAAACCCTGTTTGTCTTTTGCCCAGTGTGTGATCGCACTGCGTCTTATGTGTGAGTAGGCCGTGTTTGTCCTGTCGTATTTCCTGGTTTTGAGATTCTCCTTTCTGTCCAGTTTTTTTGTGATTCCTGTTTTCATTCGTCTCCTTTTATTCCCCTCGGCCCTCGGAGGCTTGTCATTAGTTAGTGTTTTAAATAAATACATTTTTTACACTGTTGCCTTGGCTTTTGGGTCCTCCTTAACCACCTTGTAAGGATATACTAAGACAACTGTCTTGTTTCCTAAAACTAAATGGAACATGGGTCTGGAGCTGATCTCCTTTCGGTACAGTAGGCAACGTAGTTGCACCAATGACACATCCACACCAGCATGAACAACAGCAAATATCAACCTGGTGGTGGTGCAATATGAACATCAGCAAAGATAATTGTTCGTCTGCAGGCTAAGGGCAAAAATGTTATGACAATCCAACCAATTTTAGCGGGAAAAAATGGATTTTACAGCCATGCTGGCGGCTCTGGGGAGGTGCGCCTCACAGTTCGGGAACCTTTGCGCTGAACCAAAAAGGTTAATCTCATGATAGCACGATGGCCATCAGAGTCAGGGGATCACCAAAGTAATTGAGCGGAATCCTCTGTGGACCTTCGATATCTATACAAAATTCCATTACAGTCCATCCAGCAAATCATAAAGGTTGGGTGTGGTCAAGGTTTGAGGAAGACACTGTGGTAGTGCCGGTTATGCAGAACGTTGTTCATGTGATGTCACTTCATAAAACCTAAAGCTATTTGGGATTCTGTCCAATCTCTGGTAGTGTAACACACTGTTTAGCTGCAATATGTGGGCCAGAAGAGGGGGAGGGAAGAGGTGGGGGAGTTAAGAGTCTACTATTTTGGAAAGGCATGAAATTAAGTTTCTTAAATTGCGGAACGAGAGAGAAAGAAAGCAGGTTCGCCCTAGTGGATCCAGAGACGACATCTCAAGTGGTCGCCATCAGACAAAATTATTCTTAATCATTCTATTGCTGAGGAAAGTGCTCAGGTGATTACTCGGAACAGATTGTATCACACACACACAGCCATTGTACAAAACATTCAGGTCTAGATGCAGCACTTATTCATCATAACATCACTCAGTCCCTCATCACCAACATTAATACTGCCACAAAAAAACAGCTTACAAATCAAACTGGTCCACTTGATGCCCTTCAGCTTCCATATTAACCGATGCAGCCACTTCACCTCCGCCACACGGTTTTCTATTCGGACAATGAGATTGCGCGTAGTGGTAGATGTGCTCGGTCCAACGGTGGGCAGCGCTGCTGTTGCTGAACGGATTCAAGGTGCTGTTGAGCTGCGGATGTGGACACATTGTTAAGATTCACATCCCAGCCTTGGATTTGAATAGCACATGTGACACTGTTTCAGAGCTGCACTTGCATTGTCCAGTTTAAATCCAACAGCGGGCACGGCGCTGTTGCAAATTCACCCATTCAGGCGCAGAAAGGGTTCATACTTCTTCTTCCTACTTGTCAATCATCCCTCGGCTGGTTAAGTATCAAAGAAAGAACTCCGCAGCGCTGGGTCGGGTTGTATTCCAGTTTGTGAGCTGCCTTACGATTCCCTGCCAGAGCATCACCGTATCCCATGGCTGCTCTACATTAACGGTTTGATTTAGTGGAAGAGGCCTTCGCTAAGTGTTCAAGCTGTGAAGTTCTCCGCATTCTGTGATTGGCCTCCATCCCCGAGCTGCAGCAGCTGCCGTGCTGCTGACAGCGTCAGAAGTCCCGATAATCTCCCGGTTATTGAGTCGGCTGTTTTAAGGTGAGCTGTTTTTCACTGAGCCTCAGAGATCGAGGATTACAAGCCACTTTAGGCAGCTGGCCAAGCCGAAGGGGAGGCAAAATGAGGATAGGTAAAGGCCACAGCATGTAGAATCCTCCAAGACAGAAGAGGGGTATCCACACATATTTGTCATTATTACTTTTAATAATCCAGTTTGACAGGCAGTGCTCATGTTGCAATTTTGGAGCCAAAATTTTAAGTATATGATTGAATTAACGTTAAAAAGCTGTCCTTTAATGATAAGTTACTCATCTGGAAAGTAGACACGGAAGTATTTTTCCATTTAGCCTTTTTTGGAATATGTTGACAGTCGCTGTAAATCATGGAGTGAGTTTTTACAATCATCATGAATCTGAAGCCAGCAACCGATTAGCATATTACAAAGGACCAGGAGGAAACACGGGTAGCGATAAGAAGATCCACCAACCAGCAGTCTGACTGACTAACATGTTTTTTTTGTATTTTATAATATTCCAAACTGAGCATGTTGGGTTTTGGACTGTTGATTGGATAAAACAAGATAATGACTGGGCTCTAGGACACTGCGACGGGCATTTTTCCTTATTGCAGGCATCATATAGACAAAATAATGAATGGATTAATAATTCAAATGAGTGGTATTATTGTTGCCTTGGCTGTCACAAAGACAACCAGATCGTTGTCCTCAGAGTACTACCAGTGACAGAAAACTTGCAGGAAATATATTCAAATCTATTGTAATTAATTCCCGACGCTGCTCAGAGTAATTGCAGTCCATTCTGTCCCTCGCTACAACGGACCATCGCGCTTTGGGAAAATGAATGCACGTTGAATGCATGTTACTAATACGCAAATGGGCATATGACATCATCCGGGGGCTTTTAGCGGCTTGTGCAGCTAATGCTAGCGACTCTCATTGGAAAAGAGTCTGCTGCGCCACTCGGGACGCAATGAATTATCTTTTCACAGTTACTTTGGTTATTCCTCCACACGTCAAGTCTGCTACTGAGGTGTAGTGACTGGAAATAACCTATATTGATAAGGTTTGGCAACTCGGTCCTTAGGAAAATAAATACTCATCTCCTTCCTGTTTTTCTTGCAACATGGTTGACCCACTTCTTTTCTGCCGTACGTCAAGCCCTCGTTTTCTCGGGAGTCTGATGTACAGATAAATTAAGACTGATTTGTATTTGTAAATCTATATATGTGTATAGTCTCAAAAGAATCTATACAAATAAAGTGGAGATTTACAAAAATATTTGCTTTAAAAAATAGTGAAAAGTTGATATTCAGCTTCTGATATGAATTATAGATAAACAGACAAAGACTTACAGGTACAAATCTACGTGTCACGTGCATATCTTGACATGTGTTTGTAAATGCTGATCATGGGACCTTTGGCACTATATCATTTCCTTTGATTACTTTTTGGTGAACAGGTCCCACTTCAGATAGTTAGAGTTAGTATACCTGTGATGAATACGCTCTCGGCGGAGCAAGGAAAGGTTGACAGCTGATAATGTCCCAACAAGCACACGTATGGAAGGGTATGAATGCACCACTTGAGAAATCACTGGTCTCCACTCTATTGTCCACGCTTGCAGCCACTTCACCGTGTTTCATGAATTCTTGAAACCCACTCCCACCCCTTTGTGTTCCATTTCTAAGTGTCCAGGTTAATTTGCCCTGTCTCCTTTACACACCGGTCCCTTCGTAGATCATTTTTTTGTGGCACAAGATGCAGTGAACCTTTGACTTCAATTTCCTGCTGCTGGCAGACGTAAATTAGAGGAATGTTTCAGCGGCCAGTACAGCTCCCTGGTCTCCACTGTGAAGGCGAGGACGGGAGCTGAGTGAGGCTGCTGGAGTTACTGAAGGATGACTCCGACCCCTCATCATTCAGTCTGGTCTGGTCTGGTGATCGGGGGGTTTGGGACCGACAGAAAACTTGAACACGTTGGGGTCATTTTGTTTTAAACACTTTGTTGCATCATTTGTCTGTGACAAAATCATATCGAAATAAATTGAATCAAGAAATGTTGAAAATATTTTTCCCCATCATGTCCATCTAAAAATACAGTTAATTTAAGGAAAGAAAATCATAACAGTGAGGCATGGTAATTTGGCTTGGATTGCATTTTGGCAATATCAATGCCATCTGTTGTTTTTAGTATTTCAGTGAGTAACACTACCTGTTCCGTAGAAGAAGAAGACAATACTCAGCCTATGAACATTCAGTCCAAAAAATAAATAAATGCACTGAAAAAAACCCTAACATTATTGAAGCCTCCCACGCCTGAGCCATTCAGTTTAAATTTGTTGTAAAGTTACTATTAATGATGTCGAGTGTAATCAGCATTGACACACTTTGCACACAGTCAATGTCAGGGCGGTCACATGACATGCCGTTCACTAAGCCCCTCCCATGTCATGCTTTAGTTTTTAAAACCAGGCCATGGAGCCAACAAGAGATCACTTAGCTTGCTAGTTGTGATTTTTCAACAGTAAAATTGGCTTTTTGATGCATACATGACATTTCATGTATGGCAAACGTAATTTTCCTTTGCTGCCCTCGATAACGATCCAATATGCCCTGAATATAATTACTATTTCATGCACCATGGTTCATTTAGGAAATGCATCGTCCCATCAGTTATCCATTTATTGTTCTGTTTAGGTACAACATGAGCAGTGAGCTGATACCGATCTGTGCTGCATACAAACTACTTACTTTGTAGTGAACACAAACATCGCACATTATGCACATTGGCTGATATATATTAAATTTGAAGAAGTGTTGGACCCACAATACTTGTACACACACACCTGTTTAACGCGTTTAAACTTGTAATTCTCCAGTTGAATAAATAGCAGGGAAGGTCGTCTGAAACGAGCTGCCCTTTCCCTTCTAAATAATTTGGTTTCGTTAATGAGATTAAGCTGAGGATTTGTTTACAATCTGTCCGTTGGCGGCGCATCTCCGGGACTCTGGCTTCTCTTCTATTCCCGGTGGAGTCCTCCTGCGTCTCAGCTTGTGCTGTAGGTGGGACAGGAGGTTGCCTTCCTTCCCCCCGGTGGGACGGCCATAGTTTCATTATCCATCATGTTGTTGTTCACAACCATCCCTCCTTCTGTTTGTGGCATTAAACGATTAACAATCAATAAGACCATGCTGTTTGTGCTGAGAGTCATCTACGCTGGGCGTCTGTCCCCGGACTTGGTGCTTTGTGGTCAACATTGTGCTTACAAGTCTTATTTAAATGTATTTATATGCTCATTTATTTATATAAATGAAATTGTCCTTACAACATTTTTTAAATAAAATTAACTCAAGCAAAGTCCTATTTGAACAAGTCGGACATTTTTTAGCTGACTTTAAAGTATACACAGGAAGTCACAGAAAAGATTACTTCCTGTTAATTCCGATCTTTAGGCTACTTTTGTTTACAGATCACGCTTGGATGCAATCATGTGATTATTAATATATATTTATGGAGAAATGTGCGTGTAGCTGCATTCTTTGTTCTTTTGTCGGTGAAATACAAAACTACTGGTTTTGATATGTGTTGTATAAATACAATTTTGTAATATCAACCACACAATATATGTCTTAATATCAAACCTGAGACTAATAGTCAACAATCGAGCGTTAAGTATTACAACTACAGATAAAATAAGGATTTTTTTTACAACACCTGGTGTTTGCTGTCAGATCTAAGAGCCAGACAGCTCTCTAATGTGGCAACAGCCAGGCGTTTCCCATCATGCACTGGGTGACGCAGAGCTACGGCCACTGTGGCAACCTGGCTGTAAATTGATGGCCTCCTCGCTCTCGTGAGACTATTGTTGACCACGTGTGCGTGGCGTCGGAGCAAGTCAGACACAAATCTAACCGTCATGTATTGCGTGCCGATCGCCGGCGATCGATTCTGCGCAGAACTGGCTCATCTCAAACGAGCCTAACGTCTGCCTTGCCTGTGATTGTTTATTCCCTTCACCTGGCATTGTTCTAGACTCCTCCCTCCTCGTGTGCCTTTGCTTTGTGTAACTGTGAAGCCCCGCCCTCATTGTTTCCACCCATGCCTCATTTCCTGTCTTCCCCGTGTATTTAGTCTGTGTCGTCCCCTTGCCTGTTGCAGGATTGTCTTTCTCTGGTCCGTGTCTTAATCCCGTGTGTCACTGTCACTAAGTGTTTCTAGTGTTCTTTTTTTTCTTGTCTTTGTATACCCGTATGTGTGCATCGCCTTTGAGCGTTAGTTTCCAGAATACGCTTCGTTTCCCTTTTTTGCTCTTCACAACCGGACGTGACAGTGAGCACATTTATTATATTCGGGCCTGTATAGTTGTCAGCGGTCCATGAGCACATCAAACCCTAATGAACACATATCATTTTAAACATGACGATCATGACTAGGATGACCGCCAGGAGGTGTACCTCCTGTTTCTTCCAAAAAGGCCAATAAAATTATTCATTGTGGAAATATGCGACATGTGCTCATAACAATGAACTACAACAAAATGCAATATACTTTCATTGCTCACATTCAGCAGCAAGGACACCCGTCACAGGCCCTGACACAAAGCGCTCTTATTAAATTGTTGTTTTGGGAAGGAATATGTCGAGCAATAAAATGACGAGTGAAAAATGCAGAACATTGCAGTGCAGTTTCATATAAGGTTGAACTTTCCCAAGATGCTGCCTGCTCGGAGCAAGTGAGTCACTCAGATATTAAACAGGGGAAGGGATCTTTCAGGAACAACGTCTGAATGACGAAAAGAGTTATCTAATCAGGATGCCTCCTGGACGCCTCCCACTGGAGGTTCTCCAGGCACGCCCAACTGGGAGGAGACCCCAGGGAAGATCAGAACCAGCTAGAGGGATCCCCCACAACGAGCTGGAAAATGTTGCAGGGAAGAAGGAAGCCTGGGTCAGCCTGCTGCCACCGCGACCCGACCTTGGATAAGCGGAAGACGGTGGACTTCTTTGGACATTTAAAAAAAAACATTTTGGGGTTCACGGATTTACTGACGGCCCAGTTTCACCACAGAGTTTGGAAAGATCGGATGTTCAGTGGATCCAAGGTCTCTGGTAAGGCGCTCAACAAAATCACAACTGTTTGCTGTCCTGGCTCCTCAATGGTGGAATAAGCTTCCCATTGACATCCGGACAGCAGAACGTCTCCAAATCTTCCACGCAAACTTTTTCAACTACATCTTGAATAAAGAAAGTAGCACCTAAATGTCACTTACTGATAGCACCATCTTGAAGAAATTGTACTTTCTTGTGGTTGTACTCATGGTTAAATGCACTTCTAGTAAGTCTCTTAGGATAAAAGCGTCAGTGAAATGTAATGTACAACTTGCAGACAGGCTGTTATAACACCTGCCCACCACCAGGTGTAATTCTTGGCTGCATTGCAAGCAACAGGCTGGATGCTCCATCAAACACAGGATCCTACTCTGGCTCCTGAACTATTTACTCCTGCGGGTACCGGCCGCAACCAACAAAAAAACGTTAGCTTTGTACCGGTTTTGGGAACTGAAGAGTGGACTCTCCACTTTGGCTCTGGATGTCCGGATGACCTTTTCAGCTGTAACATCCATACGAGAGCAGATTACAACACGCAGAGGGAGAATGACTTCATTGTGTTCTCAGGTAGATATTACTCCACTAAATCTTTACATAGCTAGTAGTTGTTCGCTGCTGTATTAAAGCTCTAAAGGGCATACAATACTGAACAATTAATTCCCCAAAAACTGAAGAAATAAATCCATTATGCAATTATTACAATTATATTGCATGGTGCCTAAAAGCAGAACAAAATTGTGTGTGCGCGCGTGAATGTGTCTCAGACTCTAATTGTCAAATGTGAATGTTACACCAGTGCAATAAAAACACACTTAACTTTGTTCTTCAATCCCTCAGGGGTGGTCAGCATAACAGAATGCAGAACCGTCTGTGTGCACCAAGGCTGCACTAATGTATCAAACACAGGGGTAATTCATTGCAATTAGCGGCGACTCATTTAGGTAAGTAATGTCTCCACAACCCCTGATGAATGGCAATCTAGTCAAAGACATGAGTCGGGTTTTCTTCGTCTGCAGGGAGCAGCCAATTGACATTCGGAGGGAAAATGGACTACAAAGCCAGACACTGGGGGATGTTCAGAATCACATCATTTGAAAACTTGAGTGTGAGTTTGTGTTGTCCGAGTGGGTGTGCAGAAGTTAAGATGAAGTTTGGACTGCATTTGATATCTTACTTATGTTTGTCATAATAAAACAAATGCTAAAAGTATTATTAAACACAAATGGCAGAGAAAAGTAAACTATAAATCTACAAACTACAAAATCCATAAACTGGTGGGAGGGACGTCTGAGTCAGCATCTTTTGCCATGCTAGCCTTCAGACCTGGTGAGATGCCTCAGAACTTTATATTTGATACAGCGGTAGCTAAATGCTAACACCAGCGTCCCAACATAATGACAATGCTAACTAACATGACGCCAGCTGGTGTGTTTACCATGTTCACCATTTTGGATTAGTGTTTTAGCATGTTAGCTGTTGCTAATTAGCATTGATCACAAAGCATGGCGATGTCATTGATTTTGCGTGTATGTAGTTATAAACCTAAGCACTAACCTGAGGCCGGTGTGAGAGAGAACGTCTTTTTTGATGACTGTCGGTACAAAAATTTTTGGCGAGATATTACAAAATATTGACTGAACATGAAAAGAAAAATCAGGGGATCACCTAAGTCTAATCATAAAACCCCTGCCAATCATGAATGACAGCAATTATTTCCCACATTAATACCTCATATCATGACTCATATATTAATGTCTGGCTAGACCTTTATTTGTGGTGTCACCAAAACAGCATCATCATGAAGCCTGTTTTGACTCGTGTTAGAAATACTTAACAAACCCAAAGGATGAGCAGATCTTTTATAATTGGAATATTACAAAAATCGCCAGGCATCCTTTTGAAAGATGAAGACTGGAGGCCAATGGTCCAGAGTGTTGATGAGTGATGGCACAGTAAAAACATCACACTGTAGAGATGAATGGCCTAAATATCCATTAATTGAACTCAGCCCACGCTGCCTTACTTCGTGGGAGGAATGAGCCGACACACATTCGTGGCTCTGCTCTGTGCCGCTTATAGTGTTTGCTGCGTAAACATGGACCCAGTTCACTGCATCTGTTGACCGACACAAGCCGCTTGAAAAAAAACTGAAGAAATCTGACTCAGATGTTCACATGCTCCATTGCTTAGAAATATTGGAATTATGACAGTTTGGATGCCCCAGCGGCCATCGAGGCAATTGAGCTGATCAGGAGTCAAAGCCGTTTTTTTCTTTCCATTAAATTTTCACACCAAGGTTCCTCCAGTCTCTACTGGTCTCCACCCATATCCTTCACAAACAAATTGAGCGCCTTATATATCCCTGGTGACTCCAATTAAATCAAGTAAATTATGAATCCATAGATTTATCTTCCTAAACACAGCAACACATATCTTCACTTTCCCCTACCCGCTTCCTCCGGTTGGTATTTCCCGGAACTGTAAATGGGCACTCAGGGCCGTGAGGGAGTCTTTTGCCCAAACAGGAAACAGGTAAGTTGTTGCAATAAATATATACACGATTGTTCTGCCACCTTACATTCACCACAATTTCAGTTCGATCCATCCCTCATATTGCCACTTCCACCATCAGTGATCTGAGTCACGGCAGTGCGTCGTTACAATGACCATACCCTGATCACGACTGTCTGAAGTGCACAGAAACTGTCAATGTGCATTTCACTAGAAAAAAAAAGACATGCACACATATTTACAGACAACCAGGGAAGAAGACTTACGGGCTTAATCCAACCCTGAAATAATGCCTCATAACAAAAGGAGCCTCCTGAAATGGAAGGGCGGAGCGCTCTTCCCTCAGGTAGCCACCATGAAGAGCTGGCAGATGGACGCTGCAGCTGTTCACAGGTAGGCGAGCAGGCAGAATACTGGCTCACGTTCCCTCTGGACCGAGCCCGTCTCAGTGGGGAATTCACAGCGAGGCCTTTTCACGTTGGCAGCTCTTGGAGACTGGGCTGAAACCGGAGCTAAAGGTTCGCACCTCTTCTCCTGTGCCGTTTCCTTCCAGTGCCTTTTTTCCCCCCCCCACCTCATTTGAACCCGAGCTGTGCTCCAGGACGCCGCTCTGCAGTGAAAGAGAGGGAAAAGGAATACATTTGAATTCTAATTAGGAGTCTTCCAGGAATCCTTATGTTGTGTTCATTAAATCTGTTCTGAATTTGTGTAAATGTTTAATCCAATGTTGACCCAACCTGGAGCAGTTTCATGGATGGAAGAAGCAACATCGGAGGAAATGCAATATGTGTGTGTGTTTGTGTATATAGTGTAGTGTCACACAGGTTGGCCCTGTAGGGCAGGCTAGGGTGGGGCAGTGCAAAGAGAGCTGAAAACAGACACAATCCGACGGTATAAATGAAAGCAAAGGTTTATTTTTCGTCCCACCGGCAATTCCTTTAAATGAAAAAAGTCCATTATTAAACATAAAGCGTCCCGGAGGAGAAAGTGGTTATTAAAACAAATACTCAACACTGCAAAGTCCATGTTACGAGGTCCTCCTCCTAATAGTCCTTTTTGCCCTTTTTCCTCCAAGTAGGTGTTTGTTGTCCTCCTGCTTGTCCAGCTCCTTCCCTCCATGTGCTCTCCCGTCTGCCTCAATTGGGTGCCTTCAGCACGTGCAGCTGGGTGAGTGCAGTGTAGCCCACGGCGGCCATTTTGTTGTGTGGGCGCCCCTCCACAACCTGTCCGCTTGTGATGCAATAACCACATTACCATAGCTTTGATTTTTTTCAAAAAATAAAACAAACATTTTAAACTGACTGTGCTAAAATATCAAACCATGATTAGCAAAGTGTGACACTACATTGTCTCAGTCAAAGGTTCTCGTGGGTTCACTTATGGGCTCACTAGGAAAAAAAAGCACTGGTTTAAACGGCCGGGCCTTCAAGTGAAAACACATTCTGATGAGCGCATTGTCAAAAAATAGTTTGAGTGGGAAAAACATTTCAAATAAATGGACTGTAATAGTTCCGCACAGAAAATGCCTTATTGTTGCACTATGGGAAATCATTTAAATATTTATGAAACATTTAACTTTTTGTTGAATAGTGAGTGCACGAACAGATTTGGAAAGACATATTTAATTCTCCTGAATCCAGAGCTGCTTTTTTTCACACTACACATTTGATTTTGTCTCAGAGCTTCAAAACCCCTCTGTGTCTGCCGCTCTCCATCTCCATCTCTTCCTTTTGTGACTGAAATACATTTAATGAGGGGAATCCGTAATGTGACTTTGAGCTGGTCCACCTCCTCCGTGTGCTTCATGGCAATAGCAAGGGGTCCTTTCTAATGTGTCCACTTGCTGTGTGTTCACTAATGCATCACTCGAACCCGAGTTGAAACTACAGAATGTTAAGTATGTGGGGGTCCTTTGCAAAGCTTTGAATAGGGTCAATTGTTTTGTTTTCTTTGTCTCCGTTTGAAATGATTTCATCACAGCAAAATACAATGGACATGGCCGTTTAACAGTCTGAAACCGCCTGCTCCAAAAAGCTTGATTGTGTCCACTCAGATGGCAGAGAGAACTACTCATCATTATATCATTTCAATAGTCGTTCGTTCTTTTAGGTTTTGTCCTCTTCGCGAATAGATGTTGTCGTATTTTTATGTACATAAATAACAAAAGTTAAACAGGAACAGGTACCTGTTTCTGAGTTAAGTGCATAATTACGCCTTAAACAAGCTGGAATTATTCAAATGGGCCAGTTCTTTTATAGCGCTTTTTCAGTCTTCCAACCACTCAAAGCGCTTTAACACTCTATTCCACACATCCATACACTGATGGAGTATGAATCAAACCATTCACACTCATTCACACATCACAGGCACAGCCCAGGGGGCAGATCTGGGTTAAGTGTCTTGCCCAAGGACACATCAATATGGACGCCTGGAGCCGGGGATCAAACCACCGGCCGAAGGATCATTAAAAAAAAGGAAATATGGAAGGATGTTCCACATTGGGTGCAGACTGTATTATCCTCAATTCTTCTTTTGGAGCCAAAACGCCTTCCAATGTCAATCATACATTATTTAGTATCTGAATTCTACTAGTTTTACAGTAGCAATGTTTGAAAGAAAGGACAAAAAAATCAATCCAAGGGCTGTTTTCTAACTTTTGAACGGTAGTGTAAACTGTATATTTACTATCAGCACAAACATGTTATATTGCTAAAAATATATATAGACAAGTAATGGGAGGTGACAAGCTCAGAAGCATGATAAGAGTCGTATGTCTAATTGCTGGTAATTATCTAAAGCCAGCAAATGGCTAGCCTAGGTTAGCGTAATGACTGGAAACACAGGGCAGATGCTAACCTGGCTCTGTCCAAAAGGTAAGAAAAGCCAGCCACAAGCACTTGTACAGCTCACTACACGAACCCTTACGTCTTGGTTGGCAACTGGATCAGTGGTAGAGCAGAGGGAGAGGTCTTCCATGTCTTCCTTCAATCGAAGGATCGGCAGTGCGATCCCCAGCTCTGCTAGCCCAGGTCGATGTGTCCTTGGGCAAGACACTTCAACCCAAATTGTTATTTTTTTCTTCAGGTGATCATTTGTACCTTCCTGGACTCAGATGGCCTCGCAACATCACCAAAGAGAAGGAGCTTGAGATGTTCTGTTTCTGTATATTTTTAATCTAGCTAGCTAGCTGCTTCTCCATTTCTTCATGCTTTATCTAATACAACCCGCTACTGGCTGTAGCTTCATATTTACTCTCCTGCCTTCAGTAGGTAACTTTACAAGTCTGCCATTATACGCCTCACAACAATACAACAAAATTACGGTGGCCCGCACTGACACTTAAATAAATTCAGAGTGAGAACAGTACTCAAAGTGCTATCCAGTGTGCCAATAAACAATATCAGCATACAATCTAGCAGCTACACGAGGTGACAGTGTAAGAATGGAGAAAACAAATATGACACATGGACATTTTGTGCAATGGGGAGTTCTGTCATTGGAGGGAATGGTATATGTAAATGTGTGTACGTATGGGTGGGTGGAAATGCGCTTTCAGGCCATGTTCAACACTGACAGCTCAGGGGAGAAAGCGGTTCAGTGCGGTGATGTGTGCGCGTGTACTGTCCTGTATTGCCTCCCAGCTTGAAGAGGTGGTGGGCTGGGTGAGTCAGGGTCACGCGAGGTGTTTGACATCGGGCCGAGTTGATGTCCTCCGTCGCCAGTAGCTGTGTCACAACAGGAGAAAAAAAAGCACACCAGCACAAGCTAGCCGGTCCGGTGTGCTCACACGACGTAGTGATCTCTGTTGTGTTGGGTTTGAGCCGGCCGCGTTGAGCCCACTGGACGACTGACCGGCACGTGCAATCGTTTTCCGATACGGAGGCAGCTCAAAACAACACCGCCACGAGTCCAGGCAAACTGTCTCAGCTCATCTAAATGGAGCTACACAGGGAAAGACACGGCAGATGAAGCGAGAAATGTCTGGCACTCGAGGCACGTTTTACACCACAGGCGTCCAATCAAAGAAGAAAGAAAGTCTTCATGGCTTTTAAAAAGTAATAAAGAATTTGCCAACACTTTGAAGAGTTTTTGGGCCAGTGCGGTTGTAATAACTTTAACAGAACCTACTAAGAAAGAAGTTTTAACTTTGATATCTAAAACTATAAAGCTGTGTTTTAAAGGGATAAGTCAGTTAAAGAGCAGTGCTAGATAACATCACAGTCTAGTAGCTGAGGTCCTGCACAGGGCAGCTCTATGATATTCTCTGCTTTTATTTTGAAACTGTCATTACAACTCCAGAAACCAAAAAGACACCTCGCCTGTTCCTTTAATGCGCTCGTGCCGCATTATGTCGTCCACTTAACGTGTATCATTGTAAATAAACCTCTCTGACATAATAATTATTCTGTCATAATGCAAAATCTTTCTATTTAAATATAATGCAATTATTACTGTTATTTTCCCTCACAGTGATTTAAGTGTCCACTCAAAAGAAATATCATAATCGTACAGAGAATACAATAAGCTTTTCCTTTTTTATTTGTTGCTGTCTTTCAGGGCACTGGACCATAAAATTAGAATATCATTCCATGATAGCACTGGCATAAGAATTGTTGATGGCTGAAACTCAGTTGTGTATTTTGTAATTACTATAAAAGGTACTGGGGAAGAACCGAAGAGTTTGAGGTGGGTGGCTTTTTTTTTCTTCCATTTTCTAATTTGATGGCTTTTTCTTTGCCGTCAATTGTTGTCTGTCAAGACAGCAAGTCTGGAGGCGTTTAGCAGACACATCCACACGCAAACACAGCATATTTTAAAGGTAATTAACGGACAAAAAGGTGCCAGTCAACATGCAGACTGATCATCGACAGGTCAGGGAGAGCTTGTTGATCTATAAGGGTTTGAAAGACGCGGTATGGCAAGTTACTTTGACTCAGTGTTTGTACACCAAATAGATGTCAAGAGCTCCTTCATAGTCGTCGCTTCATATTAACCGCTTGGTGACCCACCGTGCCTTGTTTACGGAAGCGGTTTCTCCATTCAGTTCCCTCCTTTTCATTTGAGACTTGTCTCTTCATACTGCACACTTATCCTCTGAAACATGTTTTCTCTACAAGGTTGGTTGATAGCAAGTTCTAATTCTCTGGTCTTTTTTTTTGGTATATTGGAGCTAAGAAAGATGTTTTAATGCCAATGTGAGTTTTTGTAATTTGGATCCTCTTTTTGAGCAGTTGAATGAGGTTCATGTCCATATCTAGTGCTGACTGCAACGCTCCTCTACATATTGCCCGTTCATGATTTTCATCCACAGCTGACGTTTAATATTTAAAGCCTGGGGTCATTATTGTGTTATGTAGAATACAGACGCAAAATGTATTATTTACATTTTGAAATAGTTTTGAACCCTAAAAGAAGAATATTTAAATGTTCAAATCACATGTTTAGTCCCCATGCCATGGGGGGAATACTGTTGGAACAATTTTATATCCGAACACCCTCCGTTGGGACTTTGTTTTCCAGTCCGGAAGACCACAATGGGGATTGCATTTGGGCTCTAAATACTTTGGGTTGCAATTTTTCGGATGGTTAGATTAGAGTTCAAGACATACTTTGTCTTGTTGTTAGTTCAGCTGATGCAGCGATCCAATACCAACCAAAGACCAACCTCCGATTTATTTTGTGATGATTTAAGAAAAAGCTCTTCTTTAGCAATAATTGTGCACTTGACACTGACACCAGAAGTTTCCTATTTAAATATGCCCACATTTTCAAAGTGATTAAAAAAAAAATCTTATTAAACTGTTGCTAAGAGGGAGCTTTCTCTCTTTCTGCCCTCTCAGTTGTCTGGTTGAACCATTTACAGCGTTTGGTTCTCCATGTATGAAACAGACTTTCTTTGCAAACCAGCCATACAATTTACCGTCTATATGTTCAAGAGAACTTTCTAAAAGCTAAAACTAGAATTATCCTTTCAGACATCTAACTAAGAAATCACGCTTTTGTTGCAGGTGAGCACAAACTTTTGTGTGTGTGTATATGTGTATATATATGTGTATATATATATATATATACATATATATATATATATATATATGTATATATATATATATATATAGTTTAGTGAGTACACCCCTAAAGCCAAAATCATCTCTTGCACTAACTATTCATATTTGTGAATACATGTTTTACAGTTTAATTAATAAACTTCTGGGCATAAGCAATCTTTTAAATTATGTTATGTCACAATTGCAAGTAAGAAATAGTTGTCTTGTGATTTAAGAGTCCCCCTTGAGGCTTTCAAGCGTCAATCAGGGTATCACATATCACGTATTTTGCACACTGGTTGTGTCCCTGGACCTGTTGGTGCTGTGCACGCTTTAGAAACACGGGACGGGTAAGAAGACCGCGTGCATATCGTTTGTTTTGCACCTGGTCTGACATACTATATGAATTATTCATAAAGCCTAGAAGATGGCTCCACCCATCGTGTAGCGCTATGGTAAGAATCCTAACTTTTGTTTCTCCCACTGAGCCGAATATTCAGCCGACTCTCATCCCAACACCACCATCAGCGTCTTCATTCAAACTTTTTTAAAGTGGGTGATCCAATTAAATCTGATCTATCTAATCAAACTCTTCTAACTATACCAGTAGGAAGAGGAAATCTGTTGCGTCTCACGTTTTCTTTACTGGAAGAGTACCCTAGAGGGCACTTAATCATGCCCAAGAGGACACTTTTGCAACTTGTTTTGGTTTGTTGGAACATGGACCAACAATAGAGACCACAAAGGGTCTACCGGCGACTGTCAGACATACACAAGTGGGCCAATTTGTAACTAAAACCTGAATCATGTGTTTCTCATTCTGTTTATCCATACAACGGAGTGGACGGTCTCACAGACGGTGGGCCCAAACGGTTATGTGCATGTGCTTTTTTTCAGTCTTGTATGACCTTCAACTTGCAGACTTGCTTTCAGACAAGCAGTCCATCACAGTCAGCATCATGTTTGTCAAAGTAACATTATCATTGCATGGTAATGCAGTTTAAAGTGTGTATTGATTTTGAAAAGTCTGCTGCCGCTGCCGTCCGAGCATGTGCTGGTGCTCTTGGGAGTCTCCCGCAGTATTTTAAACTCAAGAGCAAGTTTAAAGAATTCATCAGGGAACTTGCTAAAATTAGTTAACTTGAGCAGTTCACAAATTTTTTATGCACCAGGAAATGTAGCGTGGGTCCTAACTTTAAGGATGGTCTGGAGAAAGTGACATTTTTTTTTATTTATTTTCTTTCAAATAAAGACAATTATTAAAGCAGTATTCCTGCAACTATATTGTTTACCATCTCAAGCAGCAGATGTAGTGTTTGTTCATGAACTACTGTAGAGGCGGAGTAATTAGTGACTTTCTTAGACTGCCAAGCCTGCTGGTTACAAACACAGAATGCGCTGTAATGACTTACACCCCATTGTTGAAATGCACATGCACATGAGGCACACTGTGAACTGTAGGCAATACACATGACAAATTGTCCTTATATATTCTGTCCGACACTGCAGTGAGTCCCTCTGGAAATGAGCAATTGTCTACCTTATGCATGAAACTGTATACCTACTATGACTTAATAAATCATAATGACCATATGCTACCTTTGACTAGTTTTTTTCCCTCCCACTATATCCAACTGCGCAGAAAATATATTGAGACAGTGGAGCAAGAGAAATAAGAGGCACAGGCAAATTAAGCTGCAGGCACCGAAGATTGTTCACAATCTAACGAGCAGTTACAAACATTTAGCTTCTGTCTCGTGTTTCCTGCTCAGGTACCCATAATGCACGAGCAGCGGCGTGTGTCTGGCTGACTGCCCACACACACACACACACAACGACGTGACAACACGAGCTAGATATGGCTGCTGCGGTTGTTGATTATTGGACTTGAAAGTTTAAATTATGACTTTAGAGAACACATCATGAATGTTTGTGTGGCTCAGGATTATGATTCTTTTTTCGGAGTGTAAAACTCTATCTTTGCTAGTGCGGTGACTTTCCGAGCATGTTCCCGTTCAGAGAGGGCCAAGCGCTCGCCTCCTCGACTCACATGACTCGTGAGTGATGAAGCTAAAATGGCAAAGGTTACATTTTGTTTTGCTTGGGACACAAACATCGGTCTTCTGGAAGAAACTCCTGAGTTTGCTCAACCCAACCGCCCTTTGTGGACTCTCTCCCTCTTTATACTGCGCCAGGGCTCATTAATTGGCTTTGCTCTGAACCCAGACGCCGTTGTATCTAAACTAATAAGATACCTGCAAACTTCTCGCTTTGCAGCAAAATCGTCCGGCCAGCTTTTTTGAGATTGGAGCGAGACAAGGAGAAAAGCTGACGTTGTGGTCTTCGCAATAAAACATCTTTGGTGTGACGTGCCAAGTCTTGGCCAATCAGCGCTAAAATGTCTACAGCGTCACTTTTTTGGTTATAAAAGCTAGTCAGCTTGATATTACGTTAGCTAACGTTTTTGAGGTATGTATTAGCTTCAAAGTTTTTTAAATTTCAGACTTGCTTGGAAAAAAAATGTAACGTGATGAAACATTTGGAGCTGGGCCTGGCTGAAAGTTGAGGTCAAAACAGACATGAAAGGAGTGCAGTACAGTTCCCACTGTCCCAGTATTTCATAAACATTGATAAAGTAGGGTATGCTAAATGCAGCCTCGGCTTCTATAGTTAAAAAGGCTTAAAAGCTCTCTCTTCACACTCAATTAAATCATAACTTTGTTAAACAAGTTTAACGAAGCGCTGCTAGCCTAATCTGCGCACCTTTTTCTTGCCTTAACGGTACTTCTTCAGCGGTCCGGGAAATACATTGATTAAATACGTTGAAACCAGCTCACGTGATGCTACTCAGCCAATCAAAAAATTGGTATTTCTGACATGGCATTCTCCAAGAAGTGGAGACCAGAGTGTTTCACCAAGAACCGACCGACCTCCATGTTCATTCTTCCCACAGACAGTTCAAAACCAGTATGTCTTACACGTTCAGAGACCTTGAGGATTGTTAAAAGCAGTTACGTGAAGTGTGCCACTACAAGACAAATCATACCTCCTTATGAACATACGTATGCACTCACATCTGAAATTACACACATGAAATAAACAATCTGGAGCCCAATGACAAGGTGAACAGAGAGCAGAATACAGGGTACAAGTGGGTTTAATAACCACAGATAATATCCTTGCACACTTTTTTTCTTGTGAGAATAATTGAGATGTCAAGCCATATTTTTTTGACAACACTTCGAACTGAATACAATGTATTTAAAGCTGCAGCGCAAGCACCATTCAGGTTAATTATTTTTTCATGAAACTAAGTACTTTATTGTTCCTGTCACATTTTTCAAAAGTTAAATCCAGCATTTATTACTTGAAACGAGAGAACGTTGACATATTATTATATGACGGGTCGATCAAATCAAGCATTCTGATGGTTGAGAGTGAGTCACAGGGTGTACTTTATTGAGCCATAAACAACCTGTGTACATTTACCCACGTTCCATATCAGTGTGCAATCAAAATAGCAGGTAGATTTAAATTGCTTGACCGTTACCAAACATTTATAGCCGAGGGTTTCTCTTGCGCCTATACTTGTATAATAATAATAATAATAATAATGATAAAATAACAACACGCTGCTCCGTTAGGTAAGACAAGACAGCAACCACTTTATTCTTGTCTCCCTTTTCACTCGAACAAATCCTCCTCTTCTCTCTTTCCGTTTCCCCTTTCACAATAAAAGCCCCCAGCTGTTTACGTACACAATTTAATAGCTTACACATGTTTCGTGTAAAATTTTATATTTTGGGGGGGACTGACTTTTGATGAGGATAGTTAACGCTCTGAGATCAAACTAGTTAACGCTCTGAGATCCGACTAGTTAACGCTCTGAGATCAGACTAGTTAACGCTCTGAGAGCAGACTGTTAGCAGGGAGCGAGCGCGTAAAACCGGAAACTAAGATGAGGAATGAAAAGGGTTTGATCACAACATCGGGATGATTTCCAGTGGGAGATAATCACCGTCGGTAATTTTCCAACGTGAGGCAAGTTCTCTAAACATGACATGCAGTTCCAACCTTGGCCACTCAGCCAAAACAACCATACCGGCCCATCTGTTCTTGGCAGCTTGATAGAGAACTGTATTTATTGCATGTGTGCTTGTAGCTAGAGCAATGCATCAGATATTCTACTAAAGACCACACTTTTGTTGGGTTTTAGGTCAAAAAGCAATGTTTAGCATTCTGGAAATGTCGGCCTACATGTAACTGACTATTAGGAGGGAAAGGACTAAGAATCAGAAACCGTTTATTGCCAAGAATGATTTCACAAATGAGGAATTTACCAAGTAAGTCAGTTGTACTGAGCTTGCCTGGTCTTGTTTGAAGTAAGTTAATATTGTTTTGCTTCACAGTGCCTTTAATCGTTTGCGTCCTAGCTGAGACAATGTAAAAGGGCTCAACTGTTTCCTATTTTTTTCTCAGCACTTTCTGACAAAGATAAATGGATGAAAAAGGATTCGACCCTGCAGTGTGTTTAATAAATTAGATGAGACATTGATTAATTTGTTAGGTCAAATCACCAAAAGCTTCATTAAATGACAGTCTCTTTGGGCTATAAATTATTCATATTCATCACCAGCATTCAGGATGTAAAATTGCACTGGAGGACGGAAGTTGATGACAGTGTCAACTTTCTCATAAAACTGCATGTTTTGCGAAAAAAGTGGACAAAGCACCATGTAACCACAAACAAGCCATAACTCAGTCAGCTGGGAGCCTGGGGAGGGAGAGTCATTACGCCTGTAGTCCAGCGTTGGGAGGCTGGTCCAGGGGAAGCAGAGCAAACAGAATCCTCGCCGGCTTTCTGGTTTAGCTGCTTTAAGCATCTGTCCCCGGGTGGCACAGTGCAGTTGTACCTTTTGAATATGTATGTGAGTTATTGGTCCCGGGAGGAGCCGCTATATATCCCTGGAGCGGTGGACGGCTGACAATGGGGGCTCAGTCGTCTCTTTCCTTTATCTGGGCCTGTCTGCCTCCTGATGTATCTCTCAGCACAACTTGTTCAGATTGCCTCATCTATCATTGGCCTCAGATATGAAAATGTGGATCCCTGCATCGGGGCCCAGTCACATTGTTACAAGTGCAATCTGGAGGCATCATGGGGGAGGCCCTCTTCCGAAGTCCAAGTGGGAGTAAGAGGGAGGGGGGGGGGTCCTCGGGTAGGTATTGGGAGCAGAGTAAAAAAGCAAGCGTGCATCTCTTCATTTCTTTATGACACTATTTTACAGTTGTTTTTTTCTTGTTTTTTTCATGAGGGATCTCAGCTTCCTTGTACTTAGATTATGATCAATATTACAACCTTTTACTTGGACTACTACTGTTCATAAGCTTATTGCATTCCGCAAAAGCACTCGTATATCTCTTCATACATCTCACTTTATGTGCGGAATTAAAAGCAATAAGTACACAATGATTCAGTTACTGTCTATCTTCAAGGACATATGGCCAGCAGCATGGTGGCAATCAACGCTGCGACGTTGCTGTGAAATTAAAGACGTGTTTATGACTATGCTCCCGTGCCAAATCTCTTATACCCTGCATTTGTTTATTGGCTTCCCTTAATAATGTGTGAAGGGGGATCTTAATTAGATTAGACTTAATAAAGTAGTTAGCAATTTGCATTACACAAGGTCATTCATTATCTGTTCACACACTTGGAAGGCCAGGTTATCTGTTGGTGAAACTTAGTTGGAGGAAGTATGCGCAACTCCGGAATTGGCTCAAAAAGTCTTTGTTTATGTGCATGGCAGTGTGCCTCGGAGGGGAACACTTTTTTAGGTGGATTAATGATGCCAAAGACAGTTTTAAGTAAATAAGCATGACCCCCAGGTCTTATTCAGCCAAGCCACAAAAGCAGAGAACAGGGGAAAAAAAGGTTTGAAAGTCTTCTGTCTGCCTAGAAAACTGTACACAGATACAGTAAAAAGCTGTAACGCCGTAATGAAACACTTGACCTGTATAATATCTACACATTGTATCATCTTTAGGGATTGTGGGTGGAGCAAAGCAGTGTATGATGACAAATTATGTTCCTACAGCTTCCTTCTCCATTTTCACTAATTTGTTTATGGAAAAAAAACTTTACATTATGTCTATTTATATAAATATGAAGAAAGAAAATTACAATACAACACATTTAAAATGAACTGCGCCAATTAATTTGATATTACTAAAGGTAAAAACTGTAATAAGAGCTTCTACCACTCTGCTAAGTTAGTTACCTTCAGCGGGAGTATAACTGTCTATACTCCTGCTAACTATAACTATCTGACCGAACTGGACCCACATGCAGATAGACACGTGGGAACAGAGGGATGAAGCATAGTGAACGTATTACAGACAAGAAATGTCCAAAACCGAGTAAGTAAACAATATAAAAAGAGAAACATGCAGAAAATGACGTGAACCAGGGTCAGGTGGATACAAAAATAGCGCAAGGGATACATAGAGGAAGCAGGATAGCGGGAATAAAGCAGAAAGCATGACAAGCAGTAGCAGGGAACATGCAGTAGCAGGAATCACACAGTATCAGGGAACAAAGCAGAGAACATACAGTATCAGGGAACAAAGCACACAGACCAACCCAGAGAGACAAAGGGTTTAAATACACTGGGAGGTGCACGTGATTAGACACAGGAGGATCTAATTACAGGCGGGGCAAACAATTAGCAAAGGAACGAAAACATACAAAGGCTCGAAGTGAAGTGAACAAAGGACACAAGAGGTGGGGAACTTCAAAATAAAGCCGGACAAAAACTAAGATTGTGAGCTAAGCTCTTTCCCCACCATAATTGTATTGAGCTACATCAGTTCAGTGGAATTGCCTTTTCACACATGCAGAACACAACAGGAGACTTTTGGCATTGTAGCATGTGGTCACAAAGCCAATTTGTTTGTTTGGTTATAAACAATCTGCTCTCCAGCCATTCCTTGAATTTGCCCGGCTATTTCCGTGTCGGCCCTTACTGACAGACGTCCCCGAAGCCCACTATCCCTCCAGTTGAACATGTCCATTGGTGTCGTGGTGTAAAGGACCCCCTCCACTTCACACTTGAATGTTTGTTTTACGCCTGCTGCGATAGAAATGTCATCAACACACCCACTCGCTTGTTGTTAATTCTCCGGACAATGAGCGACTCTCTTCACACATGGGCCTAATTGGTCATTACACAGACTATTTGTACAAGGGAGATAGTAGAGTGAAGTCGGTTAAATATCCGGTCCAACTGATTCGGACATATATTTCTTCTGGGTAATATCTACACATTCGGGGATGCAGTGCATGCATGATGCACTTACATACTCACAGCCTCTGGATGTCTTCACATTCGTTGTATTTTGCATAAAGATCCAGATTGACGTACGCACTTATTCCTAACGATTAGTTGTTGTTTTTTTTTACTGTTCCCTAATGATGTCTGAAGGAGAGATCTGAGGCCCAGAGTTGTCTTGATTGTCATGAAACATGGCCGAGGTGAAAAGCAATGAACAGGGGAAGAGACCTGTGCGCTAATCCCACAATCAACGGCGTCTCCACGGAGAGTTTTAGCATAAAAGAAACAGCTGCAGCGCTGCGCCCGGTCACCCAATAGAAAGCCCAGGTCATCTGGCAACGGTTTAATCAACATCCAAATCACAGCAGCTCAACTCAGCAGATCAAAGTCAATGTTCCCTTTTTTTCCGTCTCTCCTGTGCTTGCTTTTGAAAGAAGTAAGGGTCTGATGGGTCCTTCAGAAAGGCCGAAACAGAGAAGTTGTCCATGTTGAGTTGATTTGTCATCGGAGACCCCCCTAAGACAATTCCCGAGGCCTCGTAGCTGCCCTGATGTGGAAATTGCACCTTTCGAAAGCATTTCTGTAAATACATTTCTGTAATATCCTATTAAACATAATGTATGACTTCCTAATGCCAACTGTCTCTATGGCTCTGTGAAATTACAGAGGAAAAGGGTGAGTGTCTGTCCAAACAGTAAGTGTGGAACATACAATTTCACTTCTACCAAATGGATCAAACCGTATAAACAATAGCCAGAATGGCAATTAAGGCAGGACTTGTCACTTGGCACACCGTCAATGCCATTGTGACTTAGGAAAAAGAGAATTAATGTATAATTCATGTACAAATAAAGCTTTCAATACAAAGACATATTTGTACCGGCGTCACCATGGTTAAAGATTGACACAATGGGTACGAGTACCTCCCTCGTGAGTGTGCCTTCTGACAAACTTTTTCCTGCCTTTCCAATTATAATGACTTTGGATCCAGTGCTGCAGTGGATGTCAAATGATATCTCAGTGCCTCATCTCCTCTCCGGAGACTCGTCGCTGGTGTAAATAAGGCTTGTTGTGGGACGTTCCTCCACACTGTCGTGTGTTTGGTGTTGTGGTTGCAATTATGGTCTGAAAAATGTTTTTTTTTTTTTTTCAATAACCACATTATTTCCCTTGAAAATGTGTTTCTGCACTCTATATTTGAGTCTGTCTATGGAAAAAAATGAAGTTTGCAGAGAATATCGTGTGTGTGTGTGTGTGTGTGTGTGTGTGTGTGTGTAGCTCTTACCATTAGAATAAGATCTGTCTTCTTTCTCTGCCAGTCCCCATCTCCGTAACATGAACCCTTTTTCTCCTCTGCAGTTTCATTCATCAGTCTTGGCTTCCTTCTGTCAAAGGTACTTCTTTTACTGATTTGCACCTGGATTTCTCTTTTTCCAAGTTTTCTCCCACCTGTAGTGTCACCATCTCTCTCCTTGAAAGGGAGTTATGTAATTCCATCCAATTTCCCAACATAATTAAAACACAGCAGAATGTTCACTAAGAACTTTGTCTCACTAAAAACATTGTCTCTCTTGCAACAACATTTTTGTTTAGCAACCACTGTTTTTCTTTTGTTCTTTTCGTCAAAGTGGAATGGCCGGAGCCGTATACGGCGTCTCTGTCACCCCCCCTCCCATTCCAAATATGGTAACCAACAACATAGCGATAGCCGTAATCCAAGATGGCGGCATATTCTGACGGTTCTCCAGTGTACCAAACCTGCTTTGTAAAGTAAAGACGTAGCATTAGGTTTACCCGTCGTAACGCCATGAAATTGCGTATAAACGTCTATAGTCCTCAAAGCATAAAGCCTTCTGACTGAGGATCCCCTGACCGTTTACTTCGTGGCACGCTTTATAACATTTGATACAGACGTTCATGTTACTCCCACCAGGAATCTTAATAACTTCAGCAATTCTCTAACTTCCCATGTGGAGTACTATCTGGTCAAATGTATGTATTGTTTCCCCTCTAACACATCGAAGTGCCTGCAGAACTAAAAAAACATTCCCATCAGCCTTAGCTGTACTTTGTGTTTACTGATAATTAGCAAATCGTGGCGTACTATCACGGTGAACACTACCCCGGCTTTATAATGCGTGACCATTAACATTGTGAGTGTGTTGGACGTCTTAGCTCTTTAACGCGGAGCACCATTGTGCCAAAGTGCAGCCCCATAGAGCCGATAGCGAGGCTGTAGACTGTGACGCGTCACTTCTCTGCTTACCTCAGTTGTTGTCGAGCAGAACCAAAGCTTCTAACTATAGTTAGTAGTGATGAAATGCAGTCCGATGCATGAATGCAAGTTGAAATGAAATGTAGGAGCGTTCTGGGTGATTACAGGGCCGCTTCGGACAAAAGGGGATCTGCATCAGGCATTGTAATGAGTCTCATCACCCGAAATAGGCGCAGTATGGGCGGGGGGTCGAGGTGAAGTAGAAATCACAGTTTAGAACCAGAGACAGATCCAATTCCCTTACCCTGTGTAATTACTGCGGATCAGGCTTTATCAGTGGCAGACATCAGCCTTGGGATCTCAGAGAAAATGAGCATAGAAATGTTCAAGGGAAGCAAGAGGAAGGGCGGAGAGAGCGCTCTCAAAAAACACCGGCTAACGTTGAATGAGGGATTATCAGGTGTACGTCAAACATCGTGCTTCAAACTGAGCGGATAGGTAAGCCCTGAGAATTAAAGGCCGGCTGGCTCGACCGCAGGCCCTTATCTTTTGTGACGCGGGTCTTCTCAGAAGGACGGCTTTGATTATAAGCTAAGGGTTGCCCAAATGCTTGTATTTCCTTTTTTATTTCTGATGAGATACAGTGGATCAAAGGATCACACGAGGAAGATATTCAAATGTGCCGTACTTCTGAGAGATCCTTGATAATGTTCCTCTGTGCACATGGATTTAAAATTGGATAACCATTAATACTATCCAAAAAGGACACTTCATGGAGAAGTCATCAAACGTGGTATGCATCAAGACGATACATACAGCCGCACAAAACAACGCCACAACTACCTAACTGTGGCTTTCACAACCAATTCCACTGAAACTAATTGGCTGTTCAATTGTGGCAACTGTCAGCAGAGGTACAATGAACGAGAGGGGAGTGGTCATGGATTTCACTGTGAGGCAATGTAAAGCCTTTACAAAGCACACAATCAGCACATGGCTGCGCAGTCTCACTAATCACTATTCTCTTCTAAGCATACAAAACCACGGGGCTTGAGAGCATTTCACAGCAGTCGAGTGAATGCATTAATGAATATTACATTCTCGGAGCTACCATGGGGTTTTTACTGGCTGTTATACCATGATACGGATCTGGTATCTAGGATAGTTGTCCTCGACGGTGGTGTGATGAGGCTTGTGAATAATCAAAGTTACATCCGAAGAATGCTCTAAAAATGCAGGAGATCTAAGATTTCCGACATCTTGGGTGGATTCTGTTGTTGGATTTTCCCCGGTTGAAATTTTCCAGCCTCAAAGTGTGCCAGGTGGAAGACGTGACGTCGCTTACTGGTTTGTGAACTGCCTTGTTGAAGTCTCGAATAAGACATTTTTAGGCCACAAAAATGTAAAAATATTGCTTCATATTAAACTAATATTACTAAAAAACATACTGTGAAAGGGGGCAAGTTCTAAGAAAACACGTACAGCTCCCAGACCAGTGAACGACGTGTCAGCGGCATGTCAATCACAAGAGAGCCCCGCCCTAAAGCCCGCCCTGCTTTATAATCTGTTTGACTCTAAATGGACCATAAATTAACATTATGTTGTATTAAAGAATACTTGAAACTAGAGATTGAGATCATAAACTCATGTTTACACTGAGGGAATAAATAAAGAGAAAAGTTATTTTCTCATAGACTTCTATTCACCCCAGAGGAGTCGCCCCCTAGTGGCCTGATGGCCAATGGAAGGAATAAGGAATTTCCATATTGGCCTCACTTTTCTGAGCCGGAGGTTGCTGTCTGACTGTAAGCAGCAACCAAAAACAGTGGCGACCTTTTTTGACATTCATTTTAATGCGAAACAGGATATCATGTATCATTTTAATCAACTACAGGCAAATGTACTTTACGTTTCCCTTTAGTTGATAGTCATTTCCACTAAAGCGAAGGATTCATTGTGATGTTGGGGTGTATGATTTGACACACGGTGTATAAATAGAAACTCATTGGAAAGACATTGAGGGACATTTCTGTGTACTTTTTTCTCATAGGGCGAACATGCTTAAGTTGTCTGGAAAAACAGCAAAAAGGAAAACTGACATTAGCTCGTGTGTCCTCATAATGTATATGATTTTTGTTGATTCTTCATACATGAAAGATGCTTTCCTTTTTCTGGCATGACTGGAGATGTTTATTTACAATACATCTGTATAAAAATGTCCTGAGCTTTACATTAATACCTTCAGACAGAACACGCGCCAGTTTATACAAATTTATCATTTCAAAAGGCGATGTCATGTTAAGCTCACCTTTTTTGTCGTGCCAATCCCTTCACCGGCATATTTGCTTTTGTGGAGAGCAAAATGCACAAGATAGGAGACAGCGGCGCACATGCTAAAAATACTCCATATATGCAGGCTAAAAAGAGAGGCTGTGAAAGGAGGATAGAAAGACGGCTTTAAGCTACAGGATCATGAAACAGCACGCCCGTGCTGTACAGTAGCTGTACAGTATACCTGCACTTCATGTTTTGTGGTACTCGACAACACAACCTGCTAAGAATATCTGTTTTCCTTCAGATCAGCAATTCCCTGAGCAACTGCTTTTCACGTGTCTAACCTTTTCTCAGCAAAATTATTGTTTCAGTGCCGGGTTTTAGACCACAGTCGAACACATAGGAGCATAATGCATTTTAGTTTAGGACAAAGGAACCCCATAAATCAACTGAGCCCCCACCGAACTGTATTATTCATGAATATGTATCTATTTTGGAGCCGCAAATTGTGAGATTGATTGAGAATTGCATGTATCCACTGGCTTTATTCAAAGCTTTTTATTTGTCTGTTTCAAAAGCTAAATAGGGAAACATACCAAAAAAACTATATTTCATCCCTCATCAGTTCATTTAGAAGCACTTTATGGAGAAGTTCTCTAAATGTCATATTCAGCATATTCTGTTTGAATATTGTTGAAACAGAATATGCTACGCAAACTTTGATGGTGAAATGTTTTCAGCATGTGATCATCTTAAATAACAACATTTTTATGCAAAAGGAACAGTTCTTTGTGTCGCAGCCGTTTCCTCGCGCTCATCTCCTCCAGAAGCCTCCTCTGTTCTTGCTCCTTGTCTCCTTGGATGGGGAGGGGGAAAGGGGGAGGGGGGGTTGATATCCGGGTCAAGCGGGGAGAGAAGATGCAAAGAGGCCGAAATCAGCATAATAAAAAAACACCCACAGTGTCCGTGTTTCTGACATTCTGTGTCCTTTTTTCCCCCATTCACCACCCGCTGGCATACAACCGAAAAGTCCGCTGTACCAGCAAATATGAATTTGAACATGACTGTAAATGTAATGCCTCCTGGAAAGCATGAGAACATTTAGCCCAACTCTGTTTCTCCGTGTGTGTGTGCGCGCGTGTGTGTGTGCATGTTTGATTTCTGCAGCCTGTCACACACCACACAACTTCCTCTCTGTGTCACCAGTTGCCTTGTAACCATTCATTTCCACTCCACAATAGAAAGCCAATGCTAATGAATATGAATTGAAACATCCGCAAATGTATTCCTGCCTCATTTTGTCCTTTTTTCTTCTTCTTCTCCTTCCCTCCTGGCAGGGACAACACTTCCTCCAGCTCTTGGTTTACATGCCACAAATATCTGGCAGGCCGACGGGCTTCATATGCTGAGAAGGTCACGTCTCCTGACGCCGGCTTGGGTTGTCCTTCAGCGGCTCCCGTGACACTAATCTAGACGCGTCTGTTTTGACCGCGTTCCTCCATTGCAACATGCATCGGCGGAGATCAATCAATCCATCCTGTGATTGCATCAGAAAATCTCTCCTGCTCTTCCACACCTCTTCTTCACCACCTTGTCCCTTTTTCCTCCTCGTCACCGTCCCAAAAGTGTGAGGCAGGCCATTCATCAGCATTCCCATCGAACGCAGGTGTATCAAAACTGTTTTCTGACTGCATTCGACGAGGCGAGGCCAAAGGCCGGTCATTGGACTCATAACGACTGTGTAACTTTATAAATATCACTCCTCGTTACGTTGTAACATTAATGGTTATTCTTATAGCCATGTGTATCTAATGGATTTAACATTAGGCACTGACTTAAAAAAATATATACAAATCTACTTTCGGGAACTTTCCTCTAGCAGAAAATGGAATTAAAACCTACATTTTGCTCGGCAGAGGTGTTTTTGTACACACACTTTGTAAAATATGCTGATATTTGTGTCCTCTGTGTTTCTCCCCTCGGTCTCCCCTCCTCCGCGTTGTCATGTGAAGCACACACCAACTCTTCTGCATGTTTAGCAATGACAAATGGAGGACTCTGGTCTTTAGGGGCATGAAGAGGAATCAGGTGCACTCTGGCTGCGGGCCTATGGGCTCCAGCAGCTTTAAGCCCAGGGGCCACCGGCAAAAGAGAGCTGTGATAAGTCCTGGCTGAAGAATGAATATGTTCACATGGGACCGAGCAGGAGGGAGACAATTGGCTGTATTGTTTTCTCCGGCCTGCTGTTGCATAATAATACACATTCCCAGCGCACACTTCATGGAAATGGATTTAGTCATGGAAGGGGACATTTCAAGTCTCAAGTGTGAGTGAGAAGAAAAAAAAATTCCAGTGTCCAGTGCACACAAAAGGCTGGGGAATAGAAATGGAAATGTGTTTTGGACTCAATCATAACACAAAAGAATAGAAAAAAACTCACAGCAACTAACTTTTCAATACTTTCAGGTAGTAACCTAAACATTCTTTGAATTTTAGAGCTATACATTTCACGTGGAAATCTGTTGGTTATAATGGTATTTTCATCATCTGTTTTTTTTTTCAGAAGTTCTTTTAAATTCTTATACAAAAAAATACAAAAAAAAGTTTGTATACTCAGGATTTGTTGAACTAAAAATCTCACTTATGTAGAAAAATAAACCTGAATAGGCCCAACGCTGAACCTTGAGGAACCTCAATAGTTCATGTACGTAACCCGTTTAATGCTGTATATTTCTAAACCTTTAAATCAGTAAGCCACGGTTTGCTATGCCTGTCACAGCGTTGAGCAGGGTAAATTATCTGTGTTTATACTATAGTAACATCAGTTCAGAATATTTTACTTAATAATGACGGAAAATGTCAGTGAACCGTTCACATTCCCATCTGTCTTTAACTGCCACAAATTGGACAGCGGCGTCATTTGTAAGATAAATCAGTGGAAATTAAACATATCTTAAATGAGGTGCACAGACAGACTCAAGGACAGCGGGTAATAAAAACACCTGCATGTTTTCCTTGCACTTGTACTCCGAAACATTTATTTGGGAACTTGTGAGAATAATTGCTCCATTTAATTTGATGTTGTTCATTTCATCGTAGAGCATTGCTGTGAATCACCTTCATACCTGACTATGAAAAGCATCAGCCTTTAAACAACAGTTTTGTCCTTGGAAAGCTTTTCATACAAACTGATCAGTGGTTGAGAGATTGTACACAAAAGATCCTGCTCTGTTTTCAATCTGCTCGCACTCAGCCACAAAATGGCTTGTTTGCGCACTCACCAGATGTCTTCCCACAACGACCGCACTCTTCATTGGTGAGTTTATTGAATTCGTGGAGAATTCCCTCTGTGGCACGGGGCACTGAATCTGTTGAATTTATTGGTTTTAAGGCCACAAATGATACCAGAATTACAAGGCGCCTCACTTCTCCCGGCTGTCGTCTCCTGGCAGCATGGAGCAGGAGCGCTGGGCGCCGCGCCGTTCAGCTCATTTTCTGTTGGCAGGAAAACATGATGGAATTAGCAACTTAACATTATCAAGCTAACATTAGCCAGCTAACTAGCAAGGGAGAGAGGAGAGAACAGGCTTGTGCTGTGGTGGGAGTGGAATGCTTTTTTGTGGTTGGTGAAACAGTAAAAATGATGAGACGCTGTTGGGAGAGGCGAGATTGTGACGAGGGGGCGTTATTAATAATCTGTTATTTTATGAAGTAGGGCCTAAACAGGCCAGAATCAGCGTCGCAAACAATTTTCTCGAAAGTGACTTACATTTTTGCTCTATACAACGCAGACACAGCAACACAGGGTTAAGTGTTTTGCTCAAGGATGTAATGACAAGGACTTGCGGAGCTGGGGTTCAAACCACCGATCCTCTGGTTGAAAGACGGGCATGCTAACTACTGAGCCACAGTTGTCCCCCTACGATTTATGTGTTTAATCACAGTAACCTTATATCCTTGAGTTTATAGTTTAAAAACACATTGAAGTGTACAATGCTACTCGGTTTAAACTTCTCCATTTCTACCTCCATCTGTTGACACTGTGTTCCACTGTAGTCATGTCTCCAGCTTAATTCCTCGTCTGCACAAATAGTTACATGGCAAATTAGAGAACGTAGCTCTCGGCCGATTACACAGTCGCACAATAAGAGATGGGCAGGGTAGAATAGAGATAATTAACTGAATAGTCTTAAATGTGTTGATGTTATTGGATAAAACTCACCCAAGCTTAAAAAAAAAAACATGTCCAAAGTGGCAGTGTGCTGGGTATTCATCACAGGGCCAGAGAACATTAAGCCCTGTTCGCTCGTGAAGTCCAAACACAATTTTCTCTGCATAATCAAAATTGTACTTTCTGTAATATAAATAGTATTATTATGAGGAGCGCTCGGTTTATGCAATCATCAAACCGCTTAAGCAGGCAATTGCTTTCAAGGCATAGGGACACTCAGACAGTGTGAGTGGCGTGGTAAGAAAACAAAATGTGTATGTATATATATATATATATATATATATATATATATATATATATATATATATATATATATATATATATATAAGTACAGAATAAGTATTATCATAAAATATAATAATAAACATTAGAGAACAAAGTGAGGGCAAAGGCTACCAAGGATCTTCCCGGACCAAATAATCACATTTGTGGGGTAAAAGCATGCTCCATACATAATGCAGGAACCATTATGTATAGGCTGAAGTGGATTGGAATTGAAACACTGGAACATCTTTTTTTCCAGTTAATTCTACCAGCTCTTGTCATGGCTGCTACTGAGTTTATTCCAGGTGAGCTCCTTGAGTTAGGAACCCTCATAATCAAGACATAGCTTCCTGTGCACCCTGGTTCTTTCAGTCAGTGACTTGATTAGCTCATCTCCAACTACAGGGTTCCCTCCAGTTCTGCGGCACTTTCACAAGGAAACATCCTCGTACAATCTGCACGGGTGTGGGGGGGCTTCTATTTCCCTTTATACTTCCCGCAGATACACACTTAACTCACAGGTGCTGTTATTGTTGTATTATTGGGCCACATCAGCGGCATATGATTGAAAATCACTGCACAAATATAACTTGCATTGCAACTTTTTACTTTACCGAACCAATATTCATGAAACAAACACTATTAAACGCAGTCGTTGGGTTAATATGTGAATACACGGTTGCTAATATAATGGTGGTGAGTTTTAAATGCATGACTTGGACATACTGCATTGTTGAATGTTATATGTAAAAGAAACAGCAATGCAAGTGACCCGTATCCTGCAGTGCAATAATGATTGACAGGAATTGTATTCCTGTCTAGTTTAGAAGAGAGGTCTAGACCCAGGCACCTACGGGTTCACCAGCAGTGTTTGCAGTGTGTGTGCAAGTGCACAGCGTATGGTACGGTTGAACTGTTCGGTGAAGACACCCGGGTTGTGGAGAGTTCAGTTTGCAAGTCATGGATTGCAATGCATGGGGGATACACATCGCATGGAAGACAAAGATTATATCTCATCATTTAAAGGTAAATAAATACACAACTTTGCGAGGATGCTGTGGTGATCAACACAGATGGACGGGCTGTCGCGCTTTGTGGCAACTGAAATTGACCCAGTGAGTTTGCAACTACCTTGAAATAGCAGCTAACGGTGACAGTCCACTCTCTGGCAGCCTCCAGGTGGCAGCGGGACGAGTCAAAAATATGAGTTGTTTTCTTGTCGCTGCCACTTTGGATGGAATTAAATAAATAAAACTTTAGAAACACACACCGACCAGGAGCAGACCAGGGTCAGCTCTACTTCTTCGTCCTCTCGTGAGGGTAGACTAGACGCTACAGTGACTCACTATAGTAATATAGTGCTGTAGCGGAACAAATGTCCCCTTGCGAGATTCATAAAGTAACGATCTATCTATCTCTATCGCCTCTCAAGGTACAAGTAAGACAGGCCGGGCCGGGCTGGTTAGCATGCTCCTTTCAGTCGATATCTCTGCAACACAGTACATTGAGGCCTTCACATTCTGTTGATGATGTTCATTCATTTTTTAATTATCGTTTCAAACTAAATTTCTGTTCAGATCTCATTGCACCTTTAGCGTTGACCACAACCTCACCTCAAACCTCAACTTGACCAAATCTTAACCATAGACACACTAAGGACTATCTACACATTTGTGTTGGTTGCAAGATCTTGCTACAAGCCTGACTTTGCAGCCATTGACTGGTTATCTATCTAAGCACCGAAGCATCATCATGCTGTCTTTACTGTTGTCAAAAAATGAGGGGCAACTCCTGTTGGTTAATGATTACAAATGATTTGATCGAGGAGCTTCACTAACTGCTTTCAGAACCGCTTGAAATGATCGATGTGCTTGTGTTCTCCTTTATGATTATTTAACAATTATCCAAAGTGGAAACAACAGCTAGGGGGTTGGGGGGACACTGTGGAGTGCAATGCTGAAACAGATTCTTTGGTCAAATTATGTTTTTGTGAAATCTTTCATCAGCACAAGAACTATTATGTTTTGATGGATGGTGCCTTTTGGGATTTTGGGATTAATTGATGATCAAATCTCCCAAGGGCTTTGCGGCACATTCCGAGCTGGTAATCACTTCTTCTCAGACAGCCCAAGGTACACCCAGGTGGTAAGGATGGGTTCCAGCTTTTAAACTTCAATATAAGAGAAAATGAAGACATTCACCCTGTCAAGCTGCTCCATTACAATCCTTCACTCTGCCGACCTTAACCCTCTCTTAATTAGCGCTCTGGTTCTCGTCTGTGGACCGCACAAGGATCCTTGGGTTGTGCTAGAAAACAGTGCTTTGTTACGGTGAGTGCTCACACAGTCGGTGGAGGACTCATCAATCCATGTTGAAACAAGACTTGGAGTCAATCCAGGTCCCGCAGAGTGTAATTGTATATGACGCAAGGACACACTCACTCTGAAAGAGACCAGCTATAAGTGACGTTTACTACCATTGTATTTAGAGGTCCACTTCCATGGCCAAACACTGACAACATGCCCCGTTTGTACTGAAAAATATGACTAATTGCAGATTGATGAAGTGTTTCAGTTATCTAAATCCATGGATACAAGTCGTTGGAGTTGGATTTGAAGCAGTGCAGGTCTTGTCCCAATAAATCCATTATTATACAAAGTCTACTATTGTGGTGGTTAACTATGCCAAATAGAGAACCAGAGCTAGACTCACTCGTGTTGTGTTTTCATGTTATATGCCAAATCCGGTTGATGTGCATGAAGAGGCGACAAACCAAAAAACAATAATATCTTGAAACAGTTTAGAGGAGTTTGTATTTGATAAAACAAAGAAAGGATGATAGCTGCTACCAATGAAGGGAAACCCATTGCTGATTTCATGGCCGTTATCAGCCTCATATGGTTGAGAAGGGGACTGCTACACCTACAGCAGGCTGATTACCATCCAACCACATTAATCGCCGACACGGATACAAGAAGACGTCTTTCCCAATTTGTCAGTTGACGTATTATTAAGAGTGACAAAGTCTGCATACAATGGTGGTCGGTGGAGAAGGAGAACAAACAAACGCAGGACTCACACTGAAAGATTGGTGTTCCTGTCTCGTAACAATGTCGACGTTAGCTAATTTTCCTGTAATTTTGTTGTATAAATTAACCTTCACAAACGGCAGTTATTGTAACTCAAACCACTATCTTTTTTCTAAAACCCAACTGAGAAGTTTTGTTGCCTAAACCTAACGTTGGTTTGTTTCAATAGAGAAAATTAAGTTTCAATTTTGTCTATCATTTATATGTATATATATATATATATATATATATATATATATATATTTATATATATATATATATATATATATATATATATATATATATATATATATATATATATATATATTACTTTTCTGGCTGCCTTCATGAAATCGATGAGTATTAATGAATTAGTAATTGGTAAAATTGGTCACACTTTTTAAAATGGAGGAAAGGTTTGTCCTCATAGTGTGTTCAGCCTCCTAAATGTACAGCTACATTTACCAGCTAACGTTCTGGACTGTAATAGACGGCTCAACCCACGCAGCTCATTATTTCCAGTTAGCCCCACGCGGCTATCAATAAGGGTCACACTGCCGACCCATGCTGTCACGAAAGCAGAGGCCATAGTGAGAGATTGCTTGCCTTTTGCTTGTGCACATATGTGCCATCACTGAGATCCAAGATGGAAAATGTTCAGACATGTATGCATCTGGATCCAAAAACACATAATGACAACCATGGAACATCTGCTAGGTATATTTTGTCAGGCAGTAGAGCATAGGAATTGTTAAAAAACATAATAAAACCTATCATAAATCCTGGATCAACATCAACCCAACAATTCACCCGATCCTTTATTGGCCCATGGCCTAACTTTCCACAACATTCAATTAAAATCTGTTAAGTAGTGTTTGACTAACTAACAAACAGACAAAAAGGAGAAAAAAACGAGGACGCAACCTCCCTTGTAGAGTTAATTACGTAAATAAACATGGTTCCTTTCAAAGGGACTTATACAATGACGCCTTTCAGACATCACAGTAATTATTACCCAAGCCTGTGCTTACTACTTCACCTAACCACATTTGTAACATTATTACACAAATCCCTCCTCTGTCTCTTTTTTTCTCACTTTCCAGCCTCTCTCTCTCAGCTACTCTTGCTTCTTTTTTTTCTTCTTCTCAGCGAAGACAATTAAAGTGTGGCAGGTCTTCATTTAACAAGTGCTGTTTCACTTCGAAAGGATGAACACATGGCATTCTAATTACTAGCGGACAACACCGGGGCGTCCTCGCTGTTTTACCGATTCTCCAATGCGGGCCCTAATGTACCTGACAGAGAAGGCACACCAGACCTGAAATTACAGGGATTAATGTTACCAAGACTAAAGACTTCAAATGGGTTCTCTGATGTGAGTGCTATGCAGGGGAGCAGGCAGAAAATCCACTTACGGCATCATTGCTTTGGCATTATTCACTGTTGGAAGCGCAGCACGTTTCAGCGGGCTTCGTTGATGAATGGGCGCTCCTCACCAGGCAAACTTTAATTTGGAGTGTTTAGTGTTGGCTACACAATCATTGTCAGAATACGGGGAGGGTGGAGAAGGAGGTCTAAAGGATGACGCCTTGCAGATGAAGGTAAGACTACATGTTAAATGGTTTCTTTGATCTAGTGCTTCTTGTATTCTGCGTTCTAAATGATCTAGTATAAACATTCAGATCATTCAAAAAGGGTTGAGGGGTTTGAGGTTTTTTTTTACACTATACAACACACGTGGGAAATATGAAACCTCTGCGAGCAACTCTTGGTCCAGGTCCACCATGAAAAGAAATGGAATTCACAAAAAACCTTTTATACTGAGAGTAGGTGAACCCTTTGTATGTGTCACAAACCAAGACTGGAAAGAGTGTCGGCTGACCATCCCATTCAAACATCCACAAGCTGCATTTCTGTGGGGGTTCAAACAGCATGGCAGCAGGCTGGAGCAAATCTAACGTTGGCATTTGTAAAACCCGGTTCAGCACATTTAAAACTGCTATAATCCATTTTGACAATGGGTCACATGAACACTAAGGCGTAATAATTAATAAATCTTGTCACTTTCACCAGGTGGATATAGGTCCTGTGGTTTAGAGGTAGGCCAACAGAAGGCAGGCAGGAAGGCAGCTGCTGAGATCCATCCGGTGTTGGAGTAGGTCAAGTGTCATATCTAATGAAGAATAAGTATCGGTCTTATCCATCTCCCACTTGCGTCTGTGCTCATCCACCTTATCCCACTACTCTCTCTTGTCCTGTCTTGCTGTTTACGTTATCCTCCATCTTTACACTCCGGCATCTTCCTTGTCAGCTCCCTTTTGCGCATGTCTACATTTTTATCCCTGAAGGCTTGTTTATGTTGATTTAATAGTAATTTCGCAAACACGTTTGGAGGAGTTGAGGGAGTAAACACAAAATTGATGCAGTCTGTCATGCAGCTTTATAAAGCCCATCAGTGTCCTCCTTGTGCACATCATAGGAGAGTATTTCCCTCTTTGCTTCTTCTGAAGCATCATTTTGACTCTCTTTCGCTCCTTTCGTTCATTTCATTCATCTCTTGGTCCCAGAGGTGACTGACTGTTGCTGTTCATTGTTTTTTCTATGTTTGAGCTATGAACCAAGACACGTGAATCTTTCTACGAAGAGGGTGATTATAATGGCAGCGCTTTATGTTAACAGTGGGGAAATTTACACTCTTCTAATGCATTAAACCATTCCCCAGATAAGTCATCTAAACACATTGCATCCAATTAACCTTTTTGTATTGAAGGGAATGCAGACAGCACTACTGATATTGACTCTCATGACATTAACATCTGCAAGAGTTTCTAGCAAAGAAAAAGCAGGAGTTGTACCTGCTACTCAAAACACAGCCATGTTGTGTTGCTGCATCTCATTGTGGAGTTACTGTCAGTGAGGAAACTGGCTGCTGTGATGGACTTTTACCATGTCCTTGTTGATAATATAGCCCCGCCCTCCCTTATATCGTGGAAATTAATCCTCAGTCACCAACATGGCTGCCAAATACTATTTCTGCTTCAGAACTCTCATTGCTATGTCTGTATAGCCAGGACACGCTTAGCTTAGCATAAAGACCGGTGTGCAGGGGGAAAACAGCTAGCCGTTCTGAAACCACGGGTTTCCTGCGGGACATGACGTAACGTTCCACGAATAGGAGTCTTCGCATCACTGCTGATGTCGAAAGATGAATTGAAATATGTTCCATACGCAGTTGACGAACAGCAGTTGAAGAAAGGCATCAACCGTAAACTGATAACAGTGAAACTAGCAAAGACAAACTTGGATTGTATGTAGCTATACCTCGGGAGAGCGCTGTTTGCGTTCCAAGTGAAACCAGCAGTAAAAGTTGACTTACTTGCTACGGGAGTTACGTACTCCGTAGTTATTTCAACCCGAACCACGATTTTTTTCCTGACCAAGGTTGGGGCTATTGAGCATCGATTCAGACGTAAATTTGTGGTGAATTTCAAATAGTTATAAAGTAAGCGAAGGCCAAACACAAGGGATCGTTGTGTCTCTCTCCTGGGAATTGATGGAGATACAGTACGCCTCAGGTAGTTCGGTTTACAGCTGGTGAGGACGGTCGGTCCTTTTTTACCGCAGCAGTCAAGAGTCTGGGGAGACAAACAGGTCCTATTAAAGGCACAAGAAGACCTCACCTGCGCGTCCACATCCATCCGACTTCTGTTCTGCTCCGTGTAAACAAAGAGGTATTGTACTGAGAGAAGCTCAAACTGTAAACACATATGTGTGTGTAATACATCTTTAGGCAACAACACACCAGCGTTTTACTCTTTGAAATGAAGGAGAAATTACAAGTGAAACACTTAAAGAGCTTACGAGATGACAAGTGAAACTGGGATGAGGCTCTGTAACGTGACCTGCTGGCATAGAATTTGCTTTTGTATTTTTTTTTCTTCTCCCAAAGCATCTCTGTTCTTAAATTATAGATGGTTGTTCAGTACATGTACACCAGTAGGAGTAGAAGATCAGTCGGGTTGTACATCATTATCGCATGTTTGTTTTTTTAGATGGTCAGTTGCCAACAACATTTGTTTTTTCTCCAGTTCCACCTTCTGTCACGATAAGGACTGAGCTGACAGCTCAAGCATGTGTGATCATGTTCGGAGTCAAAAGAAAAGCAGGAATGTATTTACCGACTGAAAAAAAGTTAGAAGAAAGATGGATGTTGTCAACATTCTTCCACCAAAGACAGACCCAAAGCCCGGCATTTGTAGCACCATGACATCCAACCTTAGTGTGAATACAGCGCGTTGCCTCACTGTAACATTAAATAACACACATTAACATTGAAGCAGACTTATATTGTAGAAATGGAGCGAGTCCAAAGGAGGAAAGATCCAACAACTTCAATCAGGTTCTCTCTGAGGGATAGAGGCTCTCATCGTGCGTACTTAAACATACAGGCGTACACAACACAAACATACATTTGCAATGAAAGTGAGAATCACAGGAGCATATAGGAGTGTGTACTCGAGTGAGCTGCCGCTTTCCTTGTTGATTATATAACACCGTCCTCCCTTATGTATATCGTGAAAATGGAAAGAGTGAGTCCAAAGAGGGTTTGCTCAGTCACCAACATGGCTGCCAAATACTATTTCTGCTTCAGAACACAAGGGACCCTTTTAAAGGTTCGTGGCTGCAGATCGAGATTAATGTCGGCTTTCAGTTTCACCATTCCATTGCATCAGGACCTTAATCCTTTGATAATAATGTGACTGATACAATACATCTTAAAAAAGGAATAGTGCGATAGTTTGGGAAATGTGCTTGTTTGCTTAGCGTTAGCTCACGAGGCTAGTCCCACTCTCATGTCTATGTCTACACAGCCAGGACACGGTTAGCTTAGCTTAGCATAAAGACTGGGTGCAGGGGGAAAACAGCTATCTGCATTTCAGCCCCTCATGAGACCTCTGATCAAAACGTGACGTCTCATCCGTGTGTTACAGGCGGCTCGTCGTCACGGTCAGGTTGCCAGGAATAACTCCTCTAGAAACAGCACCGTCCATAACTCCAAGTTTAAATAAAAATGCTTTTATCAACGAGGAAAGCGGCAGCTCAACCGGGTACACACTCCGCTCCTGTGTCTTTCACTTTTATTGCAAATGTATGTTTGTGTACGCCTGTATGTTTAAGTACACCCGATAAGAGCCTCTCTCTCCCTCAGAGGGAACCTGATTGAAGTTTTTGGATCTCCCCTTCTAACAATACCCGAGGACATGCTGGCAACTAACAGCACACCTGGTCCCCCGACTGCCTGGAGGCATGCAGCGGGCGGGAGGGAAGGCTACACGAAGAGGCTGTCTCCAGGTTTCAGAACACTGCGGGCTCTCAGAGATACGAGCGTAGCAGGCCTCATGTCCAAAAGCGATGAGCGCGGTTTTCGAGCAAGCAGGGAGCCCGAGCAGCCGCCTGGATCCACAACAACCACCTCCTGCTCCCAACTATCAAAACGCAGGAACCCGTCACTGATCTCAGGCTCAGTGTCGCAGGTTAACCCGTAACAACCATGCACTCATCTGATTCCCCCGACTGTTCTTCCTCAAACTACTGATCATTGAAGGTATCCTTTATGATTTAATGACGGACATAATATGGGGTTTCATATTGTACTCTTTTTCTTTGAAGCATTGGTTATTGACGTCTCCGGCTTCCTGCGTAGCGAGCATGTTGTACATAATCTTTCTTGAGGAGGACTTTCGACAAGTGGCCTGTATGAATTGAAAATAAAATGGTGGTAGGAATGAGATAAATACAATTGTTATAGTAGGATCAATATGTAGGATGATGATGATTATGATTTATGTCCGTGGTTTTCTGTTCTTGTCTGATCGTTCGTATTGTTGCTTGTTATACTGTTATGTATTTTTTTAAATATTAATTTATGGTTGTTTTGTTATCTAGTAATGTGAGGTAACGTGAAACTTGTAAAAAAAAACTTAATAAAAAGATCGAACGAAAGAAAGTATCCTCACTACGTAACAGTTTGGTTCGTAAAAAAAACAATCTGCCTTCCCACATCGCTTGATTCACTGTGTAAAAAAATCGAAATCAAAAAGGGAAGACGCAATTATGAGTGACCCCACCTTCCTGCTCGCTATCTGTTTTAAACTCAGCCTCTCTTCTAAGTCATTGTCTGTCAAAGCACATGGCATTGTGAATAGAGACGTAAGGGCCCGTAGCCCAGCGAGCACGCACAACGCCACGCCCTTCGAACCGAAGCAGCTAAATGAAAATAACCACTGATGTTATTATTGACACCAGTGCTTTGTCAAAGCTCGGTTAAAAAGTCCTATGGGGAGTTTTTCTCCCTTTGTCTGCTTAAGGCAGTGGTTCTCAACCTGTGGGACTCGACCCTCAAGTGGGACGCAGAGGTAGATTACAGGTGGGGCGTAAAATATCTATGTTTTAATCCTTTATTAATCCCACAATTCTCTGCATTTAACCCCTCCTTAGTGTTTAAGGAGCAGTGTGCTGCGCCCGGGGCTTTGGTACCTTGCTCAAGGACACTTCCACATGCAAACTACGAAGAGATCAGGGATCAAACCGGCCATCTTGTGGTTTCAGGAACATTTTTCTTCCAAAAAAAAAAAGTTTGAGAACCACTAGCATAAGGTATAGGTGCTTTTTTTTTTTTTACCCATAGCTGCAATCTGTTGATCATAAACTAAAAACCACAGTGACCAAACGCAATGCCGAGCGAGTACTGCCACGGGTCCAAGTAAATGTGGGAGGGTGTTTTTGTATGTGTGCGGGTGCGTTAGCGTTACTGGCGTTGGGGACATCGGTTTTCGCTTTAAAAACATTGTTTTCACCCACTTTGTTTTTGACAATCCCGAGTGTGAGCCACATCATCACGTCCCGCTCGCCCTCCTTTTCCTTTCACATTCTCATCCCATCTTCCTTGCACCTCGGCCAAGGTTATCGCTTCCATCGATTCTTATCATCAGCCTTTTCAATTGATCTATTACCCCTGCACCCCACCTACTTAATGCCGGCTTGATTAATTATTGTCCCCCACAGGGCTGGGAGTGGGGAGGCTGCCAGAGAGAATTCTCCAGATTAAGATGAATCTTCATTGTCTTTGTTCCCTGGAGTGTCAGGGCACAGCGACTTGTGTTGTGTTGCAACACGCTGGATTTAGACACCAGATGTGCACTCAGGACTCTATACCCTACATACTGCATGGCACAAGCTGTAGGGATCGCCTGTTTATTTGCCTCTCCTTCTTTATTTCTCAATAGGATTCATTATTATTTAGAAGCATCAGATCATTTGTAAAAATGGAAATTAAATTCCCAAATCCAATTTCCATGACAAGCTTCATTGACACTACTGATGTGTTTTATTCCCTGATAGCACGGAGCAAACAGGGAGCGAAGGGTTGGAGACGGGAGGAGAGGAAGAGAGAGAGAGAGAGCTTTTAACTGCATAATGGATTTATCCCATTTTGGGCCCTTCAGCATTAAAAACCTCTCGTTTATTTTGCTATGAGAATAAAAGTCTCCGGCTCTAGATGTAGTCAGAGGGTTCGTCATTTGATGGGTTCTATCGGTCTCCGTGTTTGATGCCTATTTGTTCTGGCAGGGAAATGCCTCGTGGATATGAGCAGATCAACATATTATCAGTCCATTAATGCTGTTGAAAATCTCTCCGGCTGCCAACAGTTTGCAAAAGACACCGCTTTGCCTTCAGCAACAGTTACTGTATATTTGCTGTGGCAGGTAATTCAAACATAATGTACATATCATTTCTGGAGACATTACTGAGCTGGATTATGGGCTTCAAAAATGCTCATTTTGTTCTTGTTTAGCTCGTGTTGTGACAAAGCCATTGAGCGTGTCCCCTGCTGCTATAACAACACAGTAATGTAGTGTTATCATTTCTAATGTATGTATTTATTTACTCATTTATGTTTCTGTCTTTTGTTTGCAGTTTTTTGAAAAGAGAATACGTCAATTTACTTGAGCACAATTTTGGAGTACTTTATTCTCCTTCTACTAAATAGTTTGTTTTTTTTGTATTCATGATGTGATTTAGTAAGTTTTACAGACAGATTTGTAGTTTAGTTTACAAGAGCATGAATGTTTGGTAAAGTAAGATTCAAATTGCAGGACTTTTACCTCACTTTTCAATGCAGTATTGCAATTTTTATTTTCAGAGACTTTCATTTTGTGTTGATTTGGGTGGTATCTGTAGATAAAAGTGTTTTTAGGAGCACCAGATTCCCTTTAGAGATAAACAGTGTGCCCTCTGCAGTACTGGTCATACCTTCCCTCCAGCGGACCCAGCAGTACATCCTGGTCTTCCAGCGGTACATCCTGGTCTTCCAGCAGTACATCCCTGGTCTTCCAGCAGTACATCCTGGTCTTTCAGCAGTACATCCTGGTCTTCCAGCGGTACATCCTGGTCTTCCAGCGGTACATCCTGGTCTTCCAGCAGTACATCCTGGTCTTCCAGCAGTACTTCCTGGTCTTCCAGCGGTACATCCTGGTCTTCCAGCGGTACATCCTGGTCTTCCAGCGGTACATCCTGGTCTTCCAGGGGTACATCCTGGTCTTCCAGCGGTACATCCTGGTCTTCCAGCGGTACATCCTGGTCTTCCAGGGGTACATCCTGGTCTTCCAGCGGTACATCCTGGTCTTCCAGGGGTACATCCTGGTCTTCCAGCGGTTCATCCTGGTCTTCCGGCCGGAACATCCTGGTCTTCCAGCAGTACATCCTGGTCTTCCAGCAGTACATCCTGGTCTTCCAGCGGTACATCCTGGTCTTCCAGCAGTACAGGGTTTGTTTTGGCTCCCAGTCGGGACCAACAATGCAGCCGAAGTCCAGACCGCAGGTCAAATCCGGCCGCATCTGGGTCTGTCTGCGGTGGGCTGATCGCTGCTGGAGACCCCCACCCCCTCCCCTCTGCCCCTCCTCTTCCTTTGAGTCTGAGCTTCAGGAGGTTCTGATAAACCTGTATGGTTTTGTCTGATTCTGGGAGGAATCCAACATGGTTGAACCAGTTAAAAGCAAGAAGAATGACTACAAAGAAACAGCCTCGTCTTTCTGACGGTCTCATTCAGGAATATAGTGAGACTTGTTCACAACCAGTTTAAAGTTCCTTTCTGTAACATAACATAAATAATCGGAATATTGTTTCTCCACAACGACTTTCAAGGTCCAACATTTTTGGATGAAATCTGAAAACGCTTCACTGTTAAAAATAAACTTTTTTATTGCCTGAGTAGTTTGAATGCGAGAATAAGATTGGCAGGACAAAGTAAAAGTGCTGATATTGAAGGGAAATAGGAATAATAAATACAAATCCTTAGGGGGCCAGTGTCCTTGTTAGAAAGAGGGAGGGGGGGGGGCTCGGCCATTGACGGAGTCTTCTTCTCTGCTCCACTGTGTGTTGTCCCTCAGCCAGTTAGAGAGCTCTTACTTAAATAAATCTCCAAGCCTGACAAGCAAACAGGTCCAATGAGAAAGAAGGAAGTCAGCATCCATCACCAGTTTGTACAATAAAGGCGGGGTCAGGGGAGGCCAGACACATTGCCACTGTGAATAATACAAAGCTGCAGCAATTGGACCACACACATACACACAGACACACAAGCCGAGTCTCTCTTTCCTGTTGGGTAATGATATGAGTCTGATGAATGAAACAAATGATCCAGGCCGTGTGTGCAACGATCGGGATGTTCCCGCCCTTCTGTCCTTGTAGGTCAGTAATCCATGTAGGCCTTCAGGTGCTCCTCGCTGCATAAGAACACACTTCAAAGAGATAAATGTCTTCTAGATGTTGAACAAAGTGTGTGTGTGTGTGTGCTCCCTCTCTCAAAGCGTACGATATTTACCAACTGAACCAAGTAAAGTCCTCCCAAAAGAAGATTGACCGCAGTGATTACTGTATTGTTTAGTGTCTACAAGGTGTGACGATTCATTTATTCAATTGTTCCACAGCCAACCGCTGCAGCAGAGAAAGAAAACGTGATCTGTGTATTTTTGTGATATCTATCACAATGTCACTCTGCAACGCTCAATAATTGATGTCTGAGATTCAGAGTCAGTGAACTGAAAGTGCAGATTTCCATCTCGAGCAGAGCAAGTCACGAAGATCTCCCGTGAGCTCAGCTGAATGACGGCAGTCAACATGAACGCATTGCATATGTTATTCTTTTGTACTGCAGTCGAGATGAGGAACTCTAACCCTTTAGCCAGCGGCCATTCATCGTATCAACTGCAGCTGGCTCGCTAATAAAGCTAATGTTAGCGCCACGAGGAAGATGACAAGATTTTCTTTTACTTCTTTTGGAATTATTATTCATCTTTAATAGGCCACATACAAGCTACCATGCTAAAAGAGTGAGACTAAAGTTGTGTGTCCCCAAGGCAAAAAGTAGCATCCGCCAGTTGGTGATTCATGTAGAAGACGACTAAATAAAGAACCCAAATTGCTCTTTTATTGCAGTGTAGAGACAGTTAATTCAAATATTACGGTAAGATGGAGAAAAAGTTCTGCCTCAGGTTTTTATTCCAACTTATGTTTGATGTCTTTTCAAGTCTGTTTCACTATATTTGGTGACTGTACTGATATGTCTGGTAATGATGCACAGACTTCTTCCCCAAATTCAGTGAAGAGTAGAAGAAAGTGGCTAAACTCTGATGCTGGACAGTGCCCAGATGTCTCTGTCTGTCTGAGAGTGTCTGGTTTGTCTACGGTCACTTCGAACTTGTCTTATTTGTTGTGCTTACGTAGTTGCTAATCATATTCTGTCTCTCTCATTAACCCAATATGAGAAACAAACAATGCACCAACCGTCTGAATACCGCACTCGCTGCCGAGGCCGTTGCTTTGACACTTTGCAGTCCACAGTGCACTAATGGTTAGCTGGAATACATCAGAGAAAGTATGTTGTTTCTAAAGAGCAGCAGGAGGCTTACTCCTTCCTTTATAAAGTACCCAGCTGAAGATGCTGCATTCTGCTCACACTGCAAGCGTACATTTTAGGCCACGCACGGTGGTGATGCCGATATAGAAGATCAGATTAGAGTGCCCAGATATGAGTTTACAAAAGCTGGGAGAGAATATGTCACAGTCCATTAACCCGTCAGCCTTCTGCACGCTGACAAACACCTTGTGTTTAGTTTTAAAAGCTATCTGACCATCACCTATGTTACAATACATCAATGCAATCCTTGAATTATGTGTCAAATCGACTATGTTTTGGTGTTGAATGGTGCTTTTGGTCAGTCAGTGCTGAAATCCCTGTCCCAAATCCTCATGAAACTGACTATGTTGAATAAACCTGCACCTACTAAGCATGGTGCCGGTTTGGAGTACCCCTATACTATCAAGTACACAGTGGGGTGATACTCCACGGTGAATATACTTTTTGACATTATGCTCCGAGTCTTTGGAAGGTGCTTTGAGTCGGGTACTGCAGGAAGTGATGCTGAGCTGTTTAGCTTGGCCTGATAACAATTGCGTCGAACGTTAGATAAGAAAAAAGTCATTCCTGAGCATCGCTTTCATCACAGTCCGATGCACACTGGTTCCACGTGTAGAGAAACTCTGCTACGAGTGGACAGTCGCGGTTCGAGGGATGCTCCAGTTAATTTGACATAAATAACAATGACTGGTCTATAATCCTCTGAAAAGAAGGTTCAGAGACAAAGATTGGGAGCAAATAGCCCGAGACATTCAAGCTGATACGACGCTTAGACTGCACCACACACAAATCACAACAACTGAAAGCTGAGTTCCAATAATAACCCGATGCCGTGGTACATTATCGTTTGTCTGCTATGGATTCTGCTGCCGCTTGTGATGTGAAGTGGTCCGTCAATTGAAAGAGGTTGCGAAATCTTTGCAGTTGCCCGTGTGGCCAGAGTTTCACTTTATTCCCCAAGTCTCCTCTCTATTCCCATTCTTTGTGTTCTCTCAAGGAGTCACCCATCCAAGGACATCACTTACAGGCGAAGCAAAAAGCGAGAAGGACAAACATTCAAACACACCAACCTGCAGGTGCAGCGAGAGAGCGAGTGAGAGACTTTTTTTCCCCAGCTTTATTTTGTTGAGTTTTCACTCGCGCTCTGACAATCACCCCTTCCCCTCACAAGCTCCCTTTCTTGCTGCCTTCCCCGGCTTGTCATATGTGGTTTCAGAGCGCCAACCCAGCTCTGTGCCTCCAAGGGAGCTCCGGGCAAGTGTCACTTTAAGTTACGCGCGCCGCGTAAAAACCGGCACCGAGCTAACGGTAACAGATCTGTGCAAAATCAGGTCAAATGTCGCCATCTCGATCCCACCCTTTTGGTGATTGTTACATTTGGAGAGCAGAAGCTGGTGATTTGAAAAAGGAAGAAACGATGGCATAATCAGTGCGCTCACATCCAGCCGTGCACCACCCCCTCTGTCTCTGAGCAGTCGGCCACAGAGCGAGTAACGCAGACATTACATAGGACGGAGAGTGAGCCACGGGGAAGGAAAGGAAATCATGATGGAAGCAGTGCAGGTGTTGCATGTAGGAGCCATGTCTTTCTCTTTGATTTACACAGGACAACTTGCAACGTTCAGTATGATCACAATACATATATCAGAGGAGCATTTTAGAACTTAACTATATTCCAGCCATTTGGTAACTTTAAATACTTCAAGGTGCTAAGCGAAGGATCAAAAATTCACAAAAGCCAATACGCTTCTTAAATAACAAAAACCGTGTTATTGATTCGCTCGGAAATTGAAATAAAGGAATAATAAAAAGGGTTTCTGCAAACCGGCAGCAGGCTGGCATTGAGGACAGCAGGTTTCCTGAGCACTGGGTCTGGTACCTGAGTACTTCAGCTACATCTAGTGGCAAAGTTCCTGCCCATGTGTTGTAGTGAGAGCCTGTGATTTGTAATTTAAAATGCAGTGAAAGCACATCAATGGTGTTGCTGGCTGCAGGAATGAAGAGGAGAGCTTTGCACCAATTCAACCAATTGTCTTAGCGTGTATAAGGACAGCAGTATATATATATATATACACATATGTAAAAAAAAAACAATAGCAAAGTCACACATGTAAATCAATTGTTTCTTTATTTTTTAATGCAGATAAAATAATTGCTAATTGGCAAGAGGGCGTATTCAAAAGGGGTATTATTATGCATTTCCTTTCTTTTGCTAAAGCTAAGGTCTCATCTTAATTTGTAGACGCACATAATTTGTCACTGTTCTACAGAAGCTCCCCATCGTCTTCATCTGAGCTGGAATATTCAGGGAAAAAAAGAACATTTTGTTTGTTAATTCTGCTTCTATTATACAATGTGTTGGCAATGTGAACTTTTTATTAAAATATCATATCAATGTTTGAAATATGCTGTCTTGAATTATTTGTGCCTGTTCAGTTATTATTGCAGTTATTGTATTTCATAGTCATCTATCATTCATATGGCTTTGAGATATTGGAGATAGTGTTGATTTTTTTTTTCTCTCTCGCTCAAGGGGATGGTCCAAATATTGTATTAATAATGATGGGGAGGGCCTTAAAAAAAAGTGAAACATCATGTTCCACCAACCACTTTAATACTTTAATAAAGTCCCCTAAAAGCTATATGAAAATACAATGTTCTTAGATAACAATTTATTATCTAAATTATGCAAGCCTTTACATAATTTAAATAATAGACTTGCATCACTTCAAAAAAATCTGTACAAACTGTAGTTTGTACATTTGTTTCTCTGTTGGGGGAAAAAAATCATAATGTAATAAATGATTGAGGTGCATGAAGAATTAGAACAAATATTTATACACAGAGATATATTTATATAAATCCTATTCATATCATATAGACTGTAATAGACTGCAGTGACCTAAAGCTCTAATCTAATGGAAATCATGGTAATCTAATGGAAAACATGTTTCTCTGCCCCACGAAGATGAAAGGAACACATGAAAAGCCCGTGGGATTCACAACTGTTGGTAAAAGGCACTCTGCTCACATCCCTCCACAAGAGTGGCAACATCAGCCGAGGTGAGTGTGTGTGTGTGTGTGTGTGTGTGTGTCGGGGGGGACGCTGAGTGCATGAAACACCTGATGAAAGACTGAATTCTTCCCCGTAACAACAAGTTGGTTTGTGATAAATAACAGCTGCCCCCCCCCCCCCCCTCATTCATTATAGATAATATCCTGTGTACTTATCTTACACATAAATTGTAGAATCTTCTTCATCTGTGTTCTGTGAACACCAATTTGTGTGACTTTAGTTCATGTAAAATCTGAAGATATGTAACGTGACACAGTCGAGTGTCGAATGCTTTTTTTAGCGCAGACTGGGAGTACAAAGCTATGTATGATCAAGGTGTAAATTGCCAACAAGAATTACCATGGCAGCCCTGAGCAATAACGCATTAGTGAACAGTAGCACTCAGCAGCCGGGGTCACAGGCAGGCCTACTGTCACATAGAAAGTAATGACAGGTAAGTGGAGATGTTAGGAGAAACATAGATAGCAATATTGATCTCAAATGTGTTTTTTTTTCACTCAATTGTGAAGGAAAAGAACATGGATCAAGAGTGTTATGTTGGTTATATAAGTGCAACTTATATAGTTGACATTCTTATAGCCTTATCTATACTTGGGCCTCAAAAAATCACCAGAGAAAACGTTTCTTTGAGTATAGGCGTCGCCCTTTGAGAGCCCTCACTATTGGGTTCATCCGCACTTGCGATATATAAAAGCTCCAAATTGAAAATAGCATTTCTATAGTTGCTTTAGGTGGAGCCGGAGGAGCTCACAGCTTCGTCGACTATGCCTCTAATCATAGAATCTAGAGTTACAATAAGTAACCAGCCTTCTATATTGTTGAGGCTTTGTCCCTGTGAGGGCTGTTGCGATTGGGTTGAGGGCAAAGCTGATGTCATGCATGCCCCACTGTGACACCACGGTCCACAAGCAGACATCATACATCAGTTCACTAACCGTCAAAACATGCGCAATAGCTAAAGTAGACTCCAACTGTGGACCACGGTGAAAAATAAATGTTATACTCTCCACACGCAGCGCTGCCACTGCAAACGAGTGGGCCAAAGATTACGTATCGTAATGGTTCCCATGCAGCCAACTAATCTGCGATGATCAGATTAGAGGCGCACCGCGTGTAAAAACGCCGGCTAACGCTTCATCTGCTGCGACTAGCAAATCGAACGCTGAATGAGTCAGAAAGGATTTGGTTAATCTTCCAGAAACGGAGGAAGAAGGGCACCGAGAAGGCCGAGACGCCGCTGTGCAGATGTCTCTGAGGAGAGCCGCGGATGAGGATGAAACTGTCTTGAATGGCTCCACTCGCGCTGCACTGGAGGCTTGTGTGATGGCTCCACACAATCGGGAGGACAGATGCTGTTTTGACAGAGCCACGCCTCGCGAGTGCCCTCTGTAATGCGTCTGCCTATTGCAGTGAGCACAACATACTGAGACGAGGGGCGCTGTGGGCATCCTGATGAGGCGAAAGGGAGAACCCTTCGAGATGAATTATTCTTGACCAAAAGGAGTCTGTTAAGATTTGACGTCATGGGATCCTGCAATTACAGTTCTACCTGGCTGAACTGTGGCGTCAGCGCGGTGTAATCGAAGGGGCTTTAACGCTCTGAATATTGCGCAAAAGCCCTTACCGGTCAGAGTGCTCTCTTTCAGCAGCCAGGCCCACAGACGTTGGTCTAACCCTGGGAGGTGGAGGACCGTGCCGTGCAGTCGTCCTTCTATGTGTCAATGCAGCTGCCCCGGTTGCCCCCGTTGGCAGCTGCACCACGGACGTGAACCATGACGCGCTTGTGCGTTCTGGTGGCACCAGAGTGATCGTTAGTCTTCCTTTCATGCACGCTTGAAACTCTGGGACATCAGAGGAACTGAGCTTCGGGCCGCAGTTGGTGGGAGAAGGCCATACCCTTAGTGGAGGGCGGTTGTGTGCTCACTGACAACCTCATTGCGCCTGTGCCACAACATCTGAAGCGGCGCTCCACCAGTTCGATAGTCAGGGCTGCCATTTCCAACGACGTACCGTAAAAGTCGGGTTATGAGCCGCTACTCCCTTCGGTGGTTGTCCCCGCTGTACCCAGCTAGCACTGCTGCTAGCTCCCTGCTAGCTCTTCGACAACCTTCGAAGGTAGCAGGATCAGCCCTGGCTCGACGCCCGACTCGGGCAGCGGGGTGTGGGCAGAAGCAGGGAACTAGCAGCAGCGCTAGCTGGCTACAGCGGGGAGCTAGCGGGGACAACCAGTAGCGGCTTATAACCCAACTTTTACAGTAATCGTTTCCACCACAAAATACCAACAAAGTCAGCTATATTTTATTGAATTATTTTTTTGAAGATTTGGATAAGGCACAAGAAGAGAGTAGACACAAAAACCCCAAAAACATTGATTAACAAGCAAACAAATCATCACCAACCACTACAGCTAGAAAAACCTTCCCTCCCTGAAGGTGTGGAAGCCGGAGCTTGTAGTGTCTTGAAAACATAACCTTGGAATCCACGTCTGCATGGATAGCAGGCTGTCCCACGCTGTGCCAACTCATGACAGCGCCGGAGTTCAACTCTGCAATCAAACCCTGAGTCTTCCAGAGGTTGTGCTGGGACATCACAACCCGATTGGTGTAAGTTGGTTAATAATTTATGTCTTTTGTGTGGGGAGAGTGGACTGTGAAGCTGAAACATGCTCAGTGGGAACATGAGCACATCTGCTGAGAGGAAACTGCTCTCGAGAAGAAGTGGGGGGCCTTGAAGGGGGTCAATGTGTTTCATTGGTCTCATGCGTGGACCCCACGTGGGGTTCGAGGGGGTCAGCCAAATATGGACAAACACAAATACAACATGATCGTAGAAATGTATGAAAGACAATCCGTTTAAAAAGAAACATGCGTTTTTTTTCTCCAATCTCTGCGGGCATCTATGCATAATTCTTTCAGTCGGACCGTGTGGAGTCCGCCTTGCTGTGACAGGAAGTGTTTTATCCCGACAATGGAGGGCTTTGGATTTCATCAGTCTTCAAGAAAAATCGGTCTTTATTAATCTTTGCCAAGAAGCATCCTTTACCGCAACTGTCTGGTTGCTTTGGCACAGGATGAAAGAAACTAACGCGCTGGAGTAGCTTCATTGCACTTTTCACTGGGTTCATGTGAGGGCCTGCCTCTGCTTTATGTTTATTACCCTTTTTACACCTGGGATCTGTGAACATTACTGTCAGCTGATGAGGATGTGAGAATCTAACTGTCGCCTCTCAAAAGAGGAACATTGTCGATGCAAAACCCAAATCAAAGTGCATTGCTCATCATTGTGCCTTTAAATATTCAGGAAAATAAATGTAAAAGGTTTAAGGTTTTTTTTTCTCGTTTTGCCATTTGTGCAACAGTCCAGACACATTTGGAATGTTTGTGCAGAGCTCTCTGAGTCAACATTACGTGGAAATAAAAAACCACGATGATAAGAAAGAGAAAAAATATGAAATATGAAAACACTATACATACGGTATATGTACAAAAGGTTTTAAAAAAGTCCAGTGTAAGGGTTAATAAAATATATTTTATTGGATGAGACGTTGGATTGTTTCGAGCCAGTCTTCTGCTCGTGTCTGGACGCATCACTTCAATGTCTCGTATGTTTTGTAATTTCAATAAAAGTGTTTTTTCCCAGTGATTGCAAAAGATTTCCCTCTTTACTGTGTGTGTCTAACGCAAGAAACAGTGTGAAGTCTTTCGTAAGAAGTGTGTTGCAGAGTTGCAATCGCATTGCGAAGCAGAAAATGTGTTCCTACTTTTGGTGCTTTTGTCTTACAGCATAGTTAGAAAAGTTCAGGTTGAGATACTTTTGTCGAAACATTTGCTTTTAGCGTGTCGGTGGTCACAAAGCTGTCGGATTTCCTCCTTCTGGAGACGGTTGTCTCTCTGAGTGGCATAATTCAACTCAAAGAGACTCAAGAAAAGATGTCTTGCTTTACAGCCCAATTGTGAACGTAAGTTGAATAATTTAAAGAGTTAAATGAATAACAAAATCAAATAAAAAATGCTCCTGCTCTTTTGGTGCAGCAAAAAGCAAACCGGGAAATACAAGTTAGAGCCCATTACAAAGAGTCAAACGTACTTTGTGTACACATCTGGAGTTCATGCTGTCTGCTGAAAACACCGCTGATAACTACGCAGCCCCTGATGTCTTTCTGAAAATGGATCAGTTTTATTCCTTTCGTTTGAGACCAGACTGTGTGTGTGTGTGTGTGTGTGTGTGTGTGTGTGTGTGTGTGTGTGTGGTTTTAAAACATTAAATGGGTCATGGGCTGCTCCCCTTCCCTATGGCAGATTGTGTCAGCAGGCAATGGTCCAACTGGCTATGAAGATCCTGTTCAATTTTTCACCATACTGCAATATTATACAGTATTAAAATGCAAAGAAAGAGAAAAAGTCATCAATAAAGTATAGCACAGTTAGTCTTACACACACACACACACACACACACACACACACACACACTTCATAACAAATGTATGTTAATCTATTTTAAATTTGACTGATGCATAATGATATTATTGCAATTTTAATTTCGTATTTTTAAGTCAAACATTTGAACTACTCATTATAGCAGTATTTACATGAATTCGTACATTTGAACCGGTTAAGTTCCCCTATTTAAAACTGGGCTCTTTGGTGTGCATCGATCCGTCCACTAACACCAGCAGAGAAAATGCAAACAGACGTCTCCACATTCTCATCGTGAGCTCGCCTGGCTCGACCTGCTTTGTTTTTCAAGAAGTTCAACATGGTTATTTTAGGAGACTCTAATTTATTCAAAGCCCGTATTTGCCCCTCTGCGGGGAGCAGTGATATAATGCTATAAGTCACACTAGACACTAACAATAGCCGCGGGCCACTGGTCAGCTCTGTTTTTAGTTGACTGTTGAATCATTTGAAAAAAGATGTCACTTGTTTGCTATTAAGTGCTTTGCCGTTTCCAGCCAGGGGCAGCGGCTGGCCAAGATAAATAACCTTCTTGCGATGTTAGCGGAATTCTTTCCCGGATAAACAACTAAGCATGACAAGGCCTGCTGCACGGGCTCGTTTCAGCGCGGCTCCCGATTTTGGTGTCGAAAGAAATGCTTGACAAAAGACATTAATGTTTTATTACCGCCCATAAACACACTGTCAACACAGCCCGCTGAACTCTGTTTGTCAAATGATATGGCTCAGACATCGTAGGCGTCAGCACCGATGTGGTATCTATCAATACTGAGGAGCTTCCTGCGGATTTTATTCTGGTGGTCTCTCGGGCGCGAGAGCAACATGGTTGAGAAACTAGATGTAGAGCTACATGTCGAGCACATGCAATCAATTGTGAGTTGTTTTTAGGATGAATCTACAAAAAAAAACACCACTTATTCATTGAATCTTGAGAAACCTATAGAGCCCCGGAAGTCCCCTAACGTGGTTTCATTTTTAATCTTTTTTTACATAACAGAATTACCTTGTTGGAACAAGTTTGTGCGCACAAGAGAAAGAAAATATGTATTACCTTTCGGGACTTTCGGGGCTCCATAGAACAGCAGTTTTATAAGCCATGCTAACATCTTGCCCTGAGGGACAATGAGGGATAGAAAGGATACAAGAATGTAATACGTACACATAAGTTGCTTAAATTTAAAGAAATGTCCCTGGATAAAAAAAAAAAATGTGGGTCAATTTAAATTTCCTCTGAGTGATTGTCAAAGGGAGATTTTTTAAGAGGGGCACAGGGGAAGAACTAAATGTTATTAAAAGCCATTCAGTGGAGACAATGTGATAAAGTGCCCCCTAACCTTTTCAAATCCAATCCCCCCTACGGGAGCAGACTGAGCGATCGCTATATAAAACTGTAAATCAAAGCTTGTTTTATGAAAAAAAAAAGCCCAAAACTGCTGTATTTGGATGTATTAAACGCCATAAGTAATACACAAATGAAATATATGGTTTGGTACATGAAAAAATGTAAATGTCACAGATGTGCGTAAATGGGCCCCAATGCAAATTTTGGAGTCCTCCCCTGAATTCTCTCTGGACTAAACCCTCTCTAACGTTGTTGTGCTTCACTTTATCAAAGTCAACCTTTGATGGAGTGAATGTTCACATATTGTGCTATAATCTGGGTTAGCGTTAGCCCTCACAGCTGCATCATTTCAAACAAATAATCATCCTGAAAGTGTTTCTTTGTTTTCTAGGTGGAACTGAAACCATGTTGTTCTTGTGTCGTCTTCATTTTCTCTTAACCAGTAACATATAGACTGATATTTACACATCTGAACAAAATCTCACACGTGCACCTTTTACTATAACACCAACATTATTCAAATAGTCCTGGTGGTTGCAGAGATACACCCTTTTTGGTTTGGGTATGACATTTTCCATCCCTACACAGAGCAGTGGTCCTCTTTGTATACGCCTTTACCTCCGCTGCACTTTCAAACAAAAATCTGAATCCGCCGAAGGTCAGTTAAAGGTGATGTGCAATTCCAAGAAAGGAGAGATGTAAAAAGTCTTAACTTGAAACAAATGTATTACACGTCATACATTACAGAATGTAGCATACGAAAACTTCCCCACTCTAGTTAATTAGTTTGAAAACCTTGAAGGCCAAGACAGTTCAGTGAGTGTTTTAATAAAAAAACTGAATGCTTAACTGAATACAGTCAAGTGATGTGTTCAGGTGTCAATTTATTCTGAAAAAAATCAAAGCTCGAAATGAACTCACAACGTAGGTTTACTTCATTTGACGTAACCTCGTTCACCTCAATCTAAAATACATTACTTTGGTAGTTGGCAGAAAGTTGATTGAACGCACAATGTTCAATGTTGTAACTACGGCTGCTGAAAAAAACTGTTAACACAAAATGCAATTGCATTTTCTTTGTATAGCACAATATCACAAATCAAAAACATACGACATCCAGTGTCACGGACCCTCGCATTGGATAATAGGGAGGGGTTTAAAAAAAAACTATAACAACTCATCACTTTAACTCCCTATTGAGCTTTAACGATTGAAACAGGCAGTTTCATATAGTCTAAAGAGCTATGCAGGAATTCGTTAACCTCGACCTGTCTCAACTTTGCTTATCCGAGTGTCTCCGTGATCATCTCTGCCATGATTTGTCCGACAAGTTATTACGATAGCAAGAAACATAAAGTCAGTGGGTTTGTGGGTCCAAAGTGGAGACATGAGTTACTGTGGTTTGATTATTTTCCCCTCGAAGAAGAAGATATGTATTATTAGGCCACTAGTTGAAGGAATACGCCTTTGTGATCATAAGAAAACAAGAAAAAACTAACAAAAAACATGCTCCATTGTCATACGAGTCATTACTTTTCACATGACATTTCTTCCTGTGCTTTCATTAGAACTGCATAAACAATTGTTCTCCATAAACCGTCTATAACAACTTCCCTCTGCATGGAGACCTAACAGATATGGGCTTTGAATATAGACACAAGGTATCTTTCCAGGCAATTTCAAATTAATTATTGCACGCACACAGTGTGTCGAGCAGCCCTGACAAGTTATTCCGTTTGCATTAGAAAGGGCACTTGGACAGATGGTTCCGGCACCAGCTGGACCTCTGCCTGTGTACGTGTGCCCTATTACGTCTCTGCATTATATTCCTTTGTGCATTTGTGTCCATTAAAAAAAGAGACACGATACTTTGAAGGGAAAAGTGCGGGACGCTACTTTGTTGCAACAATTACAAACAGATGAGAAAGAAAAGGCATCTGTTTGAACAGAGCCGACAGGCGGCGGCCATGTTCTTCTCCGGCTCACATTATCATCTTGAGGCAGGCTTTCGTCTCTGTTTCCGCCTGTAGCCCTTTGCCTCACCCTAATCCTATTTATTATTGAGTTGTGTTTAAAGGTTGTACATGGGGATTATATATTATTTTATCCCTTATTTATATGTTTAATTTGATACCTAACAAGATGTTGTTGTTGTTTTTGGATTTATACCATGTTTTTTTTCTTGATTTGTACCTTGGGATCTGATATAAAAGGGTCCCCATGTTTGTGTATCAATCTGAGCTTTGTTTCCCTTAAACCGCTGGACTCAGAGGCGCACAGGTACAAGGGAGGAGCCAACTCATCTTTTGGTGACCAGATGCGATCCAGGAACAGCACACCCCCTGGGAGAGGAAATTGGAGCGGGACGTAAAAAGGGAAGCAAATATTCTCGACGGGCGAAGCTGAAGCGGTGTGTGTCGCACGGGGGACAATATCCACACTTCCATGGTCTGTGATCATCAGCAGGCACCACCTTCCCTGTGTTCGTAGATGAAGAAAGCGTTCAGATTCTCTCTTGAGACAAATGTCCTCTGTGCTTGTGCAAAAGCATGAACAAAGTCACTGAATACTGCCTGCTGGACCGGACGCTGCTGCGTCATGCTAACCCTGCTACATCATGATTAGCAGATTTATACAGGAAACATATAAAATACCACGCTGTATTATTTCAATACAGTAATGTTCCACTCTGACCACAACTTCCCAACAGCCTGTCTACAAGCTGGACATGGAAATTGTGGACCTTCCCAGGGAAAGGTTCAGAATGAAAAGAAGACAGTGAAGCGTAGTGGCAGATCATCACGTGCTGTAACACGTTGGCCCCTTGCCAAACAAACGACGACGACCCCCTAACCCTCACCATGAAGGAATTGCTCCGGGCCCAACTTCAAGTTACAATAAACATCAGGAGAATACGGAAATCGGGAATATCAGGAGTGTATGGACGAGCGTCAAATGAGGCACGTATGAGAGAGTGAATGACTAAACATTGGAATTGTGAAGCGCTGGAGCAGCAACAGGATGCGACACGGTGATGGAGGGACCAGAACGAGGTCTTGCAGAAGGCTTTGCATGCGGATAAGCCAGCTGGCGGTGCAGGTGTGCCACATTCCCTCCGACGACCCCGGCCTTCACTCCGCCGGCGTGCAAACCCACGAGTACACAAACTCCCCCCAAACGAGGCATAGTCACAAAGCAGACGGCACCTACTCTGACTTAGAAAGCTGTGCAAAGTATACATGAAAACCACTGGTGGTAGGAAACAGAACACCAGAAGGGATCTTCATGAGTGAGCTAGGAAAGGAGTTTGGCTTTTTTTTTCTCCAAGAGCCAGCGGTCCTTGTTAGTCCAATTTTAACGGCGGATCTAACTTCCGACATTTTAAACGGCGTTTTTCACGATTTTTGTCTCCGTTTTTTAATTTGTGTAATCTTGGATTCATTGAAGGGAAACTCTGTTGCAGTGTTTGATTCCAGATGGAAGAGAGCAGGTGTTGTGCTAACGTAACAGTAATCTACTGTGAAACGCACATTCGACGTCTCCTACATGATCGCGAGTCTGCCGCATTTGTTCAGAGTTAATGCACCTCTTTGAATGGCAGGAAAATGTTGAATCAGACCAGTGGGACGCTGAACTGGTGCACAATAACGATGATCCCCAAAACAATGGATGCAAATGGCAAAGTATATGGCACTATTATTCTTCATGAACTTTTTTTTGATCTGCATTAAAAAGGCAAAATGATAAACACACCAGTGCGCATCCACCTCTATCGACAACTGTTCCTCTCTGTGGCTCCTATGGAAAATCCAATTTTACACACCATGGCCTTTGTAGATTACTTTCTATTTCCTCCACCCAATTTTTATGAAGACATTGTGATTTTATTAACCAGTAAATACAGTTCTGTGTCACATAGTATGCATATACATACATAAAGATCCATCAATGAAGGCTGAGAGAAGCAGCAAGGAATATTAAATCAGCGCAGTTAGTTTGAACCTGTTGAGGTGTGCGGCATCACCCCCCCCCCCACCACCCTCCTCCCCGTCCCTCCCCCACACCTTCACCACCAATACGAGACTCCCAGGAGTGCTTGCAGGTAAAATTGTGCCATCATTGCAGCATGTATGTGTAACATTGAGAAACATAATGTCTATTATTTATGTCATGTGGAGGCAGCGGGGACATTCTCCTGAGAACATTCTCCTGACAGATTAGTTTTATTTATCACACTTTGCCGGTTAATGCCCGAGAAGAAATGCTTTCTGCAACGTGGTATCACCTCGCCGTTGCTCAGATGGAGTGAAAAGAAATTGTTCAAATATAAGAGGTAATAGAAAATCTTAAATGTCATCTGTAAGAGTGACACTAAAAATCTACTTCAAAGAAATATTGATATTCCAATTTGAATTCATCCTTCAGCTTCTCTTGCGTTGACAGTCTATGTTCTTTTTTTTTTAGATCGTTTCACTGGGAAACCTTTAATATACAGATTGATGACAAATAAACAACAACAAAAAACCTGAATAAACAAGAACCATAATTAATGCAGATGTTTCTAGCTCACAAGTGCTCGCTGGAGGTTTGATGATTATGGAAATGATGTGAATCATATGCCTTCAGATCCCAACCCAGTTGAACACCTATGGGAGGCCGACGTGTTTTACAGCGCTCCACCACCATCTCCACAACACCAAATGAGAGGAGGTTGATTGTTTTTATTTGCAGAAGACTTTCATCAATCTCTGAAACAATCGGTTTATAATCTGACAACAATTTGCCCGGATTGCATATCGGCCTTCAGACGCGGATATCAGTTCATCGACGTTAGTTTCACAGACTCGCCCTCGAGCGCTGGAGCGGCTCGTGAGGCTCGTGGGGGAACGACTTCTTGCTAACACAGCTAATATTGCTATGTCTATTTATTTTTTCACCATTAAACAGACTTAGTGGGCCTCTCCGGATCATGTTTACAGCATGAGTAGCTTCCAATGACCCCTCATGACATGCAGTTTAAAACCTTTTAAAAAACAATCAGACTGAGCAATCTCATATGAAACTGTAAATTATAGCTTGTTTTCTGAAAACAAGCCCAGAAACTGCTGTATTTGCTCTATTAAGTAATATACAAGTGAACTTTATGGTTTGATACATTCAAATGTGCGCAAATGGGCCCCCAAATGTGCCCCAATGCAAAATGTTTGAGTCCTCGCCTGAATTTTCTGTTCTAAACCCTCTTCAACTTTATCCACTTTATCAAAGTCAACCTTTGCAGAGAGAATGTTCACATATTGTGCTATGATTTTGGTTAGAGTTGGACCTTACAGCTGCATCATTTCAAAGAAATAATCATCATGAAAGTGCTTTTAGCCCTAGTGGTTGCAGAGATACACCCTTTTTGGTTTGGGTATGCAATTTTCTAGAAAAGGGCCTAAAAATAGGTTGGTGTTCTAGAAAGTGCCTCAGCTGTGACCAGTTCAACTGAACAATACAGTAAAAAACATGTTTTACTTGTTTTAATTCAGTATGTTTGAGGCATTAAGAGGAAGAAGCAGAAAGGTCTGGAAAGTGTCTTACTTTCCCACGTTGATAATTTAGCAACACCTTCAGATTTATCTTGAGCTTCTAAAAGTCTACACTACATGTCAGCTTATAATTTGTATTTTATACGGTGAACTGCAGGAGTTACTTTCAGAGTGAAGGGTCCTATTTACTTTTACAGTCTATTTCTAGTTGTTGGAAATGAACGCTCCCAAAATAGCCAATATCATGCTAATTTAATCAAAGTGTTGAGATAATATCTATCTATCAATCTGTGGTTATCTCGTTGAGCTTCTCTCCTTCCTTCTGTTGCTTTAATATGTGTCAAGTGATGAACCACCCTCCATTAGCCTGGCTCACCTTCTCCAGCAGCCTGGCACTGTGAACAGTGATTAAGCATACTTTCCACTGTGTAACATACTAATTTAGAAAAAGGCCCAAAGCATAGCAGCTCCCTGATCATATTTTTCTCAGTAATTAGCGTGGCATTTTTGTCTCCTATGAGAGCAATCCATTTCAGCTATTATAAAAGGCTACTTTGTTTCAAACTGCTCATTTCTTTCACAGACGTAATGTTGGGATCGCAAATGGCAATGATTTGCTCAAGATTCTTGGTGAAAGTGTGGACTTTCTATTCTTATCATATAGCTAGGGAACATCAGTGAGTGTTTGTCAGGTAAAGATGCAGATACTTCAAATGTATGGCAGTGTTATATTTATATATATATATATATATATATATATATATATATATATATATATATATATATATATGGTCTGACTATACTAAGTGTGTCTTCAGCATATCTCGGGAGCCGTTCATCCAATCTGCTTCCCACTAGGCGTCTGTATTGTTAGGGGCCTAGGGATACGCAGTGTCAAATGTGATGCAATTTTGACACGCAACACATTCAATATTAATAAAGCTAGAATAAACAAGCAACGTTGAGCAACGGGGACGAAGCTGGAGGGCTCGACGAACTGAGTCGAGCATTTCCAGAGTGCAGCTCAACTCTGCTGCTGGATGCTCGGTATAAGCCGGCTAACGTCACAGACAAACTCCTTTTTTACTTCCCTGGAGTCAAGGAGTGATGAGCGTTTTTTCCGACAATGCTGCAAGCAGCTCTGCAGCCTGCCCTCCAGAAGGGCAAACGCTCTGAATGGACACGCACTCCAGAAGAGCAACACTGCAAGCAGCCACACCAGGAGACTCAATCGGCTAGTTCCAAACAGGCCCGCGCAATGGCCACAACTTGGATGGCTAGTATCAAGAGCACCAAGCCCGCTGCGCCTATTCTCAGACTTGATGACATTCATTTCAATTTCCAAATGACCATAACCCTTGTGGTTTAAAAGAAAATGAAGTAACCGTTAAGTTTAAGTACTTACGTAAACTCTGTCAATTTTCCGCAAGGACCGTAACGTTTTTACTAAAACCTTGATAAGAACTCCTTACAACGTCGAATTTCACTAACAGACACATCCCCGCTACCGTACGGGCTTGTGTGAGTCTAACAAATCAATACAAATCATTCACTTCCCCCTTTTAGTACCTGTAAAGTCGGCCGGAGTTCTTTTTTTTCTTTTTCGGTGGACGTCTATCAGTCCTGAGGCCTTCCTGGTCCGCTCACATTTCTAAAACCGCGTCATACAGCACATGCGGAAGCTGCTGAACATTTCAGTACCCAGCATGCCTGAAACGACCTTGTTTTGCCATAAAATAAGTAATTTCTGCACTTTTGAACCGAACGACATTTTTGGCAATTCTGAAAGAAAGCATATAAAATAACACAAGTATTAGAACTCATTTGAGGTTCATTCGACTACTTGAACACGGGGAAAAAGTGTTAAAAAGTGATAATATGTCAATTTTATGTTCACAGCTTATGTCCCCGAGTGGCCAAAAAAAAAAACAGTCATGTAAAGTTACAACTGCCCAATACTCTCTCACGTGGACCGTCATTGATGTCGCACACATCCAGAGATCCAGCGAGAGAGTAGAAACGTCAAAGAATCCCTGAGTTGTGACTCACTACCAGAAAGGGGCTTAGCAACAGCTTACTGAGTGCCAACTTAAGGAGCCAAAGTAAGATTAGGCTGCATCACACTAATGGAAACAAATCCATGAAAGTATTGTAGGATATTCCCACAGGGATGTAGGATGAATGCAGTGTCGAAAGTAGTTTTCCGTAATCAGGTGGTAATCAGAACAAAATGAGTTTATTTTTCACTTCTTCATGGTATTTCATATCCTGGAAACATAAAACTGCTTCATTGTCATTTGTCTCATTGGGTCTGTGATGATGCCTGCTTAGTTTTGGGAGAACAGCTGCTCCGTTTTGGCTGCTTCTCTGAACGCAATCAGAGAATCAACACATTCCCGGAGTCCCCGGGTGGTTTGACCTGCTACAAGCGCTGCCATTGCAGGAGAGGCAACTGAAAACAGTGGGTGTGTTCGGAGGTAAAGTAGTATGCACATCAGGCTTCCTCTCAGATTATTTAGCATTTTGCTATTTCCTCAGCCCACTGAGAATAATTGTGCAGGAGCTTATTTGCTCTGTGCCCGATGCTGCGAACGAGCAACCGGAGGAGGCACGCCATGTTAATTAACAAAACAGAAAAGTTAGAATTCCTTAATATTTCTTACCGCATTGGGTCGGTCTGAATGATGTTTCCCATTCACAAAGCTTGAACCATGCATTGCTGATTTATGTATGATGTTGTTCAGTTGAGTCGTTCCAGAGGTGACCGTGAGAAGAGTCCTCGAGACTCCCAACCTCGAAGTACAAGTTCTCCTCCTTTTTACAAATCCTAACAGGGCTTAGGAATCGACACCACGCTGCGCGGCATTCAGGGTATTTAGTAGCTAATCCGCCATACGTTGTCAGTTACTGGAGCAGATTGAGGGTGGAAATAGTGTCTTTGACTGACATGGATGTGCCTCTCGGGCTCAGAATGAGCTTTGGGGATACGTTCCCTTTCCTTCTCTCGCCATCATCATGTCAATGTTTCAATTGGTTCAAGACTTTGATTCATGAAAAAAAACCTGCAAAAGTAGTGAAACTCTCGCGTTAAACACCAGCATGAGATGTTAACCCTGAGATGCATCTCCGATTGTACCACACATTCACATACGGCTATTTAGTGAGGCAGCATTTACATAAAGCAGATTAGATTTCATGTTTTTACAACATACAGAATTAGAAGAATCAGAATCAACTTTATCGGCCATGTGTGTCTACAAATACATGGAATTTGACTCCTGTTTCACGTAGCTCTCATTGTACATGTACAAAATATAGAATCATAAACAAGATACATATAAAAAAGACATTAACGACAACAGAGACACAATTAGACACATAAATTACTGTATCTTCTTATTAGCTGGTACTTACCGAACCCAAATTAGGGACCACCAATCACACCCAACACTTTCTTGTGGCCATTGCAAGGTGGTTGTGCACATTATTTTGTGGTCGTGTGGATGAACAGATGGGGTTTTGTCTCTGAACTTTTGGAAATCGTGGCATCTCTTTACTTTTCTACAGCTATGACCACAACAGCTGCATGCCCAGCTCTTCCAGAAGCTAAGGAGCGATGCTCGTCAGCCTTTCTTGTTTTTCCAACTTGTAAATCTGGCCAGTGAAACTAGTTTCATGTTTGTAGAGAGCCCACATGATGGTCATAGCTCATGTTTTCTGAACTGCATCATTATCACGCTCCAGTTTGTTTTTTAAAGCATCCAATTCATAAATGGCACAATTAATGAGTCCTTGTGTCAGTGGCCTCAAATACATCGTAGGTCCAGAGCTACTGTCCCGAAAACCTTCCAATGTCAACTTTAAAAAGTTGAGTAACATCTTTTTTTAAGTACCATTACTTTTACATGAGTAAAGTAATCTAGTACTCTCTCCAACCCTGCTGATTCCCTTTTTAACTTTTGATGATAATGGGTGGCATGTCAGTACCAATGACGGTTAGCGGGTAGTGCAATGAATTAATGAGACGTGTGCTTTAAATAGCCATTGATGCGCGAGTGTTTGGGTCATGCTCCCATTTCATTGCACTCTGTTTTATGTTTATTGTTAAATGTTTAGTGTTAAATGTCATGCACCTCCCGCTGCCAGGACAAATTCCTTGTATGTGAAAACATACATGACAATAAATGGTTCTGATTCAGATCCTCCACAATGCAACAGGCATTTTTAGCATTTTTATTTTCTTTGTTCTCCTTTATCATTTAACAAAAACAACGGACAGTAGAAAGAAAAGTATTGTAAGACAAAAAAATAGTTATAACAACTGTAAAATAAAATGTACAAAAAAGGTAAAGATAAAACAATCGGGGCGAATGGTTAGGTGGCGATATCACGTTCCTGTGATCTTAGAAAGTATAAGTTCTCCTTTTTTAAATATATTGTTCAGAATCAGTTCAAACACATTACACATTGTCTTTGCTGGTTCCAGTTGAGCGAGTTGCATTCCTTTGCTGTGTGTATGACTATGCCTGTCCTCTTCGCAGACTTGGGAACTAGTCCCCTGACTCGAGTGGTGTAATATCCAACAGCATTTCCAAAACCGTGGCAGTCAGGTCGTGTACCGTCTTCTCAAAGTGTTTTCTTTTTCTGCATTCCAGGAAAACGTGCATAACTGACTCTGTGCATATTTTACAATGATAACATCTTGAAGGTGAGTTATTCTAAAAAATAAAAAAAAAGAGCAGCATAAGATATAACTCTTGCATAAATGATAAAGAAATAGCTAAATATTCTATCATATAGGGGCTTTCCAATTGAGGGTGGCAGGTCTGGATCGGAGGAGAGTGAGCTAGTTTTGAGATTCTGACACATGACCCACAAAACTTCTTTCCATCAAGAGAGTTAGGAAAGCTTCAATATCTGTCCGGTGAGCTTTTTCAACAAATCAGGCCTTTGACAGGGCGACCTAGAACAACTGAGTCCATCTTTCTCTTTTGACTTTGTCTAAGTACAAGTTTAAGTAAGTATGTATTTATAGAACACTTTGTTGAAGTAACAGGACAGCAAACGAAATATGAAGCTAAATTGTTTCAATAATTTAACTTAAATGTGTCTGAGAAATGAGATGGGGAGTTGATTCCAATTTTTCCAATTCGTCCTTGATCATTGTGAGTCGTGGGTTCAAAGTTCAAAGTGGAGGATCTTTAGCTCAGTTAGCACCTTGGCTACATCATGAAATCCTAATTTTGACATTCTTCCCGCCATGTGTAAATGTACATTCAGGGCTAACTCTGGAAATCAGTGGAGTGGAGTAAATATAAAGCTAGTCAATGCAATCTCAAGATACAAAGCATTTGAAACAAAATGTAAAACCTTTTATGAATTATATATCCTGTAAATGAAATGAAGGAAAATGTATTCTGTGACAGATGGGAGCAAAACTGACATTTGTTTCTTTTTTATCAAAAGATAGGAAGTTGTTACACTAACCACATGAAACACTAAATTAATTCAATAAAAGACCGCACAAAACGTATAGCAGAGGAACACACGAGTGTGTCTCGGAACAACAGAAATGTGAGCGAGCAAGTAAAACAATCCGGCTGTGAGATAATGAGACGGATCGCTGACTAGATGTGGAAGAAGAGATGAATAGATAACAAAATTACCTGAAATATTTATAACCTCTGTCTCTTTCATCACTGCTTTCCTCATAAGCCATTAAAGGGCCCTTTTGGGACCTCTTAATTGAGTTCCTTTTCGGAAGAGAATATGAAAGGCTTCTTTTTATCCCCCCCTCCCTTTTTCATCTAGAGAATGGACTGATTAAAATACGAAGAATGGAAGTTCTAGTGGGAAAGT